>NC_041386.1:720391911-720467402 GCF_002162155.2 Triticum dicoccoides
GGCACTCCTCCCTCTCTTGCGGGTCATAGGGTGGTGCACGGCGTCCTCGCTCGAGGGTGTGACCCTGATATGGAGTGCGGCGGCGCCGATCTGGTTCATGACGGCCCAGATCTGGACTACGGCGGCGTGGTAGCCGGCCGACATCCTAATGGCGGTTATGGTGGCAGTGTTGGTGACGGCGATGGTTGTGGTGCAGCGGCTTCGGAGGCGGCGCGGGCTGCGGCCGCGATGGCATGCCCTACTCGGGCGGCGGCGGCGCGCCATCTGCCCTTGGATTGGCGGCGGCGACGTGGAGGGTCTGGTGGTCGCGTCGGCGGCACTTCTGGTTAGATCTGTTCTGACTGGTGCAACCAGCGATGGTGGTCATCTCTTCCGTCAGAGTTGCCCGGCCTGCGGCTGGGTGGTCGGAGCTCAAAATTCGTCATCTAGTCCCGGCTACGAGTCGGGGAGACATAGTTGCCGGTGAAAACCGAGTCGTTGACGGATGCTGGTGGCGTTTTGCGTTGTTACCTTGATGAAGGCATTATTGTGTAACTCTTGGCATCCTTGTGATCATGCAATGCCATTAATTTGTCCATGAAAACATCTTCTCACGGACTGTTACGATGGTGTTGTAACAAAATGTATGACTGCAAGTGACTCGGGGCCTTCAATTTAAGAGAGGCGCCGTTGTCGGGAGGCCTCTCATGGATGCGTACGTGCATGTGTGTGCACAGATGGACGTGAGTGCAGCCTACGGGACGTTGGGTCGGCTTGTCCACGTGCAGCACGCTGTTGAGCAGTCACGTCACGACAACGGCGCCTCCCGACAAACAGTGGCGCGGGCAGCGAGCAGCGCGGCGGCCAACGGCGGGACAACGGCGCGAGCAGCTTGGCTCCCCTTGTCGGGAGGCCTTTTTTTTAACTAAGCCCACTGGCCTTTTTTTATTACGAGGGCACCAAAATAGAATCAGGAGGCTGACTCGATCGGTAGGCTTGGTCCGATTGGATCGATCGCTTCCCTCGTATAAAAGAACTAATAAAGAGGTAAAGATGTATAGAAAAAAATATATTTAAATCTCAGCCATTAATCTTTGTAGTTGATACAAAATCAACAGATATAGATGACTTATGAAAAACTATGAAAGGCTTTGTCCTTTAATATTAGGTAAAGATAAAGATAAAGATTTTTGCTGTGCTAGTTCAGTTTGGGTTTCTGAGCATGTTTGTTGCTCTCTATCTCTAACAGAATAATGTCAATGAAGTTCAGTTTGAGTATGAGCAACTCTGCCATAGTGATGGAAATGAGCATCGCTACTGAATAATCGTCAAGCGAAGTTCAGTTTGAGTGTGGCTTCCAAGGGGTACTGAATAATGTCAGGCGGAGTTGGAAGCTATGGGATTTCTTCTCGCACTACTGGTGCTGACGACAGGGAGTGACATGTGAGCTACCATATGTCTTTTATGGTTCAATAGCACATACAATCTATCTTCCTGTTCATGCTAATTACTCCATCCTTTCCAAAATTCTTGTCTTAGATTTGTCTAAACATGGATGTATCAAGTCACGTTTTAATATTATTAGATACATCCGTATCTAGATAAATCTAAGACAAGAATTTTAGGACGGAGGGAGTACTAGGCACTTATCGGACGGAGGGAGTACTAGGCACTACCCATCTCTTCTGTTTTCTTGCCATTTAACACTGAAGACGAGCTTGTAGTTGGTTCCTTGATAGTCTCCTTGATTCATCCTGCTGCGTGCTGCACTCACACTAGTAAAAAACAGGGCTTTGATTCAGGCCGGGCCAACCCATTAGTCCCGGTTCACAGTCATGAACCGGGACCGATGGGGGCATAGGTCCCGGTTCGTGAGGCCAGGGGGCATAGGCCTCGTGGGGCATTGGTCCCGCTTCGTCTAGCCCCTTTGGTCCCGGTTCCAGACACAAACCGGGACCAAAGGGCCTCGCTCCTGGCCCACAATCATTGGTCCCAGTTCCTGGCTGCAACCGGGACCAAAGGGTGTCCTTTAGTCCCGGTTCCAGCCACGAAACAGGACCATTGAGATGCCTATATATACCCCCTCGCCCGCGAGCAAAGCACTTCACTGCTTTATTTTTCTGGACGGCTGTTGGAGAGCTTTGTGGTGCTCTAGCTCACCTCCTATGCACATGAGGTGTTTGATGAAATGCCCGAGCCACACTTAAGCTTTCTCCTCTCGAAGCTCCTTGTCCAAGCTCCATTTTCCTTGAGATTTGTCTAGCTTTTGCGGTCTGTCCTGTCCCGTCCCCGTCGTCATCGCCGTTGATCGCTCGCGCCGATCTCGTCGCCGACACCACTGTGGTGAGCCTCTTGATCTTATCTTCTTCCTAAAAGAAAAAAGTTCTTACTTGTATGATTTAGATTGATACCTGTGTAGTTTTCTTACTTATTATTGTTTGTTATTATATAGTGCGATGGTTTTGGTATCCGCCTCCGTCGGCCCTCGTCCTGTCTATGATTCGGATGTGGTATATATATTATCTTTTATAAGTATTAGTTTTATTTAGTGTTTATGACAATTATGCCGAGCAACGTGACATAGATTTTTTTATCTAGGAGGTATACGAACCGGAAATTCCAACCGACCCTATTGTCGAGAGGTTAAATTTAGTTGAAGAAGAAAACAATTATGCTACATCTTGAGCACTGCCTTGGATTTCCCCGAAGAGGAGAGGATGATGCAGCAAAGTAGCGTAAGTATTTCCCTCAGTTTTTGAGAACCAAGGTATCAATCCAGTAGGAGACCACGCACAAGGCCCTCGTACCTACACAAAACGATAGCAACTCGCAACCAACGCTTAGGGGTTGTCAATCCCTTCACGGTCACTTACGAGAGTGAGATCTGATAGAGATAATATTTTTGGTATTTTTGATAGATAGATGCAAAGTAAAAAGTAAAGGTAAAGTAAAAACAAAGCAAGTATAAAGTGATATAGATTGATATGATGAGAATAGACCCGGGGGCCATAGGTTTCACTAGTGGCTTCTCTCAAGAGCATAAGTATTCTACAGTGGGTGAACAAATTACTGTTGAGCAATTGACAGAATTGAGCATAGTTATGAGTATATCTAGGCAATGATCATGTATATAGACATCACGTCCAAAACAAGTAGATCGAAACGATTCTACATCTACTACTATTACTCCACTCATCGACCGCTATCCAGCATGCATCTAGAGTATTAAGTAAAAACAGTGTAACACCGTAAGCAAGATGACATGATGTAGAGGGATAAATTCATGCAATATGATAAAAACCCCATCTTGTTATCCTCGATGGCAACAATACAATACATGCCTTGCAACTCTTTCTGTCACTAAGTAAGGACACCGCAAGATTGAACCCAAAGCTGAGCACTTCTCCCATTGCAAGAACTACCAATCTAGTTGGCCAAACCAAAAAGGATAATTCGAAGAGACTTGCAAAGATAACTCAATCATACATAAAAGAATTCAGAGAAGAATCAAATATTTTCCATACATAATACTGGATCATAAACCCACAATTCATCGGTCTCAACAAACACACCGCAAAAAGAAGATTACATCGAATAGATCTCCACGAGAGAGGGGGAGAACATTGTATTGAGATCCAAAACGAGAGACGAATCCATCTAGCTACTAGCTATGGACCCGAAGGTCTGAAGTAAACTACTCACACTTCATCGGAGGGGCTATGGTGATGATGTAGAAGCCCTCCGTGGTGGATGCCCCCTCCGGCGGAGCTCCGGAACAGGCCCCAAGATGGGATCTCATGGATACAGAAGGTTGCGGCGGTGGAATTAGGTTTTTGGCTCCTGTTCTAATCGTTTGGGGATACATGGGTATATATAGGAGGAAGGAGTATGTCGGTAGAGCTCCGAGGGGCCCACGAGGTAGGGGGGCGCCCAGGGGGGTGGGGGGCACCTTCCACCCTCGTGACCTCCTAGGAAACTTCTTGGAGTAGGGTCCAAGTCTCCTGGATCACGTTCGGTTGGAAAATCACGATCCCGAAGGTTTCATTCCGTTTGGACTCCGTTTGATATTCTGTTTCTTCGAAATACTGAAAAAGGCAAAATACAACAATTCTGGGCTGGGCCTCCGGTTAATAGGTTAGTCCCAAAAGTAATATAAAAGTGGAAAATAAAGCTCAATATAGTCCAAAACAGTAGATAAAGTAGCATGGAGCAATCAAAAATTATAGATACGTTGGAGACGTATCAGGCATCCCCAAGCTTAATTCCTGCTCGTCCTCGAGTAGGTAAATGATAAAAAAAATTGATGCGGAGTGATACTTTGGCATAATTTCAATGTAAATCTTCTTAATTGTGATATGAATATTCAGATCCGAAAGATTCAAGACAAAAGTTCATATTGACACAAAAATAATAATACTTCAAGCATACTAGTCAAAGCAATCATGTCTTCTCAAAATAACATGGCAAAAGAAAGTTCATCCCTACAAAATCATATAGTTAGGCTATGCTTCATTTTCGTCACACAAAGATGTTCCCAACTTCTATACCCCCGATGAAAAGCCAAGAAATTGTTTCATACTTAAATAATCTCAAACTTTTTCAACCTTCACGCAATACATGAGCGTGAGCCATGGATATAGCACTATGGGTGGAATAGAATATGATGATGGGGATTGTGTGGAGAAGACAAAAAAGGAGAAAGTCTCATGTTGACGAGGCTAATCAACGGGCTGTGGAGATGCCCATCAATTGATGTCAACATGAGTAGTAGGGATTGCCATGCAACGGATGCACTAGAGCTATGAATGCTCAACAAAAGAAAACTAGTGGGTGTGCATCCAACTTGCTTGCTCATGAAGACCTAGGGCATTTGAGGAAGCCCATCGTAGGAATATACAAGCCAAGTTCTATAATGAAAAATTCCCACTAGTATAAAAAGACAACTTATGAGACTCACTACATGAAGAACAAGGTGCTACTTTGAAGCACAAGTGTGGAAAAGAGATAGTAGCATTGCCCTTTTTATTTTTTATTTTTTTATTTCCCTTTTTTTGGGCCTTTTTTGGCCTTTCTCTTTTTTATTTTATTTGGGCAATGCTCTAATAATGATGATCATCACACTTCTATTGATTACAACACAAGGATTACAACTCGAAACTTAGAACAAGATATGACTCTATATGAATGCCTCCGGCGGTGTACCGGGATGGTGCAATGAATCAAGAGTGACATGTATGGAAAATAATGCATGGTGGCTTTGCCACAAATACGATGTCAACTACAAGATCATGCAATGGCAACATGACAAAAGTAATGTATGTCATGATGATGATGGTGGAAGTTGCATGGCAATATATCTTGGAATGGCTATGGAAATGCCATGATAGGTAGGTATGGTGGCTGTTTTGAGGAAGATATAAGGGGGTTTATGTGTGATAGAGTATATCGTATCACGGGGTTTGGACACCGGCGAAGTTTGCGCCAACTCTCAAGGTGAGAAAGGGCAATGCACGGTACCGAAGAGGCTATCAAAGGTGGAAAGGTGAGAGTGCGTATAATCCATGGACTCAACATTAGTCAAAAGAACTCATATACTTATTGCAAAAATTTAGAAGTCATAAAAAATTCAAGTACTACGCGCATGCTTCTAGGGGGGTAGATTGGTAGGAAAAGACCATCGATCGTCCCCGACCGCCACTCATAAGGATGCCCAAGCCAGGTACACTTCATGTTTCAAATTTGTTACACAACTTTAACCATACGCCCATGCTATGGGATTTGCAAACTTCAACACAAGTATTTCTCAAATTCATGATCACCCAACTAGCACGACTTTGATATTATTACCTCCATATCTCAAAACAATTATCAAGCATCAAACTTATCTTCGTATTCAATTCACTCAAAAGAAAGTTTCACATATCTTGAACACCAAGTATATTAACATTAAGCAAATTACCATGCTATTAAAGACTCTCAAAATATTCTAAGTGAAGCATGAGAGATCAAATAGTTTCTTTAAAACAAATCCACCACCGTGCTCTAAAAGATCTAAGTGAAGTACTAGAGCCAATATTATCACGCTCAAAAAATATAAGTGAAGCACTATGAGCAAAACTATCAAGCTCAAAAGATATAAGTGAAGCACATAGAGTATTCTAACAAATTCCAATTCATGTATGGCTCTCTCAAAAGATGTTTACAGCAAGGATTATTGTGGTAGACTAACAAGCAAAGACACAAATAATGCAAGACGCTCCAAGCAAAACACATATCATGTTGGTGAATAAAAATATAGCTCCAAGTAACTTACCGATGGAAGTGGACGAAAGAGGGGATGCCTTCCGGGGCATCCCTAAGCTTTGACTTTTTGGTGTCCTTGGATTATCTTGGGGGTGCCATGGGCATCCCCAAGCTTAGGCTCTTGCCACTCCTTGTTCCATAATCCATCAAAAGAATTCACCCGAAACTTGAAAACTTCACAACACAAAACTCAACAGAAATCTCGTTAGCTCCGTTAGAGAAAGAAAACAAAAGACTACTTCAATGTACTGTAATGAACTCATTCTTTATTTATATTGGTGTTAAACCTACAGTATTCCAACTTCTCTATGGTTTATAAACTAATTTACTAGCCATAGATTCATCAAAATAAGCAAACAACACATGAAAAACAGAATCTGCCAAAAAGAGAACAGTCTGTAGCAAACTTATGGAACTCTAAAAATTCTACCAAAATAGGAAGTCCTGGACAATTTGTTTATTGATCAGAAGCAAAAAGAATCAACGCAAAAGCACGTTCCTGTGATTTATCATAACTAAATTCGTTTGCGCAAAGTTTCTATTTTTCAGCAGAATCAGATCAACTATCATCATAGGTTATCCTATAGGTCCTACTTGGCACAAACACTAAATAAAACATAAAACTACATCCAAACAGAAGGTAGATGGATTATTCCTAAACAGAAGAAAAAACAGAAAACACAAAATAAAATTGGGTTGCCTCCCAACAAGCACTATCGTTTAACGCCCCTAGCTAGGCATAAAAGCAAGGATAGATCTAGGTATTGCCATCTTTGGTAGGCAATCCATAAGTGGCTCTCATGATAGATTCATATGGTAATTTTATTTTCTTTCTAGGGAAGTGTTCCATACCCTTCTTTATGGGAAATTGGAATCTAATATTCCCTTCCTTCATATCAATAATTGCACCAATCGTTCTAAGGAAAGGTCTACCAAGAATAATAGGACATGAAGGATTGCAATCTATATCAAGAACGATAAAATCTACGGGCACATAATTCCTATTTGCAACAATAATAACATCATTAATTCTTCCCATAGGTTTTTTAGTAGTGGAATCCGCAAGATGCAGGTTTAGAGAGCAATCATCAAAATCACGGAAATCTAGCAAATCACATAAAGTTTTGGGAATAGTAGAGACACTAGCACCCAGATCACATAAAGCATGAAACTAAAAATCTTTAATTTTAATTTTAATAGTAGGTTCCCACTCATCATAGAGTTTTCTAGGGATAGAAACTTTCAACTCAAGGTTTTCTTCATAAGATTGCATCAAAGCATCAACAATATGTTCGGTAAAGGCCTTATTTTGACTATAAGCATGAGGAGAATCTATCACGGATTGCAACAAGGAAATACAACCAATCAAAGAGCAATTTTCATAATTAAATTCCTTGAGATCCAAAATAGTGGGTTTAGCAACATCATGGTTTTTATTAATTTCAATCCCACTTTCATCAATTTCATCATCAAGATCTAGAAACTCCGAATTCTTAAAACGCCTTCTAGGTAAAGGAAGACAATCTTCAGATTCATCAAGATTCATATTGCAAAACAAAGATTTAATGGGGGACACATCAATAACTTTTAGATCTTCATCTTGATTTTCATAGGGATTGGAAGAACACGCTTTAATAAAGGCATCTTTGGAAGCATGCATCCTAGCGGTTCTTTCCTTGCACTCATCAATGAAAATTCTCATGGCTTTGAGAGACTTATTGATATCATGCTTAGGAGGAATAGATCCAAGCTTTAAAGAATCAATTTGAAGAGAAATTCTATCAACGTTCCTAGCCAAATCATCAACTTTAAGCAATTTCTCTTCAAGCAAAGCATTGAAATTCTTTTGTGAATTCATAAACTCTTTAACACTACTCTCAAATTCATAGGGAATCTTATTAAAATTTCCATAAGATTTATTGTAGGAATTTCCATAATTATTAGAAGGATTACTAAGATAAGGCCTAGGATTAAAATTCCCTCTATAAGCGTTGTTTCCAAAACTATTCCTACCAACAAAATTCACATCCATAGATTCATTATGATTCTCAAGCAAAGTGGATAAATGCATATCATTGGGATCAAGAGGAGTATTTTTAGGAGCAAACATCTTCATAAGTTCATCCATCTTTTCACTCAAAACATTGATTTCTTCTATAGCATGCACTTTCTTACTAGAAGATCTTTCGGTGTGCCATTGAGAATAATTAGCCATAATATTATCAAGCAATTTGGTAGCATCCCCTAATGTAATTTCCATAAAAGTGCCTCCCGCGGCCGAATCTAAAAGATTTCTAGAAACAAAATTCAATCCGGCATAAGAATTTTGTATGATCATCCATAAATTCAAACCATGAGTAGGGCAATTGCGAAGCATTAATTTCATTCTTTCCCATGATTGGGCAACATGCTCATGATCAAGTTGTTTAAAATTCATGATATCGTTCCTAAGAGTGATAATCTTAGCGGGACGAAAATACTTAGAGATAAAAGCATCTTTGCACTTGTTCCAAGAATCAATACTATTTTTAGGCAAAGATGAAAACCAAACTTTAGCACGATCTCTAAGTGAAAACGAAAATAACTTCAATTTGACAATATTGTTATCCGTATCTTTCTTCTTTTGCATATCACACAAATCAACAAAATTGTTTAGATGAGTAGCGGCATCTTCACTAGGAAGGCCGGCGAATTAATCTTTCATAACAAGATTCAACAAAGCGGTATTGATTTCACAAGACTCATCATTATTAAGAGGAGCAATCGGAGTACTAAGGAAATCATTATTATTGGTATTCGAGAAGTCACACAAATTGGTATTATCTTGCGCCATGGCAACAAGTAATCCAACACACAAGCAAACAGAAAGGCAAAGGGAAAAAGGCAAACGGGAAAGAGAGGAGGAGATTCAGAAAGAGAGGGCGAATAAAACGGCAAGGGTGAAGTGGGGGAGAGGAAAACGAGAGGCAAATGGCAAATAATGTAATGCGAGAGATAGGGATTGCGATGGGTACTTGGTATGGTTGACTTGCTTGCGTGAGCCTCCCCGGCAACGACGCCAGAAATTCTTCTTGCTACCTCTTGAGCACTGCGTTGGATTTCCCCGAAGAGGAGAGGATGATGCAGCAAAGTAGCGTAAGTATTTCCCTCAGTTTTTGAGAACCAAGGTATCAATCCAGTAGGAGACCACACACAAGTCCCTCGTACCTACACAAAACGATAGCAACTCACAACCAACGCTTAGGGGTTGTTAATCCCTTCACGGTCACTTACGAGAGTGAGATCTGATAGAGATAATATTTTTGGTATTTTTGATAGATAGATGCAAAGTAAAAAGTAAAGGTAAAGTAAAAACAAAGCAAGTAAATAAAGTGATATAGATTGATAGGATGAGAATAGACCCGGGGGCCATAGGTTTCACTAGTGGCTTCTCTCAAGAGCATAAGTATTCTACGGTGGGTGAACAAATTACTGTTGAGCAATTGACAAAATTGAGCATAGTTATGAGTATATCTAGGCAATGATCATGTGTATAGGCATCACGACCAAAACAAGTAGATCGAAACGATTCTGCATCTACTACTATTACTCAACTCATCGACCGCTATCCAGCATGCATATAGAGTATTAAGTAAAAACAGAGTAATGTCGTAAGCAAGATGACATGATGTAGAGGTATAAATTCATGCAATATGATAAAAACCCCATCTTGTTATCCTCGATGGCAACAATACAATACGTGCCTTGCAACTCTTTTTGTCACTGAGTAAGGACACCGCAAGATTGAACCCAAAGCTAAGCACTTCTCCCATTGCAAGAACTACCAATCTAGTTGGTCAAACCAAAAAGGATAATTCGAAGAGACTTGCAAAGATAACTCAATCATACATAAAAGAATTCAGAGAAGAATCAAATATTTTCCATAGATAATACTGGATCATAATCCCACAATTCATCGATCTCAACAAACACACCGCAAAAAGAAGATTACATTGAATAGACCTCCACGAGAGAGGGGGAGAACATTGTATTGAGATCCAAAACGAGAGACGAATCCATCTAGCTACTAGCTATGGACCCGAAGGTCTGAAGTAAACTACTCACACTTCATCGGAGGGGCTATGGTGATGGTGTAGAAGCCCTCCATGGTGGATGCCCCCTCCGGCGGAGCTCCGGAACAGGCCGCAAGATGGGATCTCGTGGATACAGAAGGTTGCGGCGGTGGATTTAGGTTTTTGGCTCCTGTTCTGATCGTTCGGAGATAAGTAGGTATATATAGGAGGAAGGAGTACGTCGGTGGAGCTCCGAGGGGCCCACGAGGTAGGGGGCGTGCCCAGGTGGGGCCCCTCCACCCTCGTTACCTCCTCGGACACTTCTTGTAGTAGGGTCCAAGTCTCCTGGATCACGTTCCATTGGAAAATCACGATCCCGAAGGTTTCATTCCGTTTGGACTCTGTTTGATATTCTGTTTCTTCGAAATACTGAAAAAGGCAAAAAACAACAATTCTGGGCTGGGCCTCCGGTTAATAGGTTAGTCCCAAAAGTAATATAAAAGTGGAAAATAAAGCCCAATATAGTCCAAAAGAGTAGATACAGTAGCATGGAGCAATCAAAAATTATAGATACGTTGGAGACGTATCAAATTACTTGAAGGAAAAATTGAAAAAAATTGAGGAAGGGAAGATGATATTGGAGTTGCATGTTGCGGATGTCGTCGATGATCACAAGATCAAGATGGATGTAATGCGCTTGAAGATTAGAAAGATTAGAAAATATACCATTCATCCCGAGGCTTGATATCATTATGCCATTGGATCAATTGTTACCTTGGTTGGGGTTATGATCGCATATGTTGTTGCACAGAAATGTTTTAATAGTTTCTATGTATGGTTTAATTAGATGTTCTAGAGAGCTATATGTTGTTCAATGAGAACTATGTATGTACTTTGGTTTTAATCTGATGATGAATTTTTATTAATTTGGTTACTTATCTATTCATGATGTACGCACATGAACCGGCAATGGATATACGGTAACAGACACACCACCGAGTACATTAAGGGCGTGAATATTTTTCTCGCAGTGGCTGAGGCAAACAAGCAGAATGGTTTTATGTGTTGTCCATGCCCTATATGTGGGAATATGAGGTATTACTCTGACTCAAAAGCCCTTCACAATCACTTTCTTTATAAGGGTTTCATGCCACACTATAATATTTTGACCAAGCACGGAGAAAGAGGGGTTATGATGGAAGATAGCGAAGAAGAAGAAGATGATGACAACTATGTGCCCCATGAATACGGGGATGCTGCAACGGGGGAAGCTGAAGATCAAGAGGAACCAAACGATTTGCCCGATGATGATCTT
This sequence comes from Triticum dicoccoides, assembly GCF_002162155.2. Classification (NCBI taxonomy): domain Eukaryota; kingdom Viridiplantae; phylum Streptophyta; class Magnoliopsida; order Poales; family Poaceae; genus Triticum; species Triticum dicoccoides. The sequence continues at coordinate 720,403,561 of NC_041386.1, forward strand.
CGCCGGGTCATTGTTGATGCAAATAGACAGTGCGAAAGTGTAAAGGAGAAGCTGAAGTTCAATAGCATGTTAGAGGATCACAAAAAAGGGTTGTACCCCAATTGCGAAGATAGCAACAAAAAGCTCGGTACCACACTAGAATTGCTGAAGTGGAAGGCAGAGAATGGTGTACCTGACAAAGGATTTGAGAAGCTATTGAAAATATTGAAGAAGAAGCTTCCAACCTTTAGGAATGGAGGTGCAGAAGATACATGCATGCCCTAATGAATGCATCCTCTACCGTGGTGCGTACAAGGATTTGAACGCATGCCCGATATGTGGTGCATTGCGGTATAAGGTCAGACGAGATGACCCTGGTGATGTAGACGGCAAGCACCCTAGGAACAGGGTTCCTTCAAAGTTGATGTGGTATGCTCCTATAATACCACGGTTGAAACGTCTGTTCAGAAATAAAGAGCATGCCAAGTTGATGCGATTCCACATAGAGGACCGTAAGAAAGACGGGAAGTTGAGAGCACCCATTGATGGGTCGCAGTAGAGAAAAATCAAGAGAAAGCACTGGGAGGACGTTGCAGGTGACGCAAGGAACGTATGGTTTGGTTTAAGTGCAGATGGCATTAATCCTTTTGGGGTAGAGCAGCAGTCACATCATCTGGCCTGTGACTCTATGTATCTATAACCTTCCTCCTTGGGTGTGCATGAAGCGGAAGTTCATTATGATGCCAGTTCTCATCCAAGGCCCTAAGCAACCCGGCAATGACATTGATGTGTACCTAAGGCCATTAGTTGAAGAACTTTTACAGCTGTGGAATGGAAACGGTGTACGTGTGTGGGATGAGCACAAACAGAAGGAATTTGACCTACTGATGACCCACAAGTATAGGGGATCTACCATAGTCCTTTCGATAAGTAAGAGTGTCGAACCCAACGAGGAGCAAAAGGAAATAATAAGCGGTTTTCAGCAAGGTATTCTCTGCAAGTACTGAAATAAGTGGTAACAGATAGTTTTGTGATAAGATAATTGATAACGAGTAACAAGTAACAAAAGTAAATAAAGTGCAACAAAGTGGCCCAATCATTTTTGTAGCAAAGGACAAGCCTGGACAAACTCTTATAATAGGAAAAGCGCTACCGAGGACACATGGGAATACCGTCAAGCTAGTTTTCATCACGCTCATATGATTCGCGTTCGGGACTTTGATAATTTGATATTTGGGTGGACCGGTGCTTGGGTACTGCCCTTACTTGGACAAGCATCCCACTTATGATTAACCTCTATTGCAAGCATCCGCAACGTCAACAAAAGTACTAAGGTAAACCTAACCATAGCATTAAACATATGGATCTAAATCAGCCCCTTATGAAGCAACGCATAAACTAGTGTTTAAGCTTCTGTCACTCTAGCAACCCATCATCTACTTATTACTTCCCAATGCCTTCCTCTAGGCCCAAATAATGGTGAAGTGTTATGTAGTCGACGTTCATATAACACCACTAGAGGTTAGACAACATACATCTTATCAAAATATCGAACGAATACCAAATTCACATGACTACTAATAGCAAGACTTCTCCCTTATCCTCAGGAACAAACATAACTACTCACAAAGCATATTCATGTTCATAATCAGAGGGGTAACAATGTGTATATAGGATCTGAACATATGATCTTCCACCAAATAAACCAACTAGCATCAACTACAAGGAGTAATCAACACTACTAGCAACCTACTAGAACCAATCCCGGACTTGGAGACAAGAATTGGATACAAGAGATGAACTAGGGTTTGGAGATGAGATGGTGCTGGTGAAGATGTTGATGGAGATTGCCCTCTCCCGATGAGAGGAGCGTTGGTGCTGACGATGGTGATGATTTCCCCCTCCCGGAGGGAAGTGTCCCCGGTAGAACAGCTCTGTCGGAGCCATAAGTATTGTGACATAACATGAAATAACAGCCCATAATGCAATAAATATTAATATAAAAGCATGATGCAAAATGGACGTATCAACTCCCCCAAGCTTAGACCTCGCTTGTCCTCAAGCGAAAAGCCGATAACGATAAATATGTCCTGATGTTTAGAGGTAGAGGCGTCGATAAAAATAAAATACGGACATGAAGGCATCATGATTATTTCATAACATCAACATATATAGATTTTGTCATATGATTACTTATGCTCAAGTGATGATCTTTTCACAAAGCCAAAATATGAATCAGAAACTTTATTGGGCACCAACAATTATAATCTCAGTCATTTAAGCAATTGCAATTTATCATAACATCGGAAAGAGTCTATGTCAGAGCTTAAAAGAAAGTCCACATACTCAACTATCACTTAGTCCTTCATAATTGCTAACACTCACGCGATACTTGTGGTTACGGAGTTTTAATTAGACACAGAGAAAGATAGGGGCTTATAGTTTTGCCCCACAACCTTTTACCTCAAGGGTAATGTCAACAATAATAATTCATCCTCCCCCACATCCAGTTAGATATATATATCATGTTCTTTCCAACATGCTGAGCTTGCCAAAGGATAAAATAAAAATGGAAAGGTGAAGATCACCGTGATCTTGCATAAGGTAGAGGTTAATAATAAAAGATAGGCCCTTCGCAGAGGGAAGCAGAGGTTGTCATGCACGTTTAGGGTTGATGCACAAAATCTTAATGCAAAAGAACGCCACTTTATATTGCCCCTTGCATGTGAACCTTTATTATGTAGTCCGTCGCTTTTATTGCGTACACAACAAGTTCGTACAAAGCTTATTTCTCTGCACTAATAAGTCATGCATATTTAGAGAGAAATTTTTATTGCTTGCACCGATGGCAACTTACTTGAAGGATCTTACTAAATTCATAGGTAGATATGGTGGACTCTCATGACAAAACTGGTTTAAGGGTATTTGGAAGCACAAGTAGTATTTCTACTTAGTGCTGAGAATTGGCTAGCATGAGGGGGAAAGGCAAACTTAACACGGTAGAGGAACCATGACAACATACTTTATCTCAGATGTAGGAAAACATAACTCATTATGTTGTCTTCCTTGTCCAACCTCAACTCTTTAGCATGTCATATTTTAATGAGTGCTCCCAATCATAAAATATGTCAATGATAATATATCTATATGTGAAACCTCTCTTTCCTTATTACTTCCTATTAATTGCAACGATGACCAAAGCTATATTTGCCAACTCCCAACAACTTTTAATCATCATACTTTTTCTATGTGAAGTCATTACTTTCACTAAGATCAATACGAACTCTTTGATTCTTTTTATTCTTTTTCTTCTAATCACCCAAGATCATGGCAAAATACTCAAGCCCTTGACTCAACACTAATCTTTATTGTATAGCTCATGGACTCGATTACAAAGAAGGATCATAAAGCAAAACTCAAAACTAGATCATGCCATGACTTTATTCTACTAAATCAAGATACTACTAATAGGATCGGACTCAGAAAAATGGTAAAGATAGGAGTTGTGATGGTGATACGATACCAGGGCACCTCCCCCAAGCTTGGCAGTTGCCAAGGGGAGTGCCCATACTCATGTGATTTTGTCTCCTTCTTTGTTGTTGGCGTAATATTCTTAGCGATGATCCCCCTCAGAATACGGTTCTCCTCCTCGAGCTTATTGACCTGCTGCTTGAGGTCCATTATTTCCTTGCGAAGCTTTCCTCTAACGGATAAAGCTCCTTGCACCCAAGGGTGTTGCATAGCTGCGGGAGAACCAGAGATACTTCTCCTCATATTTTCATAGGAAAGAAATTTAACATTGGAAGGGATAACCGAGTTTGGAATAGCTGAGCTCTGTAGTTCCCCCATCGTAAACCCAGCACGGAAGCGAGAGGTGACTTCTTGATCTTCCATGGCATCTACTCTCATCAGGTCAGCCTCCATCTCTTCCTCCGTTGCCGGCCCAAAGTGGTCAGCGTCGCTGTTTGTCCTTGGTTCTGGTCCCGGGTTAGATACCCGGCTCTCCCCGACTGACTCTTGAGAAGACATCTTGCTCTTATCTGCAGCAGCAACATCTCAAAACAAAAACAAAGGATATTTGCGTGATACGAGAGTCAAAACCTTCGGGAGTATATATAATGAATTTTTACTGACCAAAATACGTATCGTGCAAGGAAACGGAGTCCGGAGGGCACAAGAGGTGCTCACGAGGTAGGGGGGCGCGCCCAGGGGGTAGGGCGCGCCCTCCACCCTCGTGGAGGCCTCGTGTCCTCCCCGTACTGCTACTTCTTTTTCTATTTTTCTAAATATTCCAAAACGGTGAAATATTGCCTTAAAAATTGTTTTGGAGTCGGTTTACTTACCGTACCACATACCTATTCCTTTTCGGAGTCTGGAACATTTTGGAAAGTGTCCCTTATGTATTCCTTCGGGGTTACGGTTTCAATAACATTAGTTTCCACATTTATAGGATTACCTGAGATATAGTGTTTGATCCTTTGACCGTTTACCACCTTCGGATTTGTGCCTGCGAAGTTGTTGATTTTTATGGCACCGGAACGATAGACCTCCTCGATAACGTAAGGACCTTCCCATTTGGAGAGAAGTTTTCCTGCAAAAAATCTTAAATGAGAGTTGTATAGCAATACATAATCACCTACATTAAACTCACGCTTTTGTATCCTTTTGTCATGCCACCTTTTAACTTTTTCCTTAAACAACTTGGCATTTTCATAAGCTTGGGTTCTCCATTCATTGAGTGAGCTAATATCAAATAACCTCTTCTCACCGGCAAGTTTGAAATCATAGTTGAGCTCCTTAATAGCCCAATATGCCTTATGTTCTAGTTTGAGAGGTAAATGACATGCTTTTCCATAAACCATTTTATACGGAGACATACCCATAGGATTTTTATATGCAGTTCTATAGGCCCATTATGCATCATCAAGTTTTTTGGACCAATTCTTTCTAGACCTATTGACAGTCTTTTGCAAAATTAATTTAAGCTCTCTATTGCTCAATTCTACCTGACCACTAGACTGCGGGTGATATGGAGATCCAATCCTATGATTAATGTCGTATTTAGCAAGCATCTTACGGAAAGAACCATGAATCAAGTGTGAACCACTATCAATCATTAAGTATCTAGGGACTCCGAACCTCCGAAAAATAACTTCCTTAAGCATTTTAATAGAAGTGTTATGATCAGCACTACTAGTTGGAATAGCTTCTACCCACTTAGTAACGTAATCAACAGCAACTAGAATATGAGTGTAACCATTAGAGGCAGGAAAAGGTCCCATATAATCAAAGCCCCAAACATCAAATGGCTCAATAACAAGTGAATAATTCATAGGCATTTCTTGACGTCTACTGATATTACCAATTCTTTGACATTCATCACAAGACAAAACAAACTTACGGGCATCCTTGAAGAGAGTAGGCCAATAAAACCCGGATTGCAATACCTTATGTGCAGTTCTATCTCCAGCGTGATGTCCTCCATAAGCTTCAGAGTGACACTTGCGTAGGATCTGTTCCTGTTCATGCTCAGGTACACAACGTCTAATAACACCATCTACTCCTTCTTTATAAAGATGTGGGTCATCCCAAAAGTAATGTCACAAGTCATAGAAAAACTTTTTCTTTTGTTGGTATGTGAAGATAGGCGGTATAAATTTAGCAACAATATAATTAGCATAATCAGCATACCAAGGAGTGCTATGAGAAGTACTTATGACATTTAATTGCTCATCAGGAAGGCTATCATCAATAGGTAGTGGGTCATCAAGAACGTTCTCTAGCCTAGACAAGTTGTCTGCAACGGGGTTCTCAGCTCCTTTTCTATCAACAATATGTAAATCAAATTCTTGAAGCAAGAGAACCCATCTAATGAGTCTAGGTTTTGCATCTTTCTTTTCCATAAGATATTTAATAGCAGCATGATCTGTATGCATAGTTACTCTAGAATCAACAATATAGGGTCTGAATTTATCACAAGCAAATACAACCGCTAAAAGTTCCTTTTCGGTAGTAGCATAATTTCTTTGAGCATTGTCTACAGTCTTACTAGCATAATGGATAACATTCAATTTCTTATCAACTCTTTGCCCTAGAACAGCACCTACAACATAATCACTAGCATCACACATAATTTCAAAGGGTAAATTCCAATCAGGTGGCTGAACAATAGGTGCAGAGACTAATTCTTTCTTAAGTATTTCAAATGCTTCTACACAATCATCATCAAAGACAAATGGTACATCTTTTTGTAATAAATTAGTTAGAGGCCGAGAGATTTTTGAGAAGTCCTTGATGAACCTCCTATAAAATCCGGCGTGACCAAGGAAACTTCTTATACCTTTGATGTCCTTGGGACATGGCATCTTTTCAATAGCATCAACCTTGGCTTTATCAACTTCAATACCTCTTTCAGAAACTTTGTGCCCCAAGACAATACCTTCATTAACCATAAAGTGGCACTTTTCCCAATTCAAGACAAGATTAGTTTCTTCACATCTCTGCAAAACTCGAGCAAGATTGCTCAAGCAATCATCAAAAGAGGAACCATAGATGGAAAAGTCATCCATGAAAACCTCACAAATTTTCTCACAAAAGTCAAAGAATATAGCCATCACGCATCTTTGAAAGGTAGCAGGTGCATTACATAAACCAAAAGGCATACGTCTATAAGCAAAAGTACCAAAAGGGCATGTAAAAGTAGTCTTTGATTGATCATTAGCCGACACGGGTATTTGAGAGAAACCAGAATAACCATCTTGAAAGCAATAATGTGTATGTTTGCATAATCTTTCTAGCATTTGATCAATAAAAGGTAAGGGGTAGTAGCCTTATTTAATTTACAGAAATCAATTACCATCCTATAACCTATGATAATTCTTTGCGGAATCAATTCATCTTTATCATTAGGGACAACAGTAATACCTCCCTTCTTAGGGGCATTGTCGGGGAAACTGATCCACAAACACCTATGGGACCGGCGCACCGAGCCCCTTTCGGTTCGGCGGGGGGCAGAGGCCGCACGAAGAGCAGATCGAGGCAAAGCACACGAGCAGTTTACCCAGCTTCGGAGCTCTCCGGAGAGATAATACTCCTACTGCTGCTTGTCTGATTTGTATTGTGTTCTTGCTCGGGAGCGGAAAGTGCTACAGTACACTTGAGCTGCTAACGAGACCGAGCGTGAGTGTGTTTCTGACTTCCAACTGAACCGAACCCCCTCTACGTTGCACATGGACCTCCTTTTATATGCTCAAGGGGTCACCGATAGGTGGCAACGTAAACAAGGGTAAAAACGTAAAAAGAGAGGTGGTTGGTACAGCTACCTGCACAGTGTACCCTACCTAACCCTAACGGCAGGGGACAAAGGCATTGAATGCCCGTCTGCGTCGCCCAAACAGTGCAAAAAGGGACCGTCAGGGGTGCCATCGCTCGCCATGATGGCGATCTTGTCAGCGTCGCATGCCACCACACACCGCTAGCCGCACAGCCTCCCGCCACGCGCGCCTGGGCAGGCCCCAGGGCGACACGTTGGTGGATGCGCTGGAGCGTGGGCACAGAGTGGCCGCTTGCCGCGGCAAGCGCCTTGCCGCGGTCGTTGTCTTGTCACGTCCGGAAGCTTGTCGCTCACCGGGCCTTGCCGGGACGCGTGGTGCATCGCGGCAAGTTCCTTGAGATGCCTCGGTTGGCCTTCCCGGCAAGCTCCTCTTGCCGGGGCCTTGTCTCCTTGGCTTGAATACTTTGTTCTTGAATGGCTTCAAAGGGACCACGGAGGACCCTGGCGGTCACCCAGCAAGCCCTTGCCGCGGGGTGCTGCAACTGCCCGTGCACAAGTTCGGGGTACTAGGGTACCCCTACTCTAGTACACCGACAGGAGCCCCCGGGCCTGGGCCACACACGGTGCCGAGCGCTGTTGGGCCAGGCCCAAAACAGGGCACGGGCACACGCGGCTTGGGCTACGCCGTATCTTACTCCGTATCCACCGCGCCCTCCCCAACAGCACGCGTCGAATGCGGCATCGTGGGAGAGATCGTGGGTGGATTCTTTATTCGGAAGCGCGAAACGTCCGCCCCCTCCCTCTTTATAAGCAGGGGAAACAGGGGCAGTTCACCCATCTCGCCGGTTGCTTCTCCATTCTCACAAATCTCCGCCGCTCCCCTCTTCTTCCCGAAGCTGAGAGAGAGAGCAGCACTCCGCCCCCCATTGCCACCAGCACCACCAACGCCGTCGATCTCCCCCACCACCTCCGCCATGGCTCCAAAAGCCGACAAGGGGAAGGGCGTGAAGTCGGCCGAGGCGCAGCGGCTCGCGGCGCTGTGGAAGGAGCGGGCCCTCTTTACCCCTCAGCTTGGTGCGCAGGAGCTGAGGGAGTACTACTACCTCTTCTGGTCGACGGAGACGCGAGCGCATCCGCGCACGAGGGTACTCCCGGCTGCCGCCTCGGAGCTGGCTCCAAACGGGTACCCCTTCTTCGCGCTGTTCTTCTATTGCGGGCTCTGCCCGCCCTTCTCGGAATTCTTCTGCGACATCATGAACACCTACGGGTTCCGCCTCCTTGACTTCACCCCCAACGCCGTTCTGACCATGGCAGTTTTCGCACATCTGTGCGAAAACTTTGTCGGAGTCCACCCAAACGTAGCCCTTTTTCGCCACTTCTTCATGCCTCGGGTTGAGAGAGGAGAGCCTCTTGCCGGCAGGATCGCTTGGATCTCGAGAGTCGGCAAGAAGGAAGCATATCTGGAGGGTGAGCTTCGCAGCAAATGGGAGGAGTGGAGGGCGGAGTGGTGCTGGATCGTCGAGGAGAACCCGCAGCCGTTTATTGCCCTGCGCCAAGCCCCAATAGTGCGCGGCAATGATTGGAGCAACGTGGCCCTGGAAGACGACATGCTGAAGATTGCCGTCACCCGGATCCTTCGCCTTAGGCTTACCGGGCTCACCGTAAGTGCCGTTGGCGCAGATTTTCTTCGCCGCCGCATCGCCCCCCTGCAGGAGAGGGGGAGACCCGTCTGGGAGTTCAAGAACTCGGCGGATATCATGAGGCTGCGCCCGGGCCTCAACTTCAACTTCACCGTCCTGGAGCTGGATGCGATGCTCCTGGAGTTGTTCAAACGCGATCCTCAGCATCCATTCACGTTGCCGAGGAGCGTTGTTCCGTGGTGCAACAATTCTTCGCTCGACCGGATCCGCGTGATGATGCCGTTGTGCGATTCACACGGAATCGCCCCAACTTGGCAAGAGCCTACGGATGATGTCGTGCGAGCGTTCTTCGACGACTTGGTAGATGTGCCGGTCCGCGCTGACGAACAGAAGAGCCTCACCCGCGACACCACCGATGCGGAGCTGCAGCGCATCACCACTAGGACGGAAGATGCTGCGGCAGCAGCTGCCGCGGGCGAGTTCGGGTTCACCGTGGAGGAAGCAGAGGCAGCAGAGGCGGCAAGCCTTGCCGAGCGCGAGGAGTTTGTCGGTGAGGAAGAGCTTGCCGGGCCTGAAGACGAGCCGAGCGAGCCCGGCGAGGGAGATCTTGTCGGGCCCGAACCTTCAGGCAGCTTGCCGCAAGCGGAGCCCCCAGCTCCACCAAGAAGGCGCCTCCGCAAGGCCGAGGATGCGGCAGGGCGGCAGTCGGGTCAACAGCCGGCGAGCCGCGCGACACGCTCTACCGCGGCAAGCACAGTTGCCGCGGGAGCGCCTCACGCCGCTGTGGCAACTGGAGCGGGGTCTTCCCGGTCCACCACCACTGCTCCCGCCAAGCGGACGAGGGAGCCTACTCCTCCGCCTCGTCGCACCGGAGGGGAGCCGGACTTCGATCTCTCCACGCTCAGCTCCGACGAGGAAGAAGAAGAGTAAGATTCTTTGGTGTTCTTGTAGTTCTTCAATTCTGTTGCTTTGGTCTTGTATCTGACTTGCTTCACTCTGAACCCATTCCTTTTCAGGACGCTGGCCCAGAGAGCGGCGAAGAGAGCCAAGGCCGCGGTGATTGTCATCGAGGATGACCCCACCGTGTCAGCAGGGGGTGTGTCCGAGACCACCTTGACGGACCCGGCAGCTACTCCCCAAAGCAGCCCCCAGCGCAGCCCCCAGCGTAAGTACATGGTTTACTTCTTGCTGACAGGCGCTCATGGGTGCTCTTTCTTTGCTGATATCTTAACTGTTGGATTTGTGTAGGAGCGGAGCAGCCTCACCAGGAGGGCCTGGAAGCCGCTCCCGAAGTGCCATCTGCTTTGACTACACCGCCAAGGGAGGCTTCCCCGGCAAGGGAGCGTTCCCCGGCAAGGGAGAACTCTCGGGCAAGGGATAGTTCCCCGGCAAGGGACGGCACCAGTGATCCTCCGGTGGTTGAGACCGTGACTGCAGATCCTAGCGCAGGTAACCCCTTTGCCTGAGAACTTGCCCTTGGGTTTTTCTTCTTCTGACTTTCTTTTTGCATATTTGCCTGACTTCTCTCCCTTTTCCGTCCGTCAGATCCACCTGCCACGGAGCCGATGGAGACCGAGGACACCGGCGAAGAGGGCGCGCGTGGTAGTGCCGACGACGCCGTTGCCACCGAAGGAGAGGCCGGCGCTGATGAGCCTGCCGGCGAAGAGGCTGCCGAAGCTGCCGCCGCAGAAGCTGGCGAGGGATCCGGCGATTGCACTGACGGCCCTGAGGCCGCAGGAGCACCAGGCGCTGCACCGACCACCGATCCCTCCGCCGCCGCTGCAGAGCCAGGCTCCGAAGAGCCCCAGCCCGGCGCCTACTTGAAGGCCGGCGACGTCATCTTCATCAAACCCCCCTAGGCATCGAGCTCTAGGGCGCCGGTCGAAGGAGAGAATTTTGATGAAGAGCTGCTCGCCTCTGCTGGTCTGTCGTTGGTTGATGCGCCAAGCAGCAGCAGTGGCGAGCCTGAGGAGGAGCAGCTGCTGCGGAAGCTGCTGTCACTCTACCGCGCACGACAAGCCAAGCTAGCGTCCCGAGAAGCGCTTGTCGCGAAGGCGGGAGTGGATATGGAGAAACGCGCGGAGGAGCTCCGGGGCCTCAACCAGGAAGCTCTCCGGTCCCTGGCACAGGAGCGGGAGCGACTCGCCAGGGAGCGTACAGCCTTCCTCCTCGAGAAGGCTGAAGCTGAGGAGCAACAACGGCTTGATGCCGAGAAGCAGTCCGCGCGAGAAGGCGAGTTGGTGCAGCGGAAGGCCAACCTTGACAGCTACGAGGAGGAGCTTGTCGCGCGCGAGCAAAAACTTGGCGGGGCTCTCAAGGAAGCAAAGGACGCTGCCGCAGCTGCCGAGGACGCCAAGAAGGAGCTGGAGACGAAGGTGGCGCAGCTAGAAACCGATCTCAGGGCGAGCGGTGAGGAGCTTGCCGTGCTCAAGCAAACACTTGGCGGGGCTCTCAAGGAAGCAAAGGACGCTGCCGCAGCTGCCGAGGCCGCCAAGAAGGAGCTAGAGACGAAGGTGGCGCAGCTGGAAACCGATCTCAGGGCGAGCGGCGAGGAGCTTGCCACGCTCAAGTGTGAGCGCGAGAAGGACGCTGCCGCTCATGGTGAGCTGCAGGGCCTTCTCGCTGAGAGGAGCAAGGAGCTCAGCGTCGCCAAGGACTCCAACGCAAATCTCGAGCTGAAGCTGGCCACGTTGACTCAGACGCTGGACGACACCAGGGAGCGGGAGGTGACCTTGTCGGAGAAGATCAAGGCCGACGAGGCGCTGCTGGCGAGTATTGCCGTTACCCAGAACTCATTTAGGGAGACTGTGGAGCACTGGACCGAGGGTCTGGTGAATATTGCCGCAGTCATCGACGGGGAGCTAGCGCAGCTGGGGATGGAGGACTTCGGGTATTCTTCCGACGAGCATCTCCAACCCAGCGCCAAGCTCAGCTTGTTCTTCAAAGGCGTGGCGACGGCCCTCCAGCGACTCCAGGAGAAGATCCCAAAGCAGCTGGCCAACGAGTCGCGCAAGATCTGTGCAGGAGCTCTTCAGAAAGTGCTGATGAAGGTGGCCTTCCGCAACCCAAGCCTCAACTTCACCAATGTCCTTAAGTCCCTGCCGCCGGATGCTGATCTGGAAGCGCTCAAGGCCCTTGTCGCACCCATTGTGGACAAGGTGAGCGGGATCAAGAGGGGTGAGGGCGATCGCGTAGACTAGGCCGCCCGTTTTATCTTTTTCCTTGTCGCTGCTGGTCATGTCGTGGGAACAATCTGTTAGAGCTGCGACAAGTTATCTTGAAATATAACTTTATTTTGGGTAATGATCGCTATGTTATTTCCTTTACTAGATTCCTTCCTTTGTATGTTTTTACCCTACGCTTTTAGGGAACTTGTCAGCGCAGGCACCCGAGCCGCGAGCGCTGAGTGCGGGACGTCAGCAGCCTGCTGGCGGTGCCGCTTCCGACAAGAAACCTTGTCGCGACTAGTTGCAGCACACTTAAGTTGTTGAGCGGACTCGAAACAAAGTAAGGGCACAACTAGCTATGAGTTGGTTCCTCCGCGCACAGGTTTTCCATACAAAGCACGGTCATTCGAGGAAGATAACTTAAAAATTAAAACTAATTGCTCAAACTCTGGCAACTTAGCTTTTCTGTCGCTTGCTTTCCGGTAAGGCGAAACTTCCTTGAACGACGCCTGGTCCACACCATTATCTTCTCCTTTCCCCCCGGCAAACTTGTGCGCGAGAGAACCTTCCTTTCCTTTGTTGAGAAAAATAAAGAAGATAAATTAAAGATATGGAGCCTTTCGGCTCGTTATTGCTTACCGGGGGTAGGTGCTGCACAAAGTGTCAGACAACGCATGCAAGAAAGAATATAATGCATGAAATTTACAAGATGTGCGGAGCACATGAGCTTTACTTATGCACGGGATCTGTGCCCGACTTTGTACAAAGGATTACATGCAACATCGGCAAGACTTGTATAAAATGTGGTTGCCGGAAAAGGTTCCGGCAAGCGCGCCCTACGGGTAAAACTTACGAAGATGCTCAATGTTCCAGGAGTTTCTCACCGGAATGCCATCTTCGGTCTCAAGGCGGACAGCGCCAGGCCTAGTGACTCGTTTCACCCGGTAAGGGCCTTCCCACTTTGGCGTCAACTTGTTGGAATTCTTGGCGGATTGAACGCGCCGAAGAACAAGGTCGCCTTCCTCGAAACTTCTGGCATTAACTTTGCGGCTATGGTAGCGGCGCAAAGCTTGCTGGTATTGAGCAGCTCGTACAGCTGCCTGAAGACGGTCTTCCTCAAGGAGCAGCGCGTCATCTTGTCGCAGCTGCTCTTGCTCAAGCTCATCATAAGCGAGCACTCGAGGTGACCCGTATACGAGTTCCGTGGGGAGAACTGCCTCTGCTCCATAGACTAGAGCGAAAGGTGTCTGGCCAGTGGCTCGATTTGGCGTTGTTCTGACCGACCAAAGAACCACCGGCAGCTCCTCAATCCAGTTTCTTCCGCACTTGCGCAGCCTGTCGAAAGTTCTGGTCTTGAGCCCGCGCAGCACTTCAACATTTGCCCTCTCCGCTTGACCGTTGCTTCTCGGATGAGCAACAGAAGTGAAGCAGACCTTGGCGCCAAGATCTTGAACATACTGCATGAAGGTGCGGCTCGTGAATTGCGTGCCGTTGTCTGTGATGATCCTGTTAGGGATCCCGAAACGGCAAACAATCGACCTGAAGAACTTGACTGCTGACTGTGCTGTCACCTTCCTCACTGGTTCCACTTCCGACCACTTTGTGAACTTGTCGATCGCAACGTACAAGTACTCAAAGCCCCCGACAGCTCGGGGAAAGGGGCCGAGGATGTCGAGCCCCCAGACCGAAAATGGCCAGGATAAAGGGATTGTCTGGAGAGCTTGAGCTGGCTGGTGTATCTGCTTGGAATGGAACTGGCACGCTTCACACTTGGTTACTTGTGCAGTCGCATCCTGGAGGGTTGTGGGCCAAATGAAACCTTGCCGGAACGCCTTGCCGGCAAGTGCTCTTGCGCCAATGTGGTGGCCATATATACCTCTATGTATCTCTGCCAACAGCTTTTGTCCATCTTCCCGGTGAATACACTTCAATTTCACACCGTTGAGTCTTCTTCTGTACAGTGTGTTGTCGACAAAATGGTACATACTTGACTGTCGGGCTACTTTTTCCGCTTCTTCTTGCTCTTCGGGAAGTTCTCCTGTCTGAAGGAAACGGACAATCTGTTGTGCCCATGCTGGAGCTTGTGGCTCGACAACAAGGACTAAAGGCGTATCTGCTGCTGCGGGAACATCCACTTCTACGGCGAGAACCTGTGGCTTAGCCGGAGCTTGATGTTCCCCGGCAAGCTTGCTGGAGCAAAACTTGTCGGGAGCGCCTGCTTCAACGGAACAAACCCTAAGGCTTGCCGGAGAAGACTGCTCCTCCGCACTCTTGGTGTTGATCCTGGGGACTTTCTTGGCGGTGGCTTCGGGGAGCTTTGCTGGAAAATAATCACCAGAAATCAACTTCCTCTTCTTGCTCTGTCCAGTTGATGGCGTTATAGATGGTTGATTCAGCTTGAGCACAAAGATTCCTGGTTCCACAGGTAACTTAAGTGCGGCGCACTTTGACAGGCCATCGGCAATGTCGTTCTGAGCTCTCGGAACATGTTCTATCTGTAGGCCGTCAAAGTGCTCTTCTAGCTTTCTCACTTCATCAACGTAAGCTTCCATCAACAGACTCTGATAATTCTTGTTCACTTGTCGGACGACAAGCTGCGAGTCACCCCTAACAATGAGCTTCTTAATCCCAAGGTCTGCTGCGATCCTTAGACCGGCAAGCAAGCCTTCATACTCTGCTATATTGTTCGTTGCCTGCTCCTTGGGAAAGTGCATCTGGACTACGTACTTGAGGTGCTCTCCGGTGGGTGCGACAAGTAGCACGCCCGCACCGGCGCCTTGCAGCGAGAAGGCACCATCAAAGTACATCAGCCACTCTTTGCTTGCCTCCTTGACGGGGATGCTCGTTTCTGGAATTTCTTCATCTTGCGTTGGCGTCCATTCTGCTATGAAGTCCGCCAGTGCCCTGCTTTGGATAGTTGAAGTGCTCTCAAAGTTGAGGCCAAAGCTTGACAGTTCCAGTGCCCACTCGACAATCCTGCCTGTTGCTTCTGGATTTTGCAGTATCCTCTTCAGCGGAAAACGAGTGACGACTGTGATCTCATGTGCTTGGAAGTAATGGCACAGCTTTCTCGAGGCCATGAGAAGGCCGAAAAGCAATTTCTGCACACCAGAGTACCTTGACCTAGCCCCCTGCAAAAGGGAACTGACAAAGTAAACTGGGCGCTGCACCATTCTCTTCTGCATCTTCTCCTGCGTCTGCGCAGATCCATCTTTGTCGGGACCAGAGCTTGCCGGTGAAGCCCCCTGCTTGTCGCTGGATGCATCTGCCGTGGTTGCTGGCTCATCATCCGCCTCCCTCTCCGCTACTAACGCAGCACTAACCACTTGATTGGTTGCCGCTATATATAGCAGCAACTTCTCTTGTGGCTTAGGTGCGACAAGTATTGGAGTGGAGGACAGGTATCTCTTCAAATCCTGCAGCGCAGCCTCCGCCTCTGGAGTCCATTTCATTGGACCTGCCTTTTTCAATATTTTGAAAAATGGCAGGGCGCGCTCAGCAGATCTAGAGATAAACCTGCTGAGAGCAGCCACGCAACCGGCAAGTCTTCCTACATCCTTGACGCACTTTGGTGCTTCAATCTGCTCAATGGCCTTGATCTTGTCGGGGTTGGCTTCAATTCCCCGCTGAGACACGAAGAACCCGAGAAGCTTGCCGGAAGGGACTCCAAACACATACTTCTCGGGGTTAAGCTTGAGGTTGATCTTGCGCAGATTTGCAAACATTTCGTCTAAATCTTGAATCAGGGTCGCCCTATCCTTGCTCTTGAACACTATGTCATCCATGTATGCTTCCACATTTCTGTGCATTTGTGGCTCAAAAGCGTGGTGGACTACCCTTGCAAATGTTGAACCGGCATTCCTCAAACCGAAAGGCATCCGTACGAAACAGTATGTGCCACACGGGGTGATGAATGCGGTCTTCTCCTCATCCTCTTCTGCCATGAAGATCTGATGGTATCCTGAGTATACATCAAGAAATGAGAGAAAGTCACATCCGGCCGTGGAGTCAACAATCTGGTCAATGCGCGGCAAGGGAAATGGGTCTTTGGGACAAGCTTTATTGACATCGGTAAAGTCGATACAAAGCCTCCATTTCCCGTTAGCCTTGCGCACGACAACAAGATTGGCCAACCACATAGGATGGAGCACTCCTCTGACAAGGCCTGCTGCTTCCAATTTCTTGATTTCTTCTGTGATGAATTCTTGGCGCTCCACTGCCTGCTTCTTGACTTTCTGCTTGACGGGCCGCGCATGAGGACAGACGGCCAGGTGGTGCTCAATTACTTTCCTGGGAACATCGGGGATGTCAGACGGTTGCCACGCAAACACGTCGACGTTCGCCCGCAGGAAAGCAACGAGCACGCTTTCCTATTTAGGGTCGAGAGTAGCACTGATGGTGAAAGTACCACCAGTGCCGTCCTCCTTGGCGGACACCTTCTTGGTCTCAGGTGGAGCTGCCATTGCCTTCTTACACTTGCCGGTGGAGCTCGATGGTGCGTCCTCGACGGTAGCGCAGCACTCCGAAGAGGTGTGCTTGCCGGAGTGGGCATCAGAACTCTTGCCGGACTTGGTCTTCTTCTTCCCCCCGGGAGCTTCATCGGCAAGTGATTTGCGATCTGTTGCGGCTGCTGCTTCCCGGTAGATCTTGTCGGCGTAGATAAGAGCATCCTTCTTGTCGCCAGGGACAGAGATGACACTTATTGGGCCTGGCATCTTCAGCATGTTGTACGCGTAGTGAGAGGCTGCCATGAACTTGGCGAGTGCTGGACGACCGAGTATTCCATTGTAAGGCAATGGAAAGTCAGCAACGTCAAAAGTGACCCTCTCAGTCCTGAAGTTCAATTTGTTGCCAAATGTTACCGGCAACGTGATCTTTCCCTTTGGCTTGCTCCTTCCCGGATTGATTCCTTGGAATGTACCGGTCTCTTCGAGCTCACTGTCAGGGATCTGGAGTTTCTGGAGTACCGCGGAGGAGATCAGGTTCAAGCCGGCCCCGCCGTCAACTAGCATCTTAGTGACCTTGAGGTTGCGGATAGTTGGTGAAACCAACATCGGCAAGCACCCGACCGCAGTTATGCGATCAGGGTGGTCCTCAATATCAAAGATGATAGGCGTGCTGGACCATTTCAGAGGCTTGCGTGACTCGACGGGTGGTTCTGCTGCATTAACTTCCCGCACGCACTGTTTGCGATGGCGGTGTGAAGTATGCAGAGAAGCACCGCCGTCAACGCACAAGACCTTTGTGGCTTTCTGGAACTCCTGCTCATCGGCCTCGTCATCATCCATATCTTCGTCGTCGTCGTCATCTTCGTCCTTGTCGCGGCCGCGGGGAGGTCTATCTCCTTGCCGCTGCTTGGCCTTGCCGCGAAGTCCTCCTCGGCCGGGACGTTTCTTGCCGGATCCTCCAGCACCTTCCTGGGCCTTCTCCTTGTCGCGTCCCTCGTATTTAGCCTTCTGCTGCTCAACAAGCTGCTCGACCTTCTTGCAGCTCTGGAGATCATGGCCCTTGGTGCGGTGGATCTTGCAGTACTGCTTGTTGGTGCCGTCCTGCTTGTCGGCGACCGCCGTAGCTGCGGCCACCTCCTTGTCGGACCTACCAGCTTTGGCTTTCTTGCCGGACTGCTCAACGACTAGCACCTCTTTGCCTTTCTTCTTTCTGTTATTTCGCCGCCGGTTTTTCCTTACCGGGGCGGTCTCCTTGCTATCAGATCCTGCTGTTCCTGTATTCTCTCCGGGGAGTCTCCTCCCTTCCTCAGCACGTGCACACTTGTCGGCCAGGGCATATAGCTCACTGACGTCTCTAATCTTGCACATCGCCATCTCCTCCTGCATCTTGCGGTTTCGCACGTTCTGATGGAATGTGCTGATTACCGCGGCAGGGTGGACATCTGGAATGTTGTGCTGTACGTTGCTAAATCTCTGAATGTACTTGCGCAGGGGCTCTCCTTCCTTCTGGGCGAGCAGATGAAGGTCGCTCTCTTGGCCATGAGGCTTGTGGCCGCCTGTAAAGGCGCCGACAAACTGATGGCATAGATCGGCCCAAGAGGATATGGAGCCGTCCGGCAAGTGCATGAGCCAGGATCTGACGTTGGGTTTGAGCACCAGTGGGAAGTAATTGGCAAGGATCTTGTCGTCCCGCCCCCCAGCGGCTTGCACCGCAATGGTGTAGATGCTGAGGAACTCCGACGAATGCGTCTTGCCGTCGTACTTCTCTGGTACGTCTGGCTTGAAATTCTTATTGCTGGACCACTGGACTTGCCGCAGCTCACGACTGAACGCAGGGCAGCCTTACCGCGTACGGTAAGTTGCCTGGTTCCCCTGGTGCATGCATGTCGACAGAGGGCCCAACGCGCTGGTCAGATTGACGCCGCGCTTCTCTTCGGTGCTCAATGCGAGTACGAGCGTCTTCTTGCTGTCGTTCGCGAAGAACTTGGCGTTGATCGTGACAAACTCGTGGATCCGATGACGCGGTGGAGTCGCTGTCGAGGTGGACCCAGCGAGTCGGCGATCTTGGCCTTCGGGGTGGAGAGTGCGTGGTGGTCGCACCCTCACCAGTTTTGTCGCCATCGGCCCGCGCCTGGCAACCCTGCCGCGGCAGCGACGTGCTCGGTTGCCGTGGAGTGTCGCCGTTGGCGAAGCCGATGAGACTCTGAATGGTGGCCCTCCATTGATCGGTCTTGTCCGCCGTTGGAGGGTAATCCAGGAGCAGTTGAGCTCGTGCCAAAGCTTCTGCTGGAGTGGTGGGTGGCAGTGGCGAATGGTGCGAGGAGCGGGATGTGCTCGGACTTCTAACTATGTTAGAAGGAGCAGTATCCCATCCAGGCGACCGTGTCTCGCTCGTGCCAGCGTGTTGGCGTGCATGCTGGTCTCGAGCGCCCCGAGACCCACCAGCTTGATCTTGGTCCAACAAACGTATGGTATTGTGAATACCATGACGCTGCCGGTCCTGCGCTTCCTGAGACGGGCGCAGTGGATGTACGGACACCGAGGTTTGCGCAGCCTTGTCCTTGGACCTGGCAGCACCGTAGGCTTCCTCGTCCACGTCCGTTCTTCCGCCGGCGTCTACTCCACCACCCGCTTGCTCCGGTGGTGGTGGGATCGACGTGGACGGAATAGCTGCCTCCGAAGCCTTCTTCTTCGGTGGCATGTCGATGAAGGAGATGAAGATCTAGCTCGTGTGAATGCCGGATCAGGTTCACACAATCTCGACGCCCCCTACCTGGCGCGCCAAAGATGTCGGGGAAACTGATCCACGAACACCTATGGGACCGGCGGACCGAGCCCCTTTCGGTTCGGCGGGGGGCGGAGGCCGCACGAAGAGCAGATCGAGGCGAAGCACACGAGCAGTTTACCCAGCTTCGGAGCTCTCCGGAGAGATAATACTCCTACTGCTGCTTGTCTGATTTGTATTGTGTTCTTGCTCGGGAGCGGAAAGTGCTACAGTACACTTGAGCTGCTAACGAGACCGAGCGTGAGTGTGTTTCTGACTTCCAACTGAACCGAACCCCCTCTACGTTGCACATGGGCCTTCTTTTATATGCTCAAGGGGTCACCGACAGGTGGCAACGTAAACAAGGGTAAAAACATAAAAAGAGAGGTGGTTGGTACAGCTACCTGCACAGTGTACCCTACCTAACCCTGACGGCAGGGGACAAAGGCATTGAATGCCCGTCTGCGTCGCCCAAACAGTGCAAAAAGGGACCGTCAGGGGTGCCATCGCTCGCCACGATGGCGATCTTGTCAGCGTCGCATGCCACCGCGCACCGCTAGCCGCACAGCCTCCCGCCACGCGCGCCTGGGCAGGCCCCAAGGCGACACGTTGGTGGATGCGCTGGAGCGTGGGCACAGAGTGGCCGCTTGCCACGGCAAGCGCCTTGCTGCGGTCGTTGTCTTGTCGCGTCCGGAAGCTTGTCGCTCACCGGGCCTTGCTGGGACACGTGGTGCGTCGCGGCAAGTTCCTTGAGATGCCTCGGTTGGCCTTCCCGGCAAGCTCCTCTTGCCGGGGCCTTGTCTCCTTGGCTTGAATACTTTGTTCTTGAATGGCTTCAAAGGGACCACGGAGGACCCTGGCGGTCACCCAGCAAGCCCTTGCCGCGGGGTGCTGCAACTGCCCGTGCACAAGTTCGGGGTACTAGGGTACCCCTACTCTAGCACACCGACAGGCACAATGGACAGGACTTACCCACTGACTATCAGCAACGGAATAAATTATACCTGCCTCCAGAAGCTTGAGTATTTCTTTTCTTACCACTTCTTTCATTTTAGGATTCAAACATCGTTGAGGATCACGAACCGATTTGGCATCCGCTTCCAAATTTATTTTATGTTGACACAAAGTGGGAATGATGCCCTTATGATCATCAGAGTATATCCAATAGCGGCACTGTGCTTTTTTAGAGTTTTAAATAATCTTTCTTCTTCATTCTCTGAAAGGTTAGCACTAATAATAACAAGATATATTTTCTTTTCATCAAGATAATCATATTTAAGATTATCAGGCAACGGTTTAAGCTCAAACACGGGATCACCCTTGGGTGGAGGAGGATCCCCTAGGATTTCAATAGGCAAATTGTGTTGCAGAATAGGTTCCTATTTAAAGAATACTTCATCTATTTCCCTTCTTTCATTCATGAACATATCATTTTCATGGTCTAGCAAATAGGGTTCTAAAGGATCACTAGGAGGTACAACAATAGAAGCAAGACCAATAATTTCATCCTTACTAGGAAATTCTTCCTCACGATGTTGTTTACTAAATTTAGAGAAATTAAACTCATGAACCATATCATCCAAGCCAATAGTAACAACATTCTTTTTGCAATCTATCGTAGCATTAACAGTACGCAAGAAGGGTCTACCAAATATAATGGGACAAAAGCTATCTTGTGGAGAACCAAGAACAAGAAAATCAGCGGGATATTTGGTTTTCCCACACAAGACTTCAACATATCTAACAATTCCCATTGGAGATATAGTATCTCTATTGGCAAGTTTAATTGTAACATCAATTTCTTCTAACTCAGCAGGTGCAATCTCATGCATAATTTCTTTGTATAAGCCAATGGTATAACACTAGCACTAGCACCCATATCACATAAGCCATGATAACAATGATCTCCTATTTTAACAGAAATAACAGGCACGCCTATCACAGGTCTATGTTTATCTCTATCACAGGGTTTAGCAATCCTAGCAGTTTAACCAGTGAATTGAATAACATGCCCATCAATATTATCAGACAAGAGATCTTTAACAATAGCAATATTGGGTTCTACTTTGAATTTCTCAGGGGGTGTATAAGTCCTAGTATTGCTTTTACGAACAACAGTTGAAGCTTTAGCATGATCCTTCATTCTAACAGGGAAAGGGGGTTTCTCAACATAAGAAGTGGGAACAATAGGATCATTATAAGTGACAATCTTTTATTCAACTTTAATAGGTGCAACTACTTTTACTTCTATGGGAGGATGGTATTTAAACCACTTCTCCTTGGGGAGATCAACATAAGTAGCAAAATATTCACATAAAGAAGCTACTATCTCAGAGTCAAGTCCATATTTAGTGCTAAACTTATGGAAAACATCGGTATCCATAAAAGATTTAACACCATCAAACTTAGGTGTCATACCTGATTTCTTACCTTCGTCGAGGTCCCAGTCTTCAGAGTTGCGTTTAATTCTATCCAATAAATTCCATCCAAATTCAATAGACTTCATCATAAAAGAGCCATCACAAGAAGTATCGAGCATGGTGCGATTATTATCAGAAAGCCGAGCATAAAAATTCTGGAGAATTGTCAATTTTGATAGCTCATGATTGGGGCATGAATATAACATTGATTTAAGCCTCCCCCAAGATTGAGCAATGCTTTCTCCTTCGTGAGGCCAAAAATTATATATATAATTGCGATCACGATGAACAAGATGCATAGGGTAATACTTTTGCTGAAATTCCAATTTCAATCTTTTATAGTTCCATGATCTCGTATCATCACATAGTCTATACCATGTCAATGTGTCTCCCTCCAAAAATAAAGGGAAAGCCTTCCTCTTAACGACATCATCGGGTATACCTGCAAGCTTAAATAGTCCACAAATATCATCCACAAAGCGTAGATGTTCGTCAGGATGCTTTGTTCCATCTCCTGCGAAAGTGTTAGCTAGCAGTTTTTCCATCATACCCGAAGGAATCTGAAATGCAGTTTCATTTTACATAGATTCAGTATGTTCAGTAGGTTGAGGAGCAACTCTTTGTTCTACTGGACGGGGTGAAGATACCCCGAACAAGCCCCTCAAACAATTACTTTCCATGGTAACAAGTGACAGAAAATTTCAGCACACTAAATAAATTTTTCCTTACCAAATTCCACCTACCAAAGGCGCTTCACTCCCCGGCAATGGCGCCAGAAAAGTGTCTTGATGACCCACAAGTATAGGGGATCTATCGTAGTCCTTTCGATAAGTAAGAGTGTCGAACCCAACGAGGAGCAGAAGGAAATGATAAGCGTTTTTCAGCAAGGTATTCTCTGCAAGTACTGAAATAAGTGGTAACAGATAGTTTTGTGATAAGATAATTGATAACGAGTAACAAGTAACAAAAGTAAATATAGTGCAGCAAAGTGGCCCAATCCTTTTTGTAGCAAAGGACAAGCCTGGAAAAACTCTTATAATAGGAAAAGCGCTCCTCAGGACACATGGGAATATCGTCAAGCTAGTTTTCATCACGCTCATATGATTCGCATTTGGTACTTTGATAATTTGATATGTGGGTGGACCGGTGCTTGGGTACTGCCCTTACTTGGACAATCATCCCACTTATGATTAACCTCTATTGCAAGCATCCGCAATACAACAAAAGTATTAAGGTAAACCTAACCATAGCATGAAACATATGGATCCAAATCAGCCCCTTACGAAGCAACACATAAACTAGTGTTTAAGTTTCTGTCACTCTAGCAACCCATCATCTACTTATTACTTCCCAATGCCTTCCTCCAGGCCCAAATAATGGTGAAGTGTTATGTAGTCGACGTTCACATAACACCACAAGAGGTTAGACAACATACATATTATCAAAATATCGAACGAATACCAAATTCACATGACTACTAATAGCAAGACTTCTACCTTGTCCTTAGGAACAAACGTAACTACTCACAAAGCATATTCATGTTCATAATCAGAGGGGTAATAATGTGTATATAGGATCTGAACATATGATCTTCCACCAAATAAACCAACTAGCATCAACTACAAGGAGTAATCAACACTACTAGCAACCTACTAGCACCAATCCCGGACTTGGAGACAAGAATTGGATACAAGAGATGAACTAGGGTTTGGAGATGAGATAGTGCTGGTGAAGATGTTGATGGAGATTGCCCTCTCCCGATGAGAGGAGCATTGGTGATGACGATGGTGATGATTTCCCCCTCCCGGAGGGAAGTGTCCCCGGCAGAACAGCTCTGCCGGAGCCCTAGATTGGTTTCGCCAAGGTTCCGCCTCGTGGCGGCGGAGTCACTTCCCGAAAGGTTCTCTTCTATTTTTTTCTCATCGAAAGACTTCATATGGGAGAAGATGGACGTCGGAGAGCCACCAGGGGGCCCACGAGGTAGGGGGCGCGCCCAGGGGGGGCGCCCCCCACCCTCGTGAGCAGGGTGTGGGCCCCCTGGCCTTCATCTTTGGCGACGATTTTTCTTTATTTATTTTAAGGTGTTCCGTGGAGTTTCAGGACTTTTGGAGTTGCACAGAATAGTCCTTCAATATTTGCTCCTTTTCCAGCCCGGAATTCCAGCTGCCGGCATTCTCCCTCTTCATGTAAACCTTGTAAAATAAGAGAGAATAGCCATAAGTATTGTGACATAACGTGAAATAACAGCCCATAATGCAATAAATATTGACATAAAAGCATGATGCAAAATGGACGTATCACCTACATGCGTTGCTGTTTGTACCCATCAATGATCTGTCTGCTCTCAGTAACCTTTCAGGATAGACAAACAAGGGATATCACGCATGCACGCACTATTTAGATAACACCGAAAGTATATACCTGAAGAAATGCAGGAAGAATGTATACCTGGGGCAACATCGATTTCTTCTGACCAACCATCAATGTCGAAAGAAAGGCAAGCATTTCAAAGGTGAGGCTGATCACCGGAAGAAGCCCGCCGTCCATACTGGTGATCACATACTTGCTATGGTCAATGATTTACAAGTAATCTCGGAAAGGGTCCCGACGGACTATCTGTTCCGAATGATGCTGACGGATGCACACCCATGTGGAAGAAGAAATCTATATTTTGGGACCTACCCTACTGGAAAGACCTAGAGGTCCGCTCTTCAATCGACGTGATGCACGTGACGAAGAATCTTTTGGTAAACCTGCTAGGCTTCTTGGGCGTGTATGGGAAGTCAAAAGATACACCGGAGTTACAGGAGGACCAGCAACGTGTGCACGAAAAAGACGACATGCCTCCAAAGCAGTATGAAGGTCCACCCAGCTACGCTCTTACCAAATAAGAGAAGAAAATCTTCTTTGAATGCCTGCTCAGTATGAAGGTCCCGTCTGGCTTCTCTTCGAATATAAAACGAATAATAAATATGCGAGAGAAAAAGTTCCAGAACCTAAAGTCTCATGACTGCCACGTGATTATGACGCAACTGCTTCTAGTTGCATTGAGGGGGCTTCTATCTAAAAACGTTCGATTAGCCATTGTGAACCTATGTTCATTCCTCAATGCAATCTCTCAGAAGGTGATCGATCCAGAAATCCTACCAAGGTTTCCTGGTGCAGGCTCCGATTCGTGGAAGATTGGGTTTCCCGGTGAATCCGGTTACAAAACCCGGGAGAGGAAGAGGAAATAGGAGCTGAGCGATATACTGAAGCTCAATGCAAGAGTACTGAAGCTAGAGGAACAAGTTGAGAGCCAGCAAGCTGCCGAGCAACCATCTCAGCGGCACGAAGCTACCCCAAAAGCTATCCCACCATCTCAGCGGAGAAGAAGCGTGGCTTCCACGGAGCTTGTTCAGCAGCCTGACTTCACGACTCCTAGCTACCCCGTGGATGCTATCATGGAGGCTCAACATTGCCAGCTTATGACGAAATGGCAAAACATTAACCCGACAGAACTTTTCACTGCCGTACGATTCTAGAGGGCTATGCTGTTGTGCTGGCGGATGAAGTAATAGAGGGATTTGAGAAGCTAGAGCTTGACCGCACTACAGGTGAAGGGGAGATTCAGCTGGGTCTTTGATACGTCTCCAACGTATCTATAATTTTTGATTGCTCCATGCTACTTTATCTACTGTTTTGGACTATATTGGGCTTTATTTTCCACTTTTATATTATTTTTAGGACGAACCTATTAACTAGAGGCCCAACCCAGAATTGCAGTTTTTTGCCTATTTCTGTGTTTCGAAGAAACGGAATATCAAATGGAGTCCAAATGGAATGAAACCTTCGGGAACATGATTTTCTCACCGAACGTGATCCAGGAGACTTGGACCCTACTCCAAGACGTAACAGACGTCCCCAGGGCGCGCCCCCTGCCTCGTGGCCCCTCTGTTGCTCCACCGATGTACTCCTTCGTCCTATATATACCTACGTATCCCCAAACGATCAGAACAAGAGCCAAAAACCTAAGTCCACCGCCGCAACCTTTTGTATCCACGAGATCCCATTTTGGGGCCTGTTTCGAAGCTCCGCCGGAGGGTGCATCCACCATGGAGGGCTTCTACATCAACAACATAGCCCCTCCGATGAAGTGTGAGTAGTTTACTTCAGACCTTCGGGTCCATAGCTAGTAGCTAGATGGCTTCTTCTCTCTTTTTGGATATCAATACAATGTTCTCCCCCTCTCTCGTGGAGATCTATTCGATGTAATCTTCTTCTTTTTGCGGTATGTTAGTTGAGACCGATGAATTGTGGGTTTATGATCCAACTTATCTATGAACAATATTTGAATCTTCTCTGAATTCTTTTATGTATGATTGAGTTATCTTTGCAAGTCTCTTTGAATTATCCTTTTGGTTTGGCCAACTAGATTGGTAGTTCTTGCAATGGGAGAAGTGTTTAGCTTTGGGTTCAATCTTGCGGTGTCCTTTCCTAGTGATAGCAGGGGCAGCAAGGCACGTATTGTATTGTTGCCATCAAGGATAACAAGATGGGGTTTTTATCATATTGCATGAATTTATCCCTCTACATCATGTCATCTTACTTAAGGCGTTACTCTATTTTTAACTTAATACTCTAGATGCATGCTGGATAGCGGTCGATGAGTGGAGTAATAGTAGTAGATGCAGAATCGTTTCGATCTACTTGTCCCGGACGTGATGCCTATATACATGATCATACCTAGATATACTCATAACTATGCTCAATTCTGTCAATTGCTCAAGAGTAATTTGTTCACCAACTGTAGAATATCTATGCTCTTGAGAGAAGCCACTAGAGAAAGCTATGGCCCCCGGGTCTATTCTCATCATATGAATCTCTATCACTTTATTACTTGCTTTGTTTTTTACTTTACCTTTTACTTTTCACTTTGCATCTGTCTACCAAAAATACCAAAAATATTATTTATCATCTCTATCAGATCTCACTCTCGTAAGTGACCGTGAAGGGATTGACAACCCCTAATCGCGTTCGTTACGAGTAGCTATCGTTTTGTGTAGGTACGAGGGACTTGTGCGTGGTCTCCTACTGGATTGATACCTTGGTTCTCAAAAACTGAGGGAAATACTTATGCTACTTTGCTGCATCATCCTCTCCTCTTCGGGGAAATCCAACACAGTGCTCAAGAGGTAGCAAGAAGAATTTCTGACGCCGTTGCCGGGGAGGCTCACGCAAGCAAGTCAACAATACCAAGTACCCATCATAATCCCTATCTCTCGCATTACAATATTTTCCATTTGCCTCTCGTTTTCCTCTTCCCCACTTCACCCTTGCCGTTTTATTCGCCCTCTCTTTCCCAATCTCCTCCTCTCTTTCCCGTTTGCCTTTTCCTGTTGCCTTTCTATTTTCTTGTGTGTTGGATTACTTGTTGCCATGGCGCAAGATAATACCAAATTGTGTGATTTCTCGAATACCAATAATAATGATTTCCTTAGTACTCCAATTGCTCCTCTTAATAATGATGAGTCTTGTGAAATCAATACCGCTTTGCTGAATCTTGTTATGAAAGATCAATTCGCCGACCTTCCTAGTGAAGATGCCGCTACTCATCTAAACAATTTTGTTGATTTGTGTGATATGCAAAAGAAGAAAGATACGGATAACAATATTGTCAAATTGAAGTTATTTCCATTTTCACTTAGAGATCGTGCTAATGTTTGGTTTTCGTCTTTGCCTAAAAATAGTATTGATTCTTGGAACAAGTGCAAAGATGCTTTTATCTCTAAGTATTTTCCTCCCGCTAAGATTATCACTCTTAGGAACGATATTATGAATTTTAAACAACTTGATCATGAGCATGTTGCCCAATCTTGGGAAAGAATGAAATTGATGCATAGCAATTGCCCTACTCATGGTTTGAATTTATGGATGATCCTACAAAATTTTTATGCCAGATTGAATTTTTCTTCTAGAAATCTTTTAGATTCGGTCACGGGAGGCACGTTTATGGAAATTACTAAATTGCTTGATAATATTATGGCTAATTATTCACAAGGCACACCGAAAGATCTTCTAGTAAAAAAGTGCATGCTATAGAAGAAATCAATGTTTTGAGTGAAAAGATGGATGAACTTATGAAGATGTTTGCTCCTAACACTACTACAAAAAGGGCTATAGATGGAATGGGCACTAATGGCGCACCTGTCAGGTGGTGCGTCACTACTATATACTACTGGCGCACCCTCTGGGATGCGCCATTAGTGTGGAAGACACTAATGGCGCACCAGAAAAACGGTGCGCCACTAGTAATAATTTTTTTCCCATTTTTCCATACATACTAATGGCGCATCCAAGCGAGGTGCGCCATTACTAGTTCTAACTAGTAATGGTGCACTAGACAGATAGTGCGCGATTAGTATTTTTTTTACTTTTTTGCAAAACTACTAATGGCGCTCCACCTGCAGGTGCGCAATTAGTAAGCAGGCATACAAATGGCGCATTTGCTGGTGGTGCGCCATTAGTAACCTGGGACCCCAACAAGATATTTTGGACAACCACACCTACCCACTCACTTTCCCCACTTCATTCCCTCCACCTCCTTCTCCAAACTTTTGGCTGCCTCCTCCTCCTCACCTCATTTTCACCATAGATTCATCAAAATTAAGTGGTGAAATTACCTTTTTTTTGATAGGTAAGTAAGGGGAAAGCTATCTTCATGTTGTAGATCTACTTTTTTTCTCCCTAGCTCGCTCCAACAACGTGCACATGCACTTTTTGTGGCCTAGCTAGATCTATGTATGTTTGTGATGTTGCATATGTTTGTGGTGTTGCATATATGTTTGTGTTTGCAGGTACCGGTATTTGAAATGCGATAGTTGCCAATATTTTGCTGAAATGTTAATTCATTTCCGTTTCGGCGAGAATTTTGGCACTATCCATTCTTTTTAGTCCTATTTTTAGGGAAGGTCATGCCAAATTTTTTCTTGGTTCTAAAATATCGTTTTGCTCTACCCTGCAGGCGACCATGGTCCGCACGATGACCGAAGGAATCGTGCATAGGTTTTTGAGCTCCGCGAAGGCCGAGATGCTTCAAAAGAACGAGACGGAGATAAGATGTCCGTGTTAAAGATGCAAGCTGAAGAGCCTTATTGCGGACCTGGATTCCGGGCAGGTGCGGGACCACCTGCTCTTGCGTGGTTTCATGGATGGCTATCGGTGGCAAGGTGATGAAGATGACTATGAAGTCGTCCATGGGGGCCGGGCAAGAAATGAGGAAGGGTAACAAGACAACCACCGCGGCGAGGGCGGACGAGAAGACGAAGAATCTCCAGGACATGATCACGACGGTGATGCTGTACACAGTCATCATGTAGAAGATGTCGTACATGATGATGAGGAAGATCAAGACGAAGGGCATGATCATGAAGATGAAGATGCCGGAGCAGACGACGATGGAGGCTGGGTGCAGGACCCTCATATTCAAGAGTTGCTTCTCAAGCAGACGGATAACGCAAGAGCTGCCGCCCGAGGGAAAGCCAAGCTGGATCAACTGGAGATAGATGCGGTTACTCCATTGTATGAAGGATGCAGGCCCGAGGATACCTGCCTGAAAGTAACGCTCATGGCTCTGGAGATGAAAGTAAAACACAAAATGACCGATGCATGCTTCGACGAGAACATGTCATTCTGGCACAAACGTCTTCCCAAGGGGAACAAGTGCCAGACCAGTTTCGAGGAGGCGAAGAAAATTGTGTGTCCTCTGGATTTACTGCATGTGAAATACCATGTGTCCATGAACAATTGCATCATTTATCGGGACGAGCATGCGGAGTCTACCATATGTCCGGTGTGCGGCGTCACTTGATACAAGAAGAGGAAGAAAGCTCCTCGAAAATCGGTGTGGTACTTTCTAATCACTCCTCGTCTGTAGTGGTATTTCGCGGCCCTAAGGTAGCAAAGCTCCTGCGTTGGCACGCGGATAGGGAGGAGAAGAAGTGGGAAGATGACGGAAATGATCCGGAGATAAATAAAAAAGACAAGATGCTGAGTCACACTAAGGATGCGAGCCAGTGGCAAGCGTTGAACTTCGAATAGCCAGAATTTGGGAAGGATCCAAGGAAGACCATGCTGGGCGCGAGCACCGATGGAGTCAATCCGTTTGGCAGCCAGAGAAGCACACATAGCACCTGGCCTATGTTTGTGTGGATGTACAACCTTTCCCCCTGGTTGTGCATGAAGAGGAAGTACATTCACATGAGTATGCTAATTGAAGTGCCGAAACAACCAGGGAACGACATCAATCTGTATTTGGGGCTGCTGAAGGAGGAGCTAGACACGCTGTGAAAAACGCCAGCTGTCGGTGTCAAAACCGGCGGATCTCGAGTAGGGGGTCCCAAACTGTGCGTCTAGGCGGATGGTAACATGAGACAAGGGACACGATGTTTTTACCCAGGTTCGGGCCCTCTCGATGGAGGTAAAACCCTACTCCTGCTTGATTAATATTGATGATATGGGTAGTACAAGAGTAGATCTACCATGAGATCGGAGTGGCTAAACCCTAGAATCTAGCCTATGGTATGATTGTTGTTCGTCCTACGGACTAAAACTCTCCAGTTTATATAGACACCGGAGAGGGCTAGGGTTACACAGAGTCGGTTACAATGGGAGGAGATCTTCATATCGTATCGCCAAGCTTGCCTTCCACGCCAAGGAAAGCTCCATCCGGACACGGGACGGAGTCTTCAATCTTGTATCTTCATAGTCCAGGAGTCCGGCCAAAGGTCTTAGTCCGGCCATCCAGACACCCCCTAATCCAGGACTCCCTCAGTAGCCCCTGAACCAGGCTTCAATGACGACGAGTCCGGCGCGCAAGTTGTCTTCGGCATTGCAAGCGGGTTCCTCCTCCGAATATTTCATAGAAGATGTTGAACACTAGGGTAGTGTCCGGCTCTCCAAAATAAGTTCCACATTCCTTTGTAGAGAGAATAATATTTGCATCAATCGAATCTACTGACGTATTCCGTGGCGTGACATCATGCCACAGCCAGGCTCTTTATTCATTTTATTGTTCCACCTCAGCGCGTTTAGCGAGGCGGTTTCCCTGGCACGTCTTGTCAAAGCAGAGATCGTGTCCCCTTGTTCCGGGTTTCTCATCAATACGGGTGTGGGTAACCCAACCGCGCTGAGGGAGTCCTGGACTAGGGGGTGTCCGGATAGCCGAACTATCATCATCGGCCGGACTCCAAGACTATGAAGATACAAGATTGAAGACTTCGTCCCATGTCCGGATGGGACTTTCCTTGGCGTGGAAGGCAAGCTTGGCGATACGGATATGTAGATCTCCTACCATTGTAACCGACTTTGTGTAATCCTAGCCCTCTCCGGTGTCTATATAAACCGGATGGTTTTAGTCCGTAGGAAAAACAACAATCGTACCATAGGCTAGCTTCTAGGGTTTAGCCTCGATATCGTGGTAGATCTACTCTTGTAATACCCACATCATCAATATCAATCAAGCAGGACGTAGGGTTTTACCTCCATCAAGAGGGCCCGAACCTGGGTAAAACATCGTGTCCCTTGTCTCCTATTACCATCCGCCTAGACGCACAGTTCGGGACCCCCTACCCGAGATCCGCCGGTTTTGACACCGACATTGGTGCTTTCATTGAGAGTTCCTCTGTGCCGTCGCAATCAGGAGGGATGCCTTTTCCCATCTTTAAAGACGGCGCCGTCACCAAGGGAGCTTTAGCCACCGGCCAAACTATCCGGCTAGGTGGTTTTCTTATGACCGCCTGTTCGGCCACCGCTCCGACAATGACCTCTCAGGTCATCAAAAGCGATCTTCACGTCAACTCGGAATTCGCCGAGAAGCTAGATCCGATGGAGCTCTCCTCCGTAAATGAGCTCTTGGATCGCATCGCCGCCCTAGGAGTCGCTACAGACTACGATCAGATTGGGCTTAAAACCGATCTGAGAGAAATTAACTCTCCCCAGGCTACCTACCACGTTGTTATGGTAGAGGAACAATGCGCCGACTCTTCTTCTATGTTAAAGACCAGTTATGTCCGGATTCCCGATCCCTCCATGCCGGATTCCCGCGGAGGGACGGGCGTCAATCAAGTACTGAACCTAAAGTCAGGCATCGGACCAGATTTGTTGGATAAGATCCAGCAATCCGAGCTTCCAAATCCGGAAACTTCTCGGCCTTTGAGCCTCAGATTGGGCGGGGTTCCGAATTTAATTCCGCCCACCCACCCAAACATAAGCGATCTATCTCAAATACGGCAAGATCCCGATGAAACAATACATCATTACTGGGCCAGATTCCTCCTGGTTATGGACAGGATAAAGGACTGCCGTGAGGAAAGCGCAATCTCAATTTTCTGCACCAATTGCACGGACTAGGGAATCATGAACGCCATAAGTCGTCGCGAAGTTACACGCTTCGCTGACCTGGCGACCATAGTACAAAAATACTGTGCGATGGAGAGTGCCTGGAAAACCGAAACCAGGTTTTGGGACAATCCGGCCCTGAACATAACCCTAGTTCGAAATAAAAGGGTGTGTCATACTCAAGCACCTGGGTCAAAAACCAAAAAGCAAAAACACCCTAAAGGGCACGGAACCGTACTAGAGGGATGGCTCAACGGACCCTGTAAAATCCATAGTACAGAGGGCGCCACTCCAACACATAGCCTTCGAGCATGTTGGATACTACGGTAGGTGGCAAAAAGTGGCGAAGGTTTTCTAGCCCCGGGTAACCAGCCCAAGAGTACCATTACGGTATTAACAATCTTTGAGACTTTCGCATCAAATAATATGCGGAAACGAA
Source organism: Triticum dicoccoides (assembly GCF_002162155.2). Lineage (NCBI taxonomy): Eukaryota > Viridiplantae > Streptophyta > Magnoliopsida > Poales > Poaceae > Triticum > Triticum dicoccoides. The sequence goes on from NC_041386.1 coordinate 720,436,068, forward strand.
CAATCCGCAACCTCGCCGAAGTCTACCAAGTAGCAACAACAAATCCATGGAGCGACACGGCTATCACCTTCAATGGCAGCGACGAACCTAAATTCCGAACAGCCCGAGCACCAGCCGCATTGGTCCTCAGTCCGATAGTGGACGGATTTCGTCTTACCAAGGTACTCATGGATGGCGGCAGCGGATTAAACCTCATCTACGAGGAAACCCTCCAAAAAATGGAAATAGACTGGAGCCGCATGAGGGAAGCAGCACAACCTTTAGAGGAATAATCCCTAGTCGGGAAGTACGCTGCACAGGAAAAATCACACTAGATGTAGTGTTAGGCTCACGGACAATTACAGGTCCGAGGAGGTCACGTTCCAAGTGGCCCCGTTCGGCAGCGGATATCACGCCTTGTTAGGGCGAGAGGCATTCACAATTTTCCAAGCTATACCCCATTACGGGTACATGAAGCTCAAAATGCCCGGGCCCAATGGAATCATCACTCTTGTCAGTGATCCAGATATAGCACTCCGCGCTGAAAATAAGACAGCCGCACTAGCCCTAGAGGCACTATCCGAAGCCCTAGCGGCAGAGGAACTCACTGCGCTGCGCTCCACGGTGAATAGGGACGATGTGATACTAGATAAGAGATCTAAGTCCACCTCTTTTAAACCAGCAGACGAAATAGTCAAATTCCAGGTCCATCCAACGGACCCCACAAAGACGACCTCCATTGGGGCACAATTAAACCCTGATGTAGAAGCCGCACTACGAGAATTCCTTCGGGAAAATTGGGACATTTTTGCTTGGCACCCTTCAGATATGCCAGGAATCCCACGCAGGCTGGCAGAGCACAGCCTAAATATCCTAAAAGGATTCAAGCCAGTCAAACAGGCTCTTCGGCGATTTTCCGAACCCAAAAGACAGGCAATGGGAGAGGAGCTAGCCAAACTCTTAGAAGCCGGATTCATCAGAGATATAAAACATCCGGACTGGCTAGCAAACCTTGTAATGGTACCAAAAAAGGACAAATCCTGGCGCCTTTGTGTCGATTTCAAAGACCTTAACAAGGCCTGCCCAAAGGATCCTTTCCCCCTCCCCCGCATCGACCAAATCATCGATGCTACCGCAGGGCACGATTCATTGTGCTTCCTCGACGCATACTCCGGATACCATCAAATCAAGATGGCGGAAATAGACCAGGCCGCAACGGCATTCATTACTCCATATGGACCATTCTGCTTCAACACAATGCCCTTCGGACTAAAAAATGCTGGCGCAACATATCAGCGCATGATGCAGACATGTCTGGCTACCTAGATAGGCAAAGCAGTGGAGGCATACGTAGACGATGTGCTCGTTAAGACAAAACACGTCGAAACTCTAGTAGATGATTTGAGGCTTACATTCGACAACCTTCGAGCATATGACATTAAGCTCAACCCAGCAAAATGTTTTTTCGGCGTACCAGCCGGAAAGCTCTTGGGCTTCATTGTATCCGGTAGAGGAATTGAAGCAAACCCAGCCAAGATCTGAGCTCTGTCACAATTGGATATCCCAAAAGACCTCAAACAAATACAAAAACTAAATGGATGCGTGGCGGCTCTAAGCCGCTTCATCTCCCGTTTGGGAGAAAAGGCACTGCCCCTCTATCGCCTCCTCCGGCGCACCGAACACTTCGAATGGACGGATTCTGCCACGGCCGGACTCGAAGAAATTAAGGCCATATTGGCAACAAATCCGGTCCTGGCCACGCCCAAGCTGGGCGAACCGATGTTATTATATATCGCAGCAACACATCAAGTTGTCAGCGCGGGACTCGTCGTTGAACGAGAAACAAAAGGGCACAAATTCCCTCTTCAAAAACCAGTGTACTATGTATCCACTGTCTTAACTCCATGCAAGTCTCGGTACCCACATTATCAAAAGATAGCGTACGCGGTGTTCATGGCATCCCGGAAGCTGCGACACTACTGTCAAGAGTGTTCCATAACAGTGGCCTCTGAAGTAGCTCTCAACAACATTATAAACAACTGCGACGGGACGAGCAGGATTGCAAAATGGGCCATTGAGCTCTTACCATTTGACATAACCTACAACCCACGGCGAGCTATAAAGTCGCAAGTTTTGGCTGACTTCATCGCCGAATGGACCGAAGCCGAACTTCCTAAACAGTACGGCGCATACTCCAATTGGATCATGCATTTTGACGGCTCCAAAATGTTGGCCGGCTTGGGGGCTGGCGTCGTCTTGACATCGCCAACCGGAGACACAGTCCAATACGTACTTCAAATAATGTACACGGACTCCAACAACGCAGCCGAATACGAGGCCCTTTTACATGGTCTCGGGATGGCAATCTCTATGGGTATTCAACGCCTAGAGGTGCGCGGGGATTCAAACCTCGCAATATCCCAAGTAAATGGAGACTTTGACGCCAAGGATCCAAAAATGGCAGCCTACCGTAACGCCGTCCTAAAAATGTCAGCTCGGTTCGAAGGACTCGAATTCCACCATGTAGCCCGGGATAATAACCAGGCAGCAGACGTGTTGGCACGCATCGGCGCAAAACGCGATGCCGTCCCTCCAAACATCTTCCTGGAGCGGCTCTTTAAGCCATCCGTATTTTGGGAAGAGGAGTCCGGAAATAACAACCCGGAACCAACTCCACCACCCAACACGGAACATTCTGACACAATCGGTGGCTCAACCAATGAAATAACACCTTCAGCCCACGAAATAATGGCAGTAATTGCCCTGTGGACAGAACCATTCCTAGCCTACTTAATCAGGCAGGAACTTCCCGAAGACCAAAATGAGGCCCGCTGCATAGTTCGGCGAACTAAAGCCCACAAGGTCCATGAGGGAGAACTTTATAAGAAAAGCACAACCGGAGTCCTTCAAAGGTGTATCTCCAAAGAGGAAGGGAGAAGTCTCCTGGCTGAAATTCACGCCGGACTCGGCGGGCACCACGCTGCAGCCCGGGCCCTTGTAGGCAAGGCCTTTCGTACAGGATTTTATTGGCCGACAGCCCGGGCAGATGCTCAGGACTTAGTCCAACGATGCGTCGGTTGCCAGCTCTTTGCTAATCAAAGCCACATGCCAACCACCGCCCTCAAAACTATACCCATCAGTTGGTCGTTCGCGGTCTGGGGGCTTGACATGGTTGGACCCCTTAAAGGGGGAACCCACAAGAAAAATACTTATTGGTCATGGTGGACAAATTCACCAAATGGATAGAGGCCAAGCCGGTTAAAACGGCAGAATCCGGACCTGTGATAGACTTCATATCCGTGGTAGTACACCGTTTTGGCTTCCCCCACAGCATCATCACTGATAACGGCACGAATTTCACGGCCGACGAGGTTAAACTCTGGTGCAAAAACATGGGCATCAAGCTCGACTACGCTTCAGTCTATCACCCTCAAACTAACGGTCAAGTCTAACGAGCAAATGGTCTAATCATGAGCGGCATTAAACCCAGATTAGTGCGGTCCCTCACGGAATCTAACATGCATTGGGTAGAGGAGCTCGACTCCATACTCTGGGGGCTGCGGACCACGCCAAATCGCACTACCGGATTCACACCATATTTTATAGTATACGGCACAGAGGCAGTTTTGCCCTGCGATATAATTCATGACTCACCTCACGTGCGCATGTACGAAGAAAGAGAAGCCGAGCTGGATCGGCAGGATAGTTTGGACGCCTTAGAGGAGAAGCATGACGTGGCAAAATCCCGTTCCGCATTCTATCAGCAGCAGGCTCGAAGATATCAAAGCAGAGAAGTACGGGTCAAAACTTACAATGTTGGCGAGCTAGTTCTACGCCCGCCGGAAAAGAAAAAGGACAAACTTAAGCCCAAATGGGAAGGTCCCTTCATCATCAACCAAGTCCTTACCGGCGGTGCATACCGTCTACGCAACGCATCTGACAACCGACTTGAGCCGAACCCATGGAACTCAGCCCGTCTCCGAAGATTCTACGCCTAGCGCCAGACTCAGAGTTCGTCTCCTTCCTCCATCCACCTTTCATATTTTTTTGCTGTCTTTTGTTTCCCTCCTTTTTCCTCCCTCTTTCAGTAAAAGCCTTTGAGGGCTGATCTGCGCATTGTTCGCACACACACTATGTGCTACTCGCACTCGTTATACATGGGGGCTTCTTTAACAGAAGCTTATTTATACGGGCTTCATGCCCAACACATGTGTCATACTTCCGCATGTACCTTTTACTCACCATTATATGCATCGATATGACTTAAGTTTTGGCCAAGCTGGGTTGCCTGGCTCCTGTGCTTACCCCTACGTTCCCGATTGTTCGGCTAGGAGGTAAAGGAACACCTCTGCGATTGTTACTGCCGGGTCAGCCGGATGTGTACCTCAGACTGGGTGAAGCCGAAGGCTAGCGTTCTTAAGGGAATATTCGGTCGGTGACTTGAAAGATGATTTATTACTTATTTATTTATCTACCCCCAGATGCTTTTTCTGCTCTTTTCGCAGTCCAGACATGCACTTTAGGGCATGCCTCCCAGGGAAAGGAACCCCTAACGGAACTATTCTCCCTGGAAGATGTTTCTTACTAACCATGTAATATAACATAGCTAGTTGGGCACTTGTCTGCTAAAGCACTTATGACTCCTACGCCTGGTATCCATGCATGCCCCGGTTTTTGTATAACCGTGAGGGTATTCGGACACACTTCGGACTGTTGGGTCCCGAGGTTGAAGCGAAAAGGTTCGCAAAGACAAACGATCTACAATCCGGCTAGAAGGCATTTTACATGTCATTTTAAATTACATCGTCAAACTGACTGATTGTACTCCTCTTCAATCCCATCTAACAGGCTGTCTAGTTTATAGTCCCGTTGGAATATTTCGCGGCCAACTCTACTTGGTCGTACATCAGGCTCACAGGGATCTCCTTACCATCGGGCCCCACAGGTCCGACCTCGGCCATGTGGTTTGGATCAGCCTTCCTGTACCGCGTCTTCACCATGGCCCAGGCCTCCCTGGTGCCTTGACGGCAGGCCGATATCTTCCACAGACGGAAGGGCTGCCGTACTCCCTGAAGCTTCTCAGCAAGCCCTCCAAGACCCTCGGGTAGGGAGACGGACGGCCATAAGGCCTGAACGACACTGCTCATCGCCTGCCGGACATGTTCGTGCAGTTGCAGCAGCACGGGAAGAAGGTCACCCGTGGAACCAGGCATTTCCTCCGCCGGACGATCCGTGAGAACACCTACAGACACATTTCTGTCAATCGACTTCCTCGCCGAACTCTTCTTTTCCAAAGAGTTTGCTCAAGCACTTACTATAAATGCCGCGACGAAGCCGCCAATTCTCCTTTACGGAGTTAGACAGCTGGACCCGAACACCTTTTAGTTCTTCGCCCAGCTGGGTGTTGGCATCTTGGAGTTTGTTCCTCTCCTGCTACACCCTCATAAGCACCTTCTTGCCGGCCTTCAGCTTCGTAGTAGATGTTGCTTTTCCGGATCTAGTCCGGCACCCTCTGCAATATTATTGTCAGACTAAACGTACACGCCGCACTTCATAAACTACTTATCTTTTCGAAATATGTATTACCAGAGGGGGTCTCTGTGGCTCCCCCGGCGGCGGCTAGTGCGGCCTCAAGTTGGGCCTTGCATTCTTGAAGCTCCTGGGATAGGTGGGTATTCTTCTCCATAAGATCCTGCATAATAAATGATCCTTAAATCAGTTCGTTTAACTATTTTAAGTCTCGGGGGCTACTGGCATATATAACTATTAAAATTCCTCACCAGTATGTCTTTCACATACTGCTCCGTGGCTCTGCTTAAACCATCTTGAGCAGCACGGAGGTGCGCATCTCCCGCATTAAAGGCATTCAACGCCTCTGGGGAGAAACATGCGTCACGAAGAACTATCCGGTGGCGCCTGTGATTCATGGCGCTCTCCACCTCAGACCTAGTGGCGGACAGCCTGTCGGCATCCTCCGTTGGAGGAGCATCCGGCTCGCGCCTTGCGCTCGCCTCCCCCTCCGGACCAGGTGTTGGAGCCTGGCTGGCGGAGGCTTGGTTGGCAACCTCTCCGGGCACAGTCCGGCGAGCGCTCTTTCTCCTGGAAGAATCATGAGCATTAATATACCTCCCAGGAGTCTTTCCCTTAAAGACAATGGTGCGCCATACCTTTGCGGCGACGTTTCGATTCGCGCCGCACTCCTCCTCCGCCTGCTGGGCCGCACTGACCCTGGTTGGTCAGTCGCCACGGGCTCGGCTTCTTGCCGTAAAGGCACCTCCTGCGAAGCACCATTGGTACACGGTGGTCAGAAATAAGCATTAAAAAGTAATGGTGTCAGGACTTCGGTCGTACTCACCTGGGAAGCCGGAGATAAACCGGGGTAGTCTGCCGTAATGTTGACTAGAGCATTGTCTATGCTGAGTTGGTGGAACACCCCGTCAATCAGTTCCACCTTTATGTCCGGATCCTCTCCGGAGGCCGGATCAAGGGATCTTCCCGGATCCTCGGGTTGTGGAGTCGGGCTTTGTATGCCCTCCATATCCCGGCGCAGTTCCTGCCTTGAAATCATAAAGTAAGACACTTAACGTTGAAAGCACGGATCGGATATATAAACGTCCGCTTACCCAGCTCCGAGGGTTATTCATGGAGAATCCATTCAATGGACTCGTGCGGAGGAATTCCTCCTTCTCCCCCTTGTACAAGACGGACATGATCTTCATCAGATCGGCGGTCGATCTCGGCCCCTTGCGGCCATGACAGGTGGCGTCATTCTCCCCATTGAAATCCCACATGGGGTGGCCCCTATATTGGAGCGGCTGCACCCCTCGCATAATGCATGTGGCCATGACTCCAATCATGGTCAAACCGGAATGGGACAGTAACCTTACCCGGCCCATCAGATATTGGACGCTCCTATCATCTTCCCGTTGAGGGCTCCGCGGGCGCCAACTCAGGCGTTTCTTGAGAGGAGCATTGCTAAACTCCGGGAGGCCGATCCGAACTGGATCCGGCAGCGGGGCGTCTTCCATATAGAACCACTCCAAAGGCCAGTCTTCGGACGCCTTCTTCGGGGTTCTGGATAGATATCCGGTCCCGGCGATGCGCCATATTTTGGCTCCGCCCACTTGATATATCGACCCCTCGTGAGAACGGGGTACGAGGCAAAACAATCTCTTCCACAGCGCAAAATGGGGCTCGATGCCCAAGAACAACTCACAAAGAGCTACAAAGCCCGCGATGTGCAAGATGGAGGCAGGTGTGAGGTGGTGAAGTTGGAGTCCATAGAACTCCAGGAGCCCCCGGAGAAACGGATGTATGGGAAATCCGAGTCCCCTTATTAGGTAGGGGACGAAGCATACCCGCTCTCCTTTGGAGGGATTGGGGACGCTCTCCGCCTGCTTCCCACCCTTGTAGGTGGCCAGTCCGGCTCGAACCAGAACCATAAAGGCTGGGGGAAGGTATCCCTCTGCTTGGAGCGTCACTAACTCGCTATGCGGGACTGAACATCTCCTCCAATCTCCTGGCTGAGGACTGGGAGCGCGAGAGGAGGAGCCGCGTCGACTGTCCATGTTGGAATGGATTTTTGTCAGATGCGCTTCGATGAGTACTTGCGGAAGGAGGATGGTGTGATTCGGATCTGGGTCCTCGCCTCTCTTATAGGCAGCTTATTCGCGTAGCTAGGGGGTAAAACATAAAAATACTCTAGCTTTTTGCATTCATACGACACGTGGAAGAGGGCCATTATTGGACGTAGAAGCCAAGGAGCGCAACATTTATAAGGAAACCAAACACTATTCAGCAAACACATGGAATATGGAGGAGAACCCGCCTTGCAAACGCCGAAGACAATATACGTGCCGGACTCGTCGTCATTGAAGCCTGGTTCGGGGGCTACTGAGGGAGTCCTGGACTAGGGGGTGTCCGGATAGCCGAACTATCATCATCGGCCGGACTCCAAGACTATGAAGATACAAGATTGAAGACTTCGTCCCGTGTCCGGATGGGACTTTCCTTGGCGTGGAAGGAAAGCTTGGCGATACGGATATGTAGATGTCCTACCATTGTAACCGACTCTGTGTAACCCTAGCCCTCGCCGGTGTCTATATAAACCGGATGGTTTTAGTCCGTAGGAAAAACAACAATCATACCATAGGCTAGCTTCTAGGGTTTAGCCTCCTTGATCTCATGGTAGATCTACTCTTGTAATACCCACATCATCAATATCAATCAAGCAGGACGTAGGGTTTTACCTCCATCAAGAGGGCCCGAACCTGGGTAAAACATCGTGTCCCTTGTCTCCTGTTACCATCCGCCTAGACGCACAGTTCGGGACCCCCTACCCGAGATCCGCCGGTTTTGACACCGACACGCGCCATTAACCGCGGCGCTTGGGGGATAAGCGAAATTATTAGGCCGGTGGGGGGGCTCGTATTTTTGGCCGCCCATATAAGGGGATAAGAATCTGCCCTTTCCATTCACGCCCTCTTCCTCCTCTGCTTATCCGTCCCTGCGCGCTCGAGCTCCAGCGCCCAAGCCCGCACTTCCCACCTCAACCTTCTCCAACCATGCCAGGAGCGGGAGGTAGATGGATGGCCTCCTCCGTCACGGAGGGACATATCAAAAACCTGAGGAAGGCCGGATACTTGTCTAACGACATCGCGCACCGGCTCCCAGATGCGGGGAAACTCATCCCCACCCCCAGACCCCATGAGAGGGTTGTTTTTCTTCCCCATTTCCTCCGCGGACTGGGTTTTCCTCTTCACCCGTTCGTCCGGGGGCTCATGTTCTACTACGGCCTGGACTTCCACGACCTGGCCCCGAACTTCATCCTCAATATCTCGGTGTTTATCGTCGTGTGCGAGGACTTCTTCCGCATCCAGCCCCAGTTTGGCCTATGGCTGAAGATCTTCAGCATCAAGCCGAAGGTCGTGCAAGGCCGACAGGCGGAATGCGGAGGCTCCATGGTGGGCAAGATAGCCAACGTCACCTGGCTCGAGGGTGCCTTCATGGAAACCATCAAAGGGTGGCACTCTGGGTGGTTTTATATTACCGAGCCGCGTGACCCTAAATGGGCAGCGGCCCCTGAATTTCGATCCGGCATCCCCACCCGGCTCACATCTGGGAAAGAGACGGGCCTGTCGTAGGGCAATCTGGAAGAGGTGACCGGACTCCAAACCTGCGTCGGAGACCTGGTGGCCAAGAAGGTCAAACTTGTCAACGTGGTCCAGGTCATGCTCTTCCGCCGGATCCTCCCGTGTCAACGACGGGACTTCAATTTGTGGGAGTTCGACCCGTCCCGGCACCAGACTCTATCGCGGCTCTTCGAAACGAAGCACGAGGATGCCTGGAAGGTGCTTTTCAAAAGCTCCGAGGTCTCCCCTCCCGTCACCGAGGATCGCGGGTTCTGCGCCAAACGTCAAGCCTCCGAAGTAAGCTTACCTTTAGCCCCTTACGGGATATCCGCATTTCATAGTGTGACCTTATGTGGGATCTAAACTCTTGTTCCTTTGACAGGATTGGAAGAGGACATCCAGACAGTTTGACTGTCCGGCCCCTTCGCCCGAAGGCCCAGTAGACGCACACTTAGCGAAGCTACTGGTTCCGGCACCCCATGTGGTGCCAGAGAAGAAGGCCAAGGAGAAGGCCACGGGGACCCGAAAGAGCTCCCGACGCCCGGTGTCGTCGGATTTGCCTGAAGGCTCCAACGCGCCCTCCGCCTCCGAAGATGAGGAGGAGGAAGAAGAAGATGCCTCTCCCCCTCCAACGGGGGGAGGAAAGAAGAGAAAGGCTGCCCCAACTGGGGAAGCCGGAGGGTCCAAGAAGGGGAAGCCCCTTCTGCCGGACTACGCCCCCGACGCCGAAGACGGCGAGGAGGACTGGCCCTCCAGGGTCAAGCCCCTGGCAAAATCGTAAGTGTCCGGCTACCTGAATGACTTATTGCACTCCTTTATAATTTGATAGCTTATAACACCGAAGCTAATCATACAGTCCGCCCAGAGCTCAGCTTGGTGATTCGTCCAGCGGATCTCTGAATTCGTCGGATGTGAATAGCGCTTCACTTCCGACGGCCTCCTCCCCTCTTCCTACAGACGGCGCGGAGGTGGAGTCTTGTAGGGGACAAAACCAGGAGGAGGTGGTCCTGGAAGTGCCACAAGGCGACCTTCCGGACTCCCAACCCAAAGGGGGTAAAACCCCGAAGGGATCTAAGTCCGGCCCTGGGCCGGACACTGCTCCAGAACCATCAGTGGTTCCAGAGCCCGACAGGCGGCGCCTTCACAAGAAGGGCAAGTCTGCGACGCCGGTGACTTCCGTCCACCTGGAGGCACCGAATAATTTGCTTCAGGCACTCAACGGCGCCTCTATGGACGAAGAACACCGCACTGTTATGAGTGCGGTAATTCAGAAGGTTCAGTCCGCCAAGAGCGGGCTGACGGAAGCCTGCACAAGCCTGTTAACGGGCTTTGAGGTATGTGTTCAAAAACATATATAAAAAATGTTACCGCATAGACAGTAACCCCTGATGCTTAGTTCGGTGTTCGGAAAGAAAAGCCGAACTGAGGATCTTAAAAGATATACGCAGGAGTCTAATAGAAATGTGTCAATATGGGAATGCAGGCTGCGCTGCTGACCTCTGTCGCACTGACTGCGGAGGTCAATGCCTTGAAGGAAAGCCTCGAGCGGTCCGAGAACGAGCTCGGCCGTGCCAAGAAGCAGCTCGAGGATAAAGAGGGTATGTAGCACCTCCTGAAAATGTATATAGAAATACTTGGTTGCATAATAATAACAGGACCAACATTAATGTTGCAGGAGCCGCGACCGAGGTGGCGACCCTGAAAGAGGCGGTTTCGAGGGTGGAAAAGAGTGCGGCCTTGGAGCGCACCGAGCGAGATAAGCAGGAGGCGCAGGTGATGGAGGTGCGGCAAGAGCTCCAGGCTCTCGTGGAAAAACACGAGAGTTTGGAGCGTGACTCGAAGACTCGAGAGTCCGAGCTTGCCTTGGCTCTTGAGAGTGCCAAGACCACTAAGGCCGAAGCCCAGAAGACCCTTCAGGAGATCGAGGCGATGAAGAAGATAGCGGCGGGTAAGGCATTCTTTATGCAAAGCAAAAATATATAAGTTAATTATCTGCTACTTACCCGAATCAGGAGCTCTCCAGGAGCGTTCGCCGATCTGCCCCGTAGTGTGTCTGATGCCGCCGCATACCATCGAGCCGAAGAGGGGAGCTCGACGGAAAAAGTGTTCTGGTCTCAGAATGCTGTGGTCGGACATCCGGTGCCCCTGAGCGACCAACTGAAGCAGCTGGTTGAGCTCCACAAGGTGGCAGAACAGGCCATGAAGGGCCTCATAGCTCGGCTGTGGCCTGGGGAAGCCATGCCTGGGAGCTACTTCGGTCTGGTGTGGCGGCTGGTGGACGCGTGTCCGTGGATTGAGGTCGTCAAGCGCTCCGCTTGTATTGAAGGTGCCCGTCGGGCCCTTGCCCGTGCTAAGGTGCACAGGGGCAAGCTAGACACGGAATTTTTGAGTGAACTCGCATTTGTTATCCTGTACGCTAAAGCTTTGTTCATATGCGTTAAGCAACGCTTGTTAATTTAAAATATTACCTTCTGTGTGGCCGTTCATGCCACGAGTGATGGGGTGTTCAGGATAAACCTGAGCGCTCTTGTTCCCATTCTTGCGTCCATCTAGGGAGGCGTTCAGCACAACGAACCAGGCCGTCGGACTTATAATGCTTTATCACTCTCACTTAGCCATAGAATTCTATAATTTTAAATTTCGGCGAAGCCCCTAGTATTCGGAAGACCGAGTTCGGGGCGCTATCCACGCCTAGGCTGGATAAGTCCGGTTCCTCGCTTGAAGCGGCATAAGTCTTTAAGGACTCGAAAAAACCTCACGAACAGCGACCGGTCTCTCGCACTATCATGACAGTCAGTTTTAGCTTTCTCTACTGAGGTGTTAACCCAGCTCAAGTGGGGCACAATCGCAGTAGTTCTCCCAGCGCTACCTTAGCCAACAATGCGGAACGTAAGGTACCAAAACATGGGAGCCGGGCAAACCCAACTATTGACCAAAGACATGATTCGGAGCCGATGCATATAGTGCTATATGTTTGGGGTGCCGCACTTGTTAGAGTGTTCGGTCTTCTCACACCGCGTTATGGGGTGTTGTAAGCCCCTGGTGTATTATCCGTGCCAAAGTGTATGGTTGCATAGTGTCATGACTGAACATGTTTGCATATAAAAATAGATAAGTACAATAATAGGTAAGAGCTATGTATTGTTTATTAAAAAAGGGCTGCTGCGAAAGCAGAACGGTACAAAAAGTGCGGTAAGCAAGAGATGGGAGCATTTGACATATTCCCCTTCAGGGCAAGCTGCAGGATTCTAAGAGAAACAGGTATTAAACTCGTTATAGAGACCACCTTGACTTTTGACGTAGCTTGCTTCCTCCCTGGCTATTGCATCGTTTGTTCGGTGATAGTATTGCCGGACAGGCCTTAAGAATAGTTGGGTCCTGAAAGTGTGTAAAAAAGGAAAACGGCGAAATAGGGAGCCCCCTAGTGCGGTTAAGCCGCATTCTGGGCGTGCCGTTGTTGTGCCCCTCCACTTATGCCCATGGTATCTCTAAGGCGTAATTATGTACGCGTGGTACCAGCATTGCCGTTTGGCGGGGGCTGGGGTCGGGGCCGCACTGCTATGCTTGCTCGGAACATGGCAGCCGGATTTGTTGTAGGTTACTTCGGGCTCGCTTGACGTTGTCCGGACGTTTGGCGCCTGGATTGGAGAACTGCCTTGAGAAGCTACTCTCTACTTCCGCTGCCAGGGCCGCCGTGTGCTCCTCCGTTCGTAGAGAGCGTTCTGTGTTTCCATTTACCGTGATGACTCCATGAGGTCCTGACATCTTGAGCTTGAGATATGCGTAGTGCGGCACCGCATTGAATTTTGCAAATGCGGTTCGTCCGAGCAGGGCGTAATAGCCGCTGCGGAATGGGTCTATGTCGAAGATTAAGTCCTCGCTCCGGAAGTTATCCGGTGATCCGAAGACCACCTCAAGTGTGACCGAGCCTGTACAGCTGGCTTCGACCCCTGGTATGACACCTTTGAAGGTTATCTTTGTGGGTTTAATCCTTGAAGGATCGATGCCCATTTTCCGCACTGTGTCCTGGTAAAGCAGGTGCAGGCTACTGCCGCCGTCCATTAGGACTCTGGTAAGGTGAAATCCGTCGATAATTGGGTCTAGGACCAGTGCGGCGAATCCGCCGTGACGGATGCTGGTGGGATGGTCCCGTCGATCGAAAGTGATCGGGCAGGAGGACCATGGGTAGAACTTTGGGGCGACTGGCTCCAGTGCATAGACGTCCTTGAGAGCACGCTTCCGCTCTCTTTTGGGGATGTGGGTTGCGTATATCATATTCACCGTCCGAACTTGCGGGGGAAATCCCTTCTGTCCTTTGTTGTTCGGCGGCCGGGGCCCCTACTCGTCATCGCTATGTAGCCCCTTGTCTCCGGTCTCGGCACTTATCTTGCCTGCCTGCTTGAACACCCAACAATCCCTGTTGGTGTGATTGGCTGGCCATTCGGGTGTGCCGTGTATCTGGCACGACCGATCAAGTATCCGGTCTAAGATGGATGGGCCCTGAGGGTTTCGTTTGAATGGCTTCTTCAGCTGACCCGGTTTAGAGCCTCTGAATCCGGAATTGACTACCGTATCTTTAGTATTGTCACCGTTAATGCGGCGCTTATGCTTGTTGCAGCGTGACCTGCCGTTGTTATCCTTGTTATCCGAATTGCCGGGGCTCTTGCTTATGTTATTGCTACGAGCCAGCCAGCTGTCTTCTCCCACGCAGAAGCGGGTCACGAGTGTCGTGAGGGCTGCCATAGACTTCGGCTTTTCCTGTCCTAGGTGCCGGGCAAGCCATTCGTCTCGGATGTTGTGCCTGAAGGCTGCGAGGGCCTCGGCGTCCGGACAATCGACTATTTGGCTTTTCTTTGTCAGGAACCGTGTCAAGAATTGTCTGGCCGATTCCTCTGGTTGTTGGATTATGTGGCTTAGGTCATCGACGTCTGGTGGTCGCACATACATGCCCAGGAAGTTTTCAAGGAATGCGGATTCCAGGTCCTCCCAACAACTGATTGACTCTGCTGGCAGGCTATTAAGCCAATGTCGAGTTGGTCGTTTAAGCTTGAGCGGGAGGTATTTGATGGCGTGTAGATCATCGCCACGGGCCATGTGGATGTGAAGGAGATAATCCTCGATCCATACCGCAGGATCTGTTGTGCCATCGTATGATTTGATGTTTACGGGTTTGAAGCCCTCTTGGCTTTGATGATCCATTACTTTGTCTGTGAAGCATAGTGGGTGTGCAGCGCCCCTGTACTGAGCTATATCGCGACACAGCTCGGACGAGCTTGGTATGTTGTATTCGGCCGGGCCATACTTATTATGTCCGGCGTGACGGCTAGCGTCACGTGACGCGGGGCGCCCATGCGATCCGTAGATCGATCTTGTTTGCCTTGCCTTATTCTCCAAGATGTCTCGCAGGTCTGTTGCGTCTCCCCGTACTCTGGTATGTTTTGAGCGGTGTCGGGGTGTGGTTTGGGTCGAGGGCCTGAAGGCGCATCGTACGCATCGTACGCTGGTGATGTAGGTTTAGTTGCTTCCTCCTCAAGTTGGGGAAGCAGCCTGCGCTTAGGGTAGCTCTTGGATGGGCGTTCTAGTTTATACTCTTCGGCCGCCAGGACTTCGGTCCATCTGTCGGCTAGCAAGTCTTGGTCAGCTCTAAGCTGCTGCTGTTTCTTCTTGAGGCTGCTTGTAGTGGCTACGAGTCTACGTTTGAAACGCTCTTGCTCGACGGGATCCTGTGGCACGACGAATTCATCGTCGTCGAGGCTTGCCTCGTCTTTGGAGGGAGGCATGTAATTGTCGTCCTCATCTCCGGTGGCGGAATCGCCGTTTTTTGCTTTGGCGGGACTTAGAGCGGTGCCGCTGACGTCGGCGCTTGGGTTGCTTCTTGGATGGGTCATCCTCCGTTTTCTCCTCGCCATCCCCCGCTTTAGGGGTGTCCACCATGTATATGTCATATGACGAGGTGGCTTTCCAGTTCCCCATAGGCACTGGTTCTTGTTCGTCTCCTTCATCGGCGTCCATGCCGTCGATGTCTTCGGAGTCGAAGTCGAGCATGTCGGTTAAATCGTCGACAGTGGCTACAAAGTGGGTGGTGGGTGGGCTACAAATTTTTTCGTCGTCCGCGTCCCAACCGTGTTGGCCGTAGTCCAGCCAGGGCTCTCCTGACAAAGAGAGATACTTTAACGAATTCAGGATGTTGCCGAAAGGTGAGTGCTGAAAGACATCCGCGGCGGTGAACTCCATGACCGGAGCCCAATCGGGCTTAACCGGGAGAGGTGCGGGATTTACGAAGTCCGGATCGGAGTCCGGCACCTCGGAGTCATGGGTCTTGCGAGGGACTAGGCTGGTATCCGGCTCTATCACCGTAGAGATAGCAGTTTCCGGGGTGGCGTCTAACCGTCCGTCCCCGACTGGCATAGTGGGCTCCGAGCTAATGGTTGGAGCGGAAACCTGAGCGATGCTCTGGGTGTTGTCCGATGACAGAGCTAAATCGCGCCCATCATGACAGTGCGGTGCGCCCGGTTGTGGCTCAAATCCGTCAAAGATCAAGTCCCCGCGGATGTCGGCCGTGCAGTTCAAGCTTTCCAAACCTGACCTGATGGACAGGGGCGTAGCTCTCGATCTGCTCCAGATGGCCGAACGAGTCAGCCTGCAGTGCGAAGCCGCCGAATACGAAGATCTGTCTGGGGAGAAAAGTCTCATCGCGGACCGCGTCACGGTTGACGAGCGAAGAAGCCATCGGGCCTAAAAGGCGACGACACAGAGGAACTCTCAATGAAAGCACCAATGTCGGTGTCAAAACCGGCAGATCTCGGGTAGGGGGTCCCGAACTGTGCGTCTAGGCGGATGGTAACAGGAGACAAGGGACATGATGTTTTTACCCAGGTTCGGGCCCTCTCGATGGAGGTAAAACCCTAATCCTGCTTGATTAATATTGATGATATGGGTAGTACAAGAGTAGATCTACCACGAGATCGGAGTGGCTAAACCCTAGAATCTAGCCTATGGTATGATTGTTGTTCGTCCTACGGACTAAAACTCTCCGGTTTATATAGACACCGGAGAGGGCTAGGGTTACACAGAGTCGGTTACAATGGGAGGAGATCTTCATATCGTATCGCCAAGCTTGCCTTCCACGCCAAGGAAAGCTCCATCCGAACATGGGACGGAGTCTTCAATCTTGTATCTTCGTAGTCCAGGAGACCGGCCAAAGGTCTTAGTCCGGCCATCCGGACACCCCCTAATCCAGGACTCCCTCACCAGCCAATACGTGGGACGCTGCAGAGAAAGAATATTTCCCTATGAGAGCTGCACTGCTCACGACGGTGCACGACTATCTCGGTTACGGATATCTCGCAGGGCAGGTAGTCCACGGATTTTCTAGATGAGTAAGGTGCATGGATGACACAACATATCGCCAGCTAGATAGAGATCCCGGGTCTTCGAAAACTGTATTCATGGGACATCGAAGGTGGCTTCGCGATGATGACCCGTGGAGGAAACGCAAGGATCTGTTCGATGGTGAAACCGAACCCCGAAAATGCCTGTGTACGAGGAGCGGCGAGGAAATAGATGAGTTGTTGAAAAATTGGAAAGACTGCCCACTGCCGGGAAAGAAGCAAAAGGCGCCAGAGCCGGGAAAGAAGCGAAAGGCGCCAGAGCCGCTGCTGAAGGTATGGAAAACGAGGTCTGTTTTCTGGGACGTGCCATACTGGAAGATCCACCGTGTGCCTCACAGCCTTGATGTCATGCATATCACGAAGAACGTGTGCGAGAGTCTGCTTGGTACCCTGCTCAACATGCCAGAGAGGACCAAAGATGGGCCGAAAGCAAGGGCAGACTTGAAATCAATGGGCATCAGGCAGGAGCTTCACGCTTATGATGATGATGATGATGATGATGATGATGATGATGATGATGAGGCGATGCAGGACACAGAAAGTCGTCGCAAAGGCAAAAAGGCCAAGAAGACCGGAAATGACTACCCTCCCGCGTGCTTCACTCTAAGTCAGGAGGAGATCGAGCAGTTTTTCACCTGCCTCCTAGGAGTAAAACTTCCTTACGGTTACGCGGGGAAGATAAGCAGATACCTAGACCCAGCGAAGCAGAAGTTCAGCGGGATGAAGTCTCACGACTGTCACGTGCTGATGACGCAGATACTTCCAGTTGCAATCCGTGGGATCATGGATGCGCACGTCCGTGAAACGCTATTTGGACTATGCAACTTTTTCGACATCATCTCTCGGAAGTCGATTGGCGTGAGGCAACTCAGAAGGCTACAGGAAGAGATCGTGGTGATACTATGCGAGCTTGAGATGTACTTCCCGCCCGCATTCTTCGACGTTATGGTGCATCTGCTGGTCCATATCATGGAGGATATCATCCAACTCGGGCCGACGTTCCTGCACAGCATGATGCCGTTCGAAAGGATGAATGGTGTCATCAAAGGATACGTTTGCAACATGTCACGTCCAGAGGGAAGTATAGCCAGGGGCTTTCTGACCGAAGAGTGTATCTCCTACTGCACGAATTATCTAGGCATCGAGAACCCCGTTGGTCTGCCCGTCAACAGGCACCTCGGCAGGCTCGCTGGATGGGGTCACCGTGAGGGTCGCCGTGAAATGCATGTCGACTTCGAGGGTCGACTCGTCGACTTCGAAAGAGCAAACCTAGTCGCGCTACAACACATAGACGTGGTCGATCCTTGGGTGGTAGAGCACAAAACCTTTATTGAGAAGACGTACAATGACTGAGGCCAACAGAGGACGGACGGAGATATAATCAAAGAGCACAACTCATATTTCACGTGTTGGTTCAAGCAGAAGCTTCTGTCGTACCCTTTACATGAGGATTCTTTCGCGGAAGAACAACTCATATTCACCTTGTCACAGGGCGCCGAGCACAACCTGATGACCTATGAGGCGTACAATATCAACGGCTACACATTCTACACCGAGAACAAGGACATGAAGAGCGATGGTTATCAGAACTCCGGGGTAACGATGGAATCCTACACTGGCAACGACAAGGACAGATACTACGGAAGGATCGAGGAGATCTGGGAGCTGAGCTACGCTGGAGAGAAGGTCCCAATGTTCCGTGTCAGATGGTCCAAGAGCGTCCTAAAAGAAGAATAGTATTTCACCACCATGGTTATACCCGAAGCCAAATCCAAGACCGCGGGCGCAAACGTCACCACGAAAAATGAGCCATGGGTACTGGCTTACCAAGTGGACCAATGCTTCTTCATTACCGATCCGCCAAAGCCCAGTCGTGTTGTCGTGAGGAGAGGCAAAAGGAAGATCATCGGAATGGATGGAGTAGCCAATGAGCAAGACTTCGACAAGTACGGCGACCCGAAGATCGAACATGACGATGACGATGAAGTAGCAGCACACACCACAAGAAGAAGCAGGACCACCCTACCTAAAGGACGTCCGTTCCACAGAAGAACTCCATTTGCGAAAAAGAAGGGCAAGAAGATTGTGAACAGATAGCTAGCTAAGATCGATTGTATTTAAATCGTAGTCTTCATTTCTCGGGCACTTTTTGATATCATGAATATTTTTAAATTTCATGGGCACTTTTTGAATTCATGAATATTTTTTCAAATTTCATGATATTTTTTCATATTCAATATGAAAAAAATATTGAATATTCATGAGGACACTCGATCTCGATCCCCCTCCCTCTCGATAGCTATCCGATCCCCCTCGCCAGATCCCCCTCGCCGCCGAGCACCCCCCGCTCCCTCTCCCCCACTCCACCGGCCGCCGCCGCCGACCCCCCGCACCCTCCCCTGCTCCACCGCCGCCGCCGACCCCCCGCACCCTCCCACGCTCCACCGTCACAAATGAATGCAACTAAAAATAAAAAAACAATTTTGATTATATTTTCAAATAAAAAATTTGATGATATTTTCAAATAATAAAGTTGATGATATTTTTTCATATTCACAAATATTTTCAAATAACAAATTTGATGATATTTTTTAAAAAATTATTACTGTTTCATATTCATATTCATTTTCTAAAAAATTATTAGATGTAACAAAAAATAATAATAAAAAAATTACTTATGGCACCCCTCTGGCTGGTGCGCCATTGCTATCTCCAAAAAAAAAGATTACTAATGGCGCACCGCTCGGGGGTGCGCCAGTGCTATCTAAAAAAACATACTAATGGCGCACCGCCAGGGAGTGTGCCATTAGTAATCTTGCCCCTAGCTAATTCGGCAGTCCTACCCTCGCCAGATCCACTTCCCCCTCCCTCGCCACACCCTCATGCGCGCCCCCTCCTTCCGCCGCCTGATCATCGCCATGCCACCGTGCTCGCCCGCCCTCTCCCCCGCTCGCCTTCTCCGCCAGATCCCGAGCCTCGCCGCCGTGTTAGCCGCGGCCATTGCCGTCCCCGCACCTCGGCGGCTGAGCCAGACCCCTCCCCTCCTAGGTCAGTGTCGTCCATCTCCTCGCTGGCACCTCTCTCTCCGGCCATCTTCCCCACCCCATGCCGCTCTCATATCATCCTTCCGCGCGCTCCCGGGCCCTCGCCTCCGCCTCCGCGCCCACGCCGGCCTCCCCTAGGCGCACCAATGCCACTCCCGCAGCCGACACCGCCGCGCCCTCCACCTCCCCTCCACTCTCCTCCCCGTCGTCAGCCCTGCCCCCAAGTATGAAGCTCCCCGCCTCGCCGCCACCCACCGTGCTCCCTCTCCAAAGCCCGCGCCTTCCACGCCGCCCCCACCACCAGCCCTAATCCCCAACGCGGCCTCCATGGCGGGCTGCTCGGCGCTGCCGTCGCCTCGGACCTCTGCCGCCTGCTACCTTCCCATCTCCATCCCTTTCCTATGACCTAGTACATGTCCACGTCTCCTCCCGAGCCCCATCTCCACCCCCTCTCCATTCGAGCTACTCGACATGAACCCTGACCCTCTGCTGTTTGTTTTTTCAGGTTTAGCTACTATTCTGTCCGAGATTGCCAAGCTGTACCGTTGGTTGTAGTGGTGTTGTTCTCCCAGGTTGAAGGTATTTTGAATCATGTGGTCTCCATTCGAGCAGCTCGACATGAACCCTGATCCTCTGTTGGTTTTTATTTCGCAGGTTGACCTGCTGTTTTGTCCAAGATTGCGGCGGTGTACTGGTGGTTGCAGTGGTAATCTTCTCCCAGATTGCAGTGGTGTTCTTCTCCCATGTTGAAGGTAATTCCTGATCCAAACTTATGCAAATTCTTTACTGCTTTCTTCTTGTATGCTATGCATGTTTTATTGTGTGCACAACATCTTACAATTAGATAATTGCAATGTAGCAGAGTCATGTGAGATCAATTAGATTTGGTTTCTTGCATATGCATTGTGTTTAACTAAGCGGAACTTCCATGCCTTGTGCACCATCTTCCATGCCTTGTGCACCATATTTTTTTTACAATGGCAAGGTTTACGAACATATTTGATTCCTAAGAAAAGCATGGCAAAAATTCAAAATTGCCATGGCAAAAATATGTTTCTGAAAATGACATGGACTAAAATGTTCTATGATCATGATCCATAGACAAAAAAATGCCATGATCCATACAGTATAAATTCCATGATGCATAGGCTATATTTGCCATGGGAGATGGCAATTTTGTTGGATCATGATCCAGAGATTAAAAAAATGCATAGACTATAATTTCTTGGCATGATCCATAGAATAAAAATGTAGAATAAAAAATGCCATGATCCATACACTATAATTTTCATGATGCATAGACTATATTTTCCATGGCCCGGTGCAAAAGAAATTTGCCATGTTGCAAAAAGAAAAGAAATTGCCATGGTGCATATAGTAAAAACAATGCCATGATCTGAAAAATACATTTTTCATGCTCCATGAAAGTAAATTGCCATGGTCCAAATGTAGCAGAAGTTTCAACTAGTGTTTTGTTTCTGTGTT
The DNA here is from genome assembly GCF_002162155.2 of Triticum dicoccoides. Taxonomy (NCBI): domain Eukaryota; kingdom Viridiplantae; phylum Streptophyta; class Magnoliopsida; order Poales; family Poaceae; genus Triticum; species Triticum dicoccoides. The sequence continues at coordinate 720,457,098 of NC_041386.1, forward strand.
TAAATAGGCAGCAAACTTTCTATTCTTGCTCTGTAGTTGTATGCTCATTTAGGGTTCCAAATCACATTTAAGTTACCTGTCAATTATTTGTACTATGGTAGTGTAATTTTTAGTGGATTTTATCTGTACTATGGTAGTGTAATTATTGTGTGTTATCAGTGCATTTTTAGTGTGTTTTAGTGTAAATACACTACACCATGACATCTTAGTTAAGGGAAGAGAAACTGCCCGTAAAAGTCGCTTTATGGGGCATGTAATCTGCCATGAAAGACTTACCCCGGCAGATGCAAACCGCCCTGGAAAGTCCTGTCGGGAAATGTCTTTCCCGGCAGATGCTAGAATTTCCGGCAATTCATGTGCCGTCTATCTACATTTTATTCCCGGCATATAGTTCTTTTCCCGGCAGATGTTGCTGCTCCGGCAGGCTATCTTACCCGGCAGATCTGAGTATTCCCGGCAGTTGTTTTGTCGGTGATTCTTACAGCTCCTGGCAGCCCATCCGCCCTTAAATGTATTCCAAAAAAAGTACAATGGGATACTATTTATTTCTTTTACATTACAACAAACATGATCTGATATCTCAACTTAGCATTGAAATCCATTCATACCCAACAATAAAACATTCAACATATATGCTTCACATTTGTATGTTACAAACCTAACAACAGATCATTTCCACAAATAAGATATGTGCAACACACTGGGTACACATGAAAAGATCATTCTAAGTTAGCATCTTTACTTTGTAGACTTTCTAGGTCAATACAATACAATTTCAAAACTGAACTTGTATGGTCTTCAAGCCGAGTGAAGAAAATGGTTGCACCAGGTCAGTAGATCACTAGCCTTAAAGCAGGCATTGCCAACCTGAAAAAAAAGTTAAGTCAATTGGCATGTACATTACTGAACCAAGTAATTTATTCGTTTGGCTTCTGAAAAGTGAAGCACATAAAAAATATGTCCATATAAGAGGTTCACGAATTAGAACAACTAAGAAGGAAATGCAACCTTCCGTTTCTGGCTGTGTCAAGGAAAAACATGTGCAAAGAGCCTGATGAACTTCTGGCAGCAAAAACATCAGGCTGAGCAATTCACGGCTGAAATGCGAGCGAATAAATTGTTGATGGATATGCTCCCCACTGAAACCTATGCAACTGTTGATGTAACAATGTAAAACGAGATTAGTAAAAATGGCCAAGTAGTTATCATAGTTGTAGAACAAAGATCAATAATTATCACCTTAGTTGCTTGTGCCACGATATATAGTCTAATCATAGTCCCCTTCTCAGAAGCTGTTCCCAGACTCATGGGCATCTACCTGTTGATCAATTACGATGAGGAAAAAGATATCAGTGAAAAGACATATACATATCTTCAAATTACTAGGGTTGAGATAAGTCCCCAAAGTTGACTGAAAACTGTAGGAAAATAAATCTGGTCTTGGAAGTTATTCCTATTATGTTCTACATTCTAGAAAAAAAGAGGTTCACATAATGTTTTTCCCACGTATATAAATTAAATATTGTCCACACCACCACAGTTGCATGACCATTGCCTTTTCTTTTTTATGCCTTGAAAAGGCAGAAAGAGATCCAAAATAATCAATGAGTAATTCGTTTTTATAGTGATATCTCTCAAGAAAGATCCGGCACTTGGAGATATGTAAAAATACGTAGATGCAATGATGTTTACTCAACTGTACAAATGATACAGAAGGAATTAAACCTTGTGGAAGTTACCTGACATATCAATTCAGTATCTGATGCTTTATACACTAGAGTGGATCCCTTGGATTCAGGAACTGTAAATCCATAGATGTAGTGAACTTTACAAAGCTCGCATGAAACTACAATAAAAAGGTCATTTTAATATATCACCTAGCAGACCCTACAAATTGCAAATCAAACAAGTACATGTTACCAAAAAAGGCTATTCTATGTCAGAACAAATGTTTGTCGGTGATTAACAAATACATGTTTGCTCATCATAAAACTTGAAGAATAAATTAGCATTGATGATTATTTACATCAAGGTTCTTACCTACAACACCAATATATGATCTACATAGTTGACACTAGACGAATTGAGAGAAGGAATTTTCATGGCGGGCAAGTATATTAGTGTTGGAAATATGCCCTAGAGGCAATAATAAAAGGGCTATTATTATATTTCCTTTTTTATGATAATTGTCTTTTATTCATGCTATAACTGTATTATCCGGAAATCGTAATACACGTGTGAATACATAGACCATAACATGTCCCTATTGAGCCTCTAGTTGACTAGCTCATTGGTCAACAGATAGTCATGGTTTCCTGACTATGGACATTAGATGTCATTGACAACGGGATCACATCATTAGGAGAATGATGTGATGGACAAGACCCAATCCTAAGCATAGCACAAGATCGTGTAGTTCGTTTTGCTAGAGCTTTTTCAATGTCAAGTATCTCTTCCTTAGACCATGAGATCGTGTAACTCCCAGATACCGTAAGAGTGCTTTGGGTGTACCAAACGTCACAACGTAACTGGGTGACTATAAAGGTGCACTACAGGTATCTCCGAAAGTGTCTGTTGGGTTGACACGGATCGAGACTGGGATTTGTCACTCCGTATGACGGAGAGGTACCTCTGGGCCCACTCGGTAATGCATCATCATAATGAGCTCAAAGTGACCAAGTGTTTGGTCACGGGATCATGCATTACGGTACGAGTAAAGTGACTTGCCGGTAACGAAACTGAACGAGGTATTGGGATACCAACGATCGAGTCTCGGGCATGTAACGTACTGATTGACAAAGGGAACTGTATACGGGGTTGTTCGAATCCTCGACGTCGTGGTTCATCCGATGAGATCATCGAGGAGCATGTGGGAGCCAACATGGGTATCCAGATCCCGCTGTTGGTTATTGCCCGAGAGCCGTCTCGATCATGTCTACGTGTCTCCGGAACCAGTAGGGTCTACACACTTAAGGTTCAGTGACGCTAGGGTTTTATGAATATGAGTATGCAGCATACTGAATGTTGTTCGGCGTCCCGGATGAGATCCCGGACGTCACGAGGAGTTCCGGAATGGTCCGGAGGTGAAGAATTATATATAGGAAGTGATATTTTGGCCATCGGGAAAGTTTCGCGGTCACCCGGTATTGCACCGGGACCACCGAAAGGGTCCCGGGGGTCCAAGGGGTGGGGCCACCCATCCCGGAGGGCCCCAAGGGCTGAAGTGGGGAGGGGAACCAGCCCATAGTGGGCTGGTGCGCCCCCCTTGGCCCACCCCCTGCGCCTAGGGTTGAAACCCTAGGGTGGGGGGCCCATTTGCCTTGGGGGGTACTCCACCCCCCTTGGCCGCTGCCCCCTTGGGAGATTGGATCTCCCAGGGCCGGCCCCCCCTGGGGGCCTATATAAAGGGAGGGGGGGAGGGGGCAGCCGCACCCTGAAGTCCTGGCGCCTCCCTCCCCTGCTACACCTCTTCCTCCTCCGTCACGTGCTTGGCGAAGCCCTGCCGGAGTGCTGCTGTTCCACCACCACCACGCCGTTGTGCTGCTGCTGGAGCCATCATCATCAACCTGTCCTTCCCCCTTGCTGAATCAAGAAGGAGGAGACGTCATCCGCTCCGTACGAGTGTTGAACGCGGAGGTGCCGTCCGTTCGGCGCTAGGATCTCCGGTGAGAACGACGAGAACGACTATTTCAACCCCGTTTTTTTGAACGCTTCCGCTCGCGATCTACAAAGTGGTATGTAGATGCATCTCCCATGACTCGTTGCTTAGATGAACTCATAGATGGATCTTGGTGAAACCGTAGGAAAATTTTTAATTTTCTGCAACATTCCCCAACAGTGGCATCATGAGCTAGGTCTATGCGTAGTTCTCTATTGCACGAGTAGAACACAAATTTGTTGTGGGCGTAGATCTTGTCAACTTGCTTGCCGCTACTAGTATGTTCTTGCTTCAGCGGTATTGTGGGATGAAGCGGCCCAGACCGACCTTACACGTACGCTTACGTGAGACAGGTTCCACCGACTGACATGCACTAGTTGCATAAGGTGGCTAGCGGGTGTCTGTCTCTCCTACTTTAGTTGGAGCGGATTAGATGAAAAGGGTCCTTATGAAGGGTAAATAGAAGTTGAGAAAATCACGTTGTGGTTATTCGTAGGTAAGAAAACGTTCTTGCTAGAACCCAATTGCAGCCACGTAAAAGATGCAACAACAATTAGAGGACGTCTAACTTGTTTTTGCAGCAATTGTCATGTGATGTGATATGGCCAAAAGTTGTGATGAATGATGAATGATATATTGTGATGTATGAGATCATGTTCTTGTAATAGGAATCACGACTTGCATGTCGATGAGTATGACAACCGGCAGGAGCCATAGGAGTTGTCTTTATTTTTTGTATGACCTGCGTGTCATTGAAGAACGCCATGTAAATTACTTTACTTTATTGCTAAACGCGTTAGCCATAGAAGTAGAAGTAGTCGTTGGCGTGACAACTTCATGAAGACACAATGATGGAGATCATGGTGTCATGCCGGTGACGAAGATGATCATGGAGCCCCGAAGATGGAGATCAAAGGAGCTATAAGGTATTGGCCATATCATGTCACTACTATAATTGCATGTGATGTTTATTATGTTTTATGCATCTTGTTTACTTAGAACGGCGGTAGTAAATAAGATGATCCCTTATAATAATTTCAAGAAAGTGTTCCCCCAAACTGTGCACCGTTGCTAAAGTTCGTCGTTTCGAAGCACCACGTGATGATCGGGTGTGATAGATCCTTACGTTCACATACAACGGGTGTAAGACAGATTTACACATGCAGAACACTTAGGGTTAACTTGACGAGCCTAGCATGTACAGACATGGCCTCGGAACACAGAGACCGAAAGGTCGAACATGAGTCGTATGGAAGATACGATCAACATGGAGATGTTCACCGATGATGACTAGTCCGTCTCACGTGATGATCGGACACGGCCTAGTCGACTCGGATCGTGTAACACTTAGATGACTAGAGGGATGTCTAATCTGAGTGGGAGTTCATTAAATAATTTGATTAGATGAACTTAATTATCATGAACTTAGTCTAAAACTTTTGCAAAATATGTCTTGTAGATCAAATGGTCAACGCTCATGTCAACATGAACTTCAACGCGTTCCTAGAGAAAACCAAGCTGAAAGATGATGGCAGCAACTATTCGGACTGGGTCCGGAACCTGAGGATCACCCTCATAGCAGCCAAGAAAGACTATGTCCTAGATGCACCGCTAGGTGAAGCACCCATCCCAGAGAACCAAGACGTTATGAACACTTGGCAATCACGTGCCGATGATTACTCCCTCGTTCAGTGCGGCATGCTTTACAGCTTAGAACCGGGGCTCCAAAAGCTTTTTGAGAAGCACGGAGCATATGAGATGTTCGAGGAGCTGAAAATGGTTTTCCAAGCTCATGCCCGGGTCGAGAGATATGAAGTCTCCGACAAGTTCTATAGTTGTAAGATGGAGGAAAACAGTTCTGTCAGTGAGCACATACTCAAAATGTCTGGGTTGCACAACCACCTGTCCCAGTTGGAGATCAACCTCCCGGAAGAGGCGGTCATTGACAGAATCCTTCAGTCGCTCCCACCGAGCTACAAGAGCTTTGTGTTGAACTACAATATGCAGGGGATGGTGAAGACCATTCCTGAAGTATTCTCAATCCTGAAGTCAGCAGAGGTTGAAATCAAGAAAGAACATAAAGTGTTGATGGTCAATAAGACCACTAAGTTCAAAAAGGGCAAGGGTAAGAAGAACTTCAAGAAGGACGGCAAAGATGTTGCCGCGCCCGGTAAGCCAGTTGCCGGGAAGAAGTCAAAGAATGGACCCAAGCCTGAGACTGAGTGCTTTTATTGCAAGGGGAAGGGTCACTGGAAGCGGAACTGCCCCAAATACTTAGCGGACAAGAAGGCCGGCAACACTAAAGGTATATTTGATATACATGTAATTGATGTGTACCTTACCAGTACTCGTAGTAACTCCTGGGTATTTGATACGGCTGTCGTTGCTCATATTTGTAACTCACAGCAGGAGCTGCGGAATAAGCGGAGACTGGCGAAGGACGAGGTGACGATGCGCATCGGGAATGGTTCCAAGGTCGATGTGATCGCCATTGGCACGCTACCTCTACATTTACCTACGGGATTTGTTTTAAACCTCAATAATTGTTATTTAGTGCCAAGTTTGAGCATGAACATTGTATCAGGATCTCGTTTGATACGAGATGGCTACTCATTTAAATCCGAGAATAATGGTTGTTCTATTTATATGAGAGATATGTTTTATGGTCATGCCCCGATGGTCAATGGTTTATTCTTAATGAATCTCGAACGTAATGTTACACATATTCATAGTGTGAATACCAAAAGATGTAAAGTTGATAACGATAGTCCCACATACTTGTGGCACTGCCGCCTTGGTCACATTGGTGTCAAGCGCATGAAGAAGCTCCATGCTGATGGGCTTTTAGAGTCTCTAGATTATGAATCATTTGACACATGCGAACCATGCCTCATGGGCAAAATGACCAAGACCCCGTTCTCCGGAACAATGGAGCGAGCAACCAACTTGTTGGAAATCATACATACCGATGGGTGCGGTCCAATGAGCGTCGAGGCTCGCGGAGGATATCGTTATGTTCTCACTCTCACTGATGACTTGAGTAGATATGGGTATGTCTACTTGATGAAACACAAGTCTGAGACCTTTGAAAAGTTCAAGGAATTTCAGAATGAAGTAGAGAATCAACGTGACCGAAAGATAAAATTCTTACGATCGGATCATGGAGGAGAATATTTAAGTCACGAATTTAGTACACACTTAAGAAAATGTGGAATCGTTTCACAACTCACGCCGCCTAGAACACCTCAGTGCAACGGTGTGTCTGAACGTCGTAATCGCACTCTATTGGATATGGTGCGATCTATGATGTCTCTTACCGATTTACTGCTATCATTTTGGGGATACACTCTAGAGACAGCTACATTCACTTTAAATAGGGCACCGTCTAAATCCGTTGAGACGACACCGTATGAATTATGGTTTGGGAAGAAACCTAAGCTGTCGTTTCTAAAAGTTTGGGGATGCGATGCTTATGTCAAGAAACTTCAACCTGAAAAGCTCGAACCAAAGTCGGAAAAAATGCGTCTTCATAGGATACCCTAAGGAAACCATTGGGTATACCTTCTACTTAAGATCTGAGGGCAAGATCTTTGTTGCCAAGAACGGATCCTTTCTGGAAAAAGCGTTTCTCTCGAAAGAAGTGAGTGGGAGGAAAGTAGAACTCGATAAAGTACTACCTCTTGAACCAGAAAGTAGTGCAGCTCAGGAAAACGTTCCTGTGGTGCCTACGCCGACTGGAGAGGAAATTAATGATGATGATCAAGGTACTTCTGATCAAGTTGCTACTGAACTTCGTAGGTCCACAAGGACACGTTCCACACCAGAGTGGTATGGCAACCCTGTCCTGGAAATCATGTTGTTAGACAACGGTGAACCTTCGAACTATGAAGAACCGATGGCGGGCCCAAATTCCAACAAATGGCTAGAAGCCATGAAATCCGAGATAGAATCCATGTATGAAAACAAAGTATGGACTTTGACTGACTTGCCCGATGATCGGTGAGCGATAGAAAACAAATGGATCTTTCAGAAGAAGACGGACACGGATGGAAATGTCACCATCTATAAATCTCGACTTGTCGCTAAGGGTTATCGGCAAGTTCAAGGGATTGACTATGATGAGACTTTCTCTCCCGTAGCGAAGCTTAAGTCCGTCTGAATCATGTTTGCAATTGCCGCATACTATGATTATGAGATATGGCAGATGGACGTCAAAACGGCATTCCTTAACGGACATCTTAAGGAAGAACTGTATATGATGCAGCCGGAAGGTTTTGTCGATCCGAAGAACGCTAACAAAGTATGCAAGCTCCAGCGATCCATTTATGGGCTAGTGCAAGCATCTCGGAGTTGGAACATTCGCTTTGATGAGATGATCAAAGCGTTTGGGTTTATGCAGACTTATGGAGAAGCCTGCGTTTACAAGAAAGTGAGTGGGAGCTCTGTGGCATTTCTTATATTATATGTAGATGACATACTCTTGATGGGAAATGATATAGAACTTTTAAACAGCATTAAGGCCTACTTGAATAAGTGTTTTTCAATGAAGGACCTTGGAGAAGCTGCTTATATATTAGGCATCAAGATCTATAGAGATAGATCGAGACGCCTCATAGGTCTTTCACAAAGCACATACGTTGATAAGATTTTGAAGAAGTTCAAAATGGATCAGTCCAAGAAGGGGTTCTTGCCTGTATTGCATGGTGTGAGATTGAGCTCGGCTCAATGCCCGACCACGGCAAAAGATAAAGAAGAGATGAGTGTCATCCCCTATGCTTCAGCCATAGGATCTATTATGTATGCCATGCTGTGTACCAGACCTGATGTAAACCTTGCCGTAAGTTTGGTAGGAAGGTACCAAAGTAATCCCGGCAAGGAACACTGGACAGCGGTCAAGAATATCCTGAAGTACCTCAAAAGGACAAAGGACATGTTTCTCGTTTATGGAGGTGACGAAGAGCTCACCGTAAAGGGTTACGTCGACGCTAGCTTCGACAAAGATCTGGATGACTCTAAGTCACAAACTGGATACGTGTATATGTTGAATGGTGTAGCAGTAAGCTGGTGCAGCTGCAAGCAGAGCGTCATGGCGGGATCTACATGTGAAGCGGAGTATATGGCAGCCTCGGAGGCAGCGCATGAAGCTATTTGGGTGAAGGAGTTCATCACCAACCTAGGAGTCATACCCAATGCGTCGGGGCCGATCAAACTCTTCTGTGACAACACTGGAGCTATTGCCCTTGCCAAGGAGCCCAGGTTTCACAAGAAGACCAGACACATCAAGCATCGTTTCAACTCCATCCGTAAAATGTTCAAGATGGAGACATAGATATTTGCAAAGTACATACGGATCTGAATGTCGCAGATCCGTTGACTAAACCTCTCTCGCGAGCAAAACATGATCAACACCAGAACTCTATGGGTGTTCGATTCATCACATTGTAACTAGATTATTGACTCTAGTGCAAGTGGGAGACTGTTGGAAATATGCCCTAGAGGCAATAATAAAAGGGTTATTATTATATTTCCTTGTTTATGATAATTGTCTTTTATTCATGCTATAACTGTATTATCCGGAAATCGTAATACACGTGTGAATACATAGACCATAACATGTCCCTAGTGAGCCTCTAGTTGACTAGCTCGTTGGTCAACAGATAGTCATGGTTTCCTGACTATGGACATTAGATGTCATTGACAACGGGATCACATCATTAGGAGAATGATGTGATGGACAAGACCCAATCCTAAGCATAGCACAAGATCGTGTAGTTCATTTTGCTAGAGCTTTTTCAATGTCAAGTATCTCTTCCTTAGACCATGAGATCGTGTAACTCCTGGATACCGTAAGAGTGCTTTGGGTGTACCAAACGTCACAAGGTAACTGGGTGACTAGAAAGGTGCACTACAGGTATCTCCGAAAGTGTCTGTTGGGTTGACACGGATCGAGACTAGGATTTGTCACTCCGTATGACGGAGAGGTATCTCTGGGCCCACTCGGTAATGCATCATCATAATGAGCTCAAAGTGACCAAGTGTTTGGTCACGAGATCATGCATTACGGTACGAGTAAAGTGACTTGCTGGTAACGAGACTGAACGAGGTATTGGGATACCGACGATCGAGTCTCGGGCATGTAACGTACCGATTGACAAAGGGAACTATATACGGGGTTGTTCGAATCCTCGACATCGTGGTTCATCCAATGAGATCATCGAGGAGCATGTGGGAGCCAACATGGGTATCCAGATCCCACTGTTGGTTATTGCCCGAGAGCCGTCTCAGTCATGTCTACGTGTCTCCCGAACCCGTAGGGTCTACACACTTAAGGTTCGGTGACGCTAGGGTTGTATGAATATGAGTATGCAGCAGACCGAATGTTGTTCGGAGTCCCGGATGAGATCCCGGACGTCACGAGGAGTTCCGGAATGGTCCGGAGGTGAAGAATTATATATAGGAAGTGATATTTCGGCCATCGGGAAAGTTTCGGGGTCACCCGGTATTGTACCGGGACCATCGAAAGGGTCCCGGGGGTTGACCGGGTGGGGCCACCCATCCCGGAGGGCCCCAAGGGCTGAAGTGGGGAGGGGAACCAGCCCATAGTGGGCTGGTGCGCCCCCCTTGTCCCACCCATGCGCCTAGGGTTG
>NC_041386.1:720467745-720481182 GCF_002162155.2 Triticum dicoccoides
GCCCCCTTGGAAGATTGGATCTCCCAGGGCCGGCGCCCCCCCTGGGGGCCTATATAAAGGGAGGGGGGAGGGGGCAGCCGCACCCTGAAGTTCTGGCGCCTCCCTCCCCTGCTACACCTCTTCCTCCTCCGTCACGTGCTTGGCGAAGCCCTGCCGGAGTGCTGCTGTTCCACCACCACCACGCCGTTGTGCTGCTGCTGGAGCCATCATCATCAACCTGTCCTTCCCCCTTGCTGGATCAAGAAGGAGGAGACGTCATCCGCTCCGTACGAGTGTTGAACGCGGAGGTGCCGTCCGTTCGGCGCTAGGATCTCCGGTGATAGGATCACGACGAGAACGACTATTTCAACCCCGTTCTTTTGAATGCTTCCGCTCGCGATCTACAAAGTGGTATGTAGATGCATCTACCATGACTCGTTGCTTAGATGAACTCATAGATGGATCTTGGTGAAACCGTAGGAAAAAATTTAATTTTCTGCAACGTTCCCCAACAACTAGTTGCACAAGGTTCCTGCGATTTCCATATCGGCAAATATTTCAGTAAAACGGCAAAGAACATAAATGAAGATATATCCAGAATCTTTATATGTGAAGCATTTAATTCTGCACCAAGCTAACATAGACAGGATCCCCAACGAACCAAGCATATCAGCAACCCATTAACGGCAATACTGTAATACACATCAATTCATTGAGGCTATATGCGGGCAGAGCATGGGCACTAACCATCTAACTATGACAGTTACATGGCTGGCGATGGTGTATCCTTCACCGGATCAGAAGGCACAAGGAGAGACAGGAGATGGTTAGGGGGTTCAGCTAATATCGAATAAAAGTGCAAGTTTCAGTAACAACTAACAAAGCTCCAGATCATACATGAAAGTGCCAGATGACTAACTGCTAGTATTAGCTAACAAGGTGCCAAAATTCCCACCATTCAGGAAAGTGCTCTTTTTCACATTAAGTGCTAGAAATCCCTGTCATTTTAACATATAGTTCATACATACACTAATTACATAGTATTAATACAAAGTGCCAACAGCAGCTATGCTAAAATCCCTTTGAATGTTCATAGGGAAGTTCTATAAGAATATGAAAGTTCCAATTTCATCAAAATTTCTACTAGACTACCACTGCTACAATTTATTTAACACAATGGCCACCACTACATACACAAGTGAGGGAGGGAGGGAGAGATGGAAACAGGGGATGGGGACCAGCACAGCCCCTCCGGATCGGAGAAGAGGCAAGTCGCATGCAGAGGAGGCAAATCACTGGGGGAGGCAACTCGTCGAAGCCACGAGACAGAGGACGATGCAGTGGTCGGAGCTTGGGTGCTGGCCGAGGCAGCAACCAGCATCGAGCAGCCCAAAGTCCAGGGGGAAGCGATGCCTGCCAGGGGGAGGAACTGCACCTCTTCCTCCTCTGATTGGTGGTGTCCATCGACGGCGACCTCCACGCGTGGATGCAGAGACGGCGGTCTCGGCATGTTTTCGACCATCGCCTGCTGATGGTGTCCTATGACAAGGAGGGATCCAGGTGGGAGGTGGTGGTCGGATGCGAGGCCGGGGTGTCCGAATCCGAGGATGGGGTGGCCGGATCTGACTCAAGCAGGGGCAGGATGACATGCCACGGCGGCTCATCAGAGATGAGTGGTCGTCATCGGCTGGGGAGGGTAAGGGGCGTCGTCGGTTGGAGAGAGGCCAGAGCTCATAGAGGCAGGCACAACCGCACAGCTGGAAGGGAGGAGAGGTGGTGAGCGGCGGGTAGAGGAGAGGGAAGGTGGGGCGGCGACGAGGCTCTATCCTTCCAGATCCAGATCGGGGGAGAGGAGGAGCGACAAGAGAGGGGAGGCGGACGCTTGGCGAGGCAGTACTGGATGATGGGGAGGGGGGCGGCAGCACTAGGTGCGGTGTGGGTGGGGGTCCATGGCGCCGGCACCGGGCGGAGTTGGTGCGTGGCGATGGGGATCGATGGTGAGTGCGGCGGCTCAGGGAAGGAAGAAGCTGCGGGGACTGGATGCAGTGAACGGGAAAAATAATTAGGCCACATGGAACGGAACCACTTCTAGAGACTTCTATCGTGTTTCACTTCCCGCGCCTGCCTCGCGCGCTTTAATTTTAGGCTCAAAATTTTACATCCCTGCCAACGTGCATACCGGCGGTGAATACGCCCTTGTTTAGTTTTCAGGGCAGACGTGGTGACCCTAAAATTTCTGGCAGATGAAGTGCCCTTCTTGGCTTAACATTCCCGGCAGATTGCATGCCCTATAAAATTTTGCCCGGCAGTTAAAGTTTTCCCGGAAGGTATGTGCCCCGGATTCTCAATTTTTCCTGGCAATTGATTGCCCTTAAAGTTCTGTCGTGGTGTAGTGATATTATATGTAATTGCACTGTTATTTGAGTGCATTTTGACTGTAATTCAGTGGTTTAGTCTTGCATTTGTTCCAGTGTACTTTCAATGCAATCTCATTGTAATTGCAGTGCACTTCAATTTCATTGTTTAATGTAATGATGTAATTACAGAGTATTCTTGCTGTAATTACTTCTTTAGCTGTAATCATTTTGTTGTAATTTCAGATTAATCTCTCTATAATTATAAAGTGAATATACAGTGTAATTACATATAAGAATTTTAGTGGTGTTAGTATGGAATTTGCTCTGTTGTTCTAGGGGGTATGGGTTGGTTGTTTGTCGTGAACTTTGTGTAAATGTGTGTTTGCTCCAAAGTGTAGATTTCTACTCTTCTTCAGCTAGATTTCCATATGTTATGGGGGGACAACAAATATTGCTATATGTTCATTATTGAGGGTACATACTTGCTAAACTATTGATGATGTTTTGTTGGGTGACCTATTAGATCTGGAATGGAAGCTCACATAAGTTGAGCTGATTTTTGTCCATATGAAAGCAGAGGACCATATGGTCTGTGGCCTTTTCATCCATATGAAAGTAGAGGCACATTGTGGTGCTAGTTTGCTGGGTTTTGTCTCCGACCATCGTGTCATGATGATTTTGCAGGTACCCCGAGAGGCCCTTGAGTTTGCCGGAATGTCGATTAACTTCCGTTGCGGCAAATTCGGGTACTCCATATGTCCTATTTTCAGCAAAGGTCATGCTGAAATTTTCCGTGAATTTTAGCATGACTTTGCTAAAAATCGGACATATGGGGTACTTTCTACTAATGGATGGGCCGGGGTATCTTAGTACTTAATTAAGTAGGATCAACTGCCCCTTTATTCTTGCTGCATTAAACCATAGGTGGCAATAGAGCCAAGTGATTAGGCCCAACTTAGAATTCTCCTCAGCATCGATAAACCCTAGATGATAAACCCAACATATGTGGCAATAGAGCCAAGTGATTAGTGCCAAGTGATTAGGCCGAACCTAGGGTGCCTCGGCATCGATAAACCCTAAATGATGAAAACGTAACTTAGCATTTAGGGTGCCTCGGCGTTGACAAACCCTAAATTATGAAACCTTGGCTTTTAGGGTGCCTCGGTGTCGATGAGAATCTAAATGATGTACGCTTAGGCATTTAGGGTGCCTCGGCGTCGACAAACCCTAAATGATAAAAGCTTAGCTTTTAGGATGCCTCGGTGTCGACAAACCCTAAATGATGAGACCATGATCTTGTTCCTTGACAATAACCAACTTTTGACCAAACTGTTTTCCTATTTAGAGCGAAACATGGCCAACAACGATGAGGCCGGCAGTTCGGGCGGCAATCAATTCTGGGAGCTGTCCCAGGAGATGGAGGAACAACCTCACCACTATGTGGACGCCGTAGAAGACAACGATCCTGACTACACAACCCCTAGTGGCGTCGGGATGACACCACTGATGGTGCCACCGAGGATTCCACCACTGATGATGGCGGCGCACACACAGATGGCGGCCAACCGAAGAAGGAAAGGAGGAATTTACTCAAGTGGACTCTGACGTGCATCCAACGGAGCACAAACATATAGTCAAGGGGTACTCGCTTCAGCTCGGGTGCATTCTCCGGAGCACCGTCTCGATCAACACCGAGAACCTTAGGCATAAGGACCGAGGGAATTTGCGCAACCTCCTCTTCATGAAGTTGCACGAATGATACAAGTTCCCCGCCAATTTTGAAAACACACGCCTCTCAGGGAATAAAGTGAACAATGCCGCCCTCACGAGGATGAGCACGGCCCTGTCTACTTGGAGAAGCGCGGTGAAGAGAATGATTGATAAAGGTGATAGTTATGAGAAGATCAATGCAAAATATTCTTCGATCAGCGAAGATGACTACAAGGAGTTCAAGATCAAGTGCGAGAGCAGCGCAACCTCCGAGTAAAGTCAGTGGGGAAAAGAAATGCGGGAGTTGAACTTAGGGGAACACAAACTCGGTCCCGGCGGTTACAGAGTGGCGGAGCCTATATGGGACAAGGAGGACGCTGAGCGTGCTGAGCAAGGCCTACCGCCCCGCTTCGAGAAATACAACGGTGACAAGGAGACCAGGAACTTTGTCAGGGCCCGGTACAAGGAGGACCCGATAGCAGTAGCACGGGGTCGTCTCAGAGCTCCCCTTTCGAAACCCCTTTAAATAGGGCGTTGAACGTAATGAAAAACAAGGATAGGCTCACTAAGCCGACGTCAGCTGATCGTGTGGCCGGCAAAGGCTTGTCCACAAAATGGGGGTCATACTATACCGCTGGTGTGCGGAAGGAGAAAAAGACCAGCTCGGAAAGCCAGACGCGCGAGGTTAAAGCACTCAAGGCACAAGTGGCGTGGATTCTAGAGCTTGTCCAAGAGCAAGTGGAACAACAACTGGGAACGAAGCTCAACGCCATGGTGCCTACGTTGATTCATGGGCTGACGACGTGGATTGCGGGCGGCCAACAGGGGCCTCCCCCGGTTCCCAGCTTCACGGCTAGCAACTCGCACAGCGCGCAGGCGGCGCCATTGGTGTCTCTGGCGGCGCCATTGGTGTCTCCGGCGGAGGCGGTATTCGTGTCTCCGGTGCCTGCACGGGCACTGGAGCTTAATGCACCCGGGTGTACGCTGGCCGGCACCTCGCTAGCAAGCGCCCCCTCCGTCAGTTGCACGCCCGCTGTTGGCGGTGCCTCGACATTAGCCGAGCTCGACGGCATCACGGTAACTAAGCCTCTCAGCCGATGACTTCATCTCCTTGCCTTTGACTGGGCATCCCTGACGCCCGACATGTTTTCGCTAGGCGCCACCGACGTTCCTTGCACTCTTCTGCACTTCGTGGGCGGCGAGTTGGTCGATGTCGCCAAGGGCAGAATCATTCAACCGGGCAACCGCATGTTCCATGGTAATCCGATGGCACCCATAGTGTATAGGGTTGAAGTGGTTCGGGTGCTGCCAGGCTGCAATGAGCTGTTACCTCCGATTCGACCCGCTGGGGCCGACGAAGAAGATGAGATGACCCTCAGCGCCTGCGTAAACTGGCCCCTGCTTTGGCCGAAGAGCCAGATTCGTTTGGGGGCGGGGGACACCACCCCACAGACAAGACCGCCAGTCGTGCCGGCGCCAAGCCATGGCAAGAACACCGCAACGCTACCGGGCCTGCCGGACATCCCTTTGGCACAGGATACGGACATCCCTATGGCACAGGATCCGGACGACGACGACAACGACGATGGTATATTTACCAATGTCGATAAGTACTTTGCCGAACATAGGTACGCTGACGAGTTCTGCGGGCCTCTTTCTCAAGAACCCAACCAAGACGACCGCAACCTAGCTGATACGTCGGAGAAATCCAATTGCAACAGGAATCGTCTGGCATTCAGTTCTCAGGAGATGCCTCCAGATCCCGCCTTCACCGAGCCTCAGATAGCTGAGGTGCAAAATATTATCAGCCCCAACACGCTCAAGAAGGCGGTCTATGAGCAGAACTCGGTCCCATTACAGGAGATCAAGAAGAAGGGACGGAAACGAAAGACTAACAAGGGCGCCGGTGCGAGCCAGCCAGCACCGAGTTCGATCCGTGCTCAGGACGGGCCACCTTCACCTAAGGATATCTCGAGGAGGGTGCATGTGGCAGGTAGGGCGATGCTACCGCCAAATATGCTCAATGCTGCAACCAGTGCTATGCGGAGTCTGCACGACAGTGTTCTTTCTTTGGAGAAGCGGCGTCTCAGAGAGAATGATGTGGCATACCCGGTTTTCGTGGCCAAGGTGCCAGAGGGCAAGGGCTTTGTGGATGGCGACATCGGGGGTACGATCGTCCTGCGGTTTGCTGACATCTTTGCTATGTTTAACCTTCATCCGCTGCACTACACCTTCGTTCGGCTGTTTTCGCTGAGTATGGAGATGCGGATCATTAGAGACAAGACCCCGGACATCGTGATAGTCGACCCCTTCTACATGTGTACCAAGCACTTGAGCAGCGCTAGGGACCGTCAAGTTGCGTGTTCACACCTCGAAGGCGTCATTCTGGCAAACCCAGATAAGGATAACTTCCTTGTGGCTTACTTTCCCAAGTAAGTCACCCCTTAACCGCCCCGTAACATATGATTTCTTAGATTTCGATCGTTCTTTTTTTTTCTATCATTCCGTGTTCTGTGCAGTGACACCCATTGCACACTCATCCTCTTAAGCCCAAAATATTCCATGGCCACGTATTTCGACCCGGACCGTAACTCCAAGATAGACTACACAAATGTCAAGAAAGTTCTTGATGATGTTCTCCCGGCTACGCCAAATTTGGAGGCACCTTCACCAGGGCAGTTCGTAAGTACGGCAAGCACACCTTCTCACACAATACGAAGTTTTGCTGCGTCAAGCATCCGCCTGGTGGTTGAAACAACATTGAGAAGGTATAACTCCAACTCAATCCGTCAAGCCAATTTTTCCCTACAACAAAGAATAGATTTTAAATTAACTATCATGGTGGTTGAAACAACATTCAGAAGGTATAACTCCAACTCAATCCCAATTAAAGTAATTAACCACCCAACAATATTAATTAAGACTGATGAGATACATGTGATAATCCAAGCACCAGATACTCAAGATTGTCCATAACCAGGGACATGGCTAACCATGATTAGATTGTACACTCTGCAGAGGTTTGCGCACTTTTTCCCACAAGACTCGATCGCCTTCGTGGATTTCTCGCACTGCATGGTGTTTGAGAAACGGATGACCGAGACATAGTCTTTCGGAAACATTAACTCTCTACTCCGGGTAGACCATACCAAACCTACAAAACCCACTACCTGCTGATCTACCTCTTCAAGAGCTTCACGTAACTTACTCAACTATGCTAGAGCCCATAATAGCTTGTGGCTGCACACGGAAGTTTCTAGCATGAATCATCTCAGTTCCCTTTAAGTCTGGGTGGCGGTCCATAAGAAGATCACACGGGTACCCCGGGATTTCCAAAAAAAATTTACAGACAACACTGGGTTCCCCAGGTGCCTCAATCCACCCAGATGTTAATTTAAGTTGCCACCTTAAGTTGAACCATTAATTAAAAATCTCACATCTGTCATGGATTCACTCAAACCCAATCCACGTCTACGAGCATAGAATAGCAATATAAACAACGCGTAGAAGTAACTCACTACACCACAACACTACATTCCCAACAACCAAGTTGGTCGGGGAAACAACTTCCGTCAACAAACAGTCGGTCGGGAATGACTATTGTCGAGTGATCGTGTCTGTTGGGAAAAGTCCAGACGGTAAAACCCTTTCCCGACCGACATATCTTCCCCGACAGACTGCTTGACAGCTATGGTGCATCTTTCTCGACCAACAATCTGTTGGGCTTGCCATGGGCCTTTCCCGACCAACAGACTATTGGGGGTAGCCATGGGCCTTTCCCGACCAACTATCGGATGGGAATTCTTTCCCGACCAACATTCTGTTGGGCCTGGTTTTAGCCTTTCCCATCGGACTGTCAGTCAGGTTTTGTTTTGCCGACCAATAATCAGACGGTGTTTTCTTTTTCGACCAAAATCATTTACATTTTGTTTATCCAATCACAACTTTAACTAACATATGGTACTGATTGTCACATACATATAGTTCATGTGTTCTAAGCATAATCACGAAGACATCATACAACATGTGTACCAAACATTTTTTATTCCATTAACTAATGGTCACATACATACACTTCATTCTGTTCTAAACATAACCACCAATACACCATACATCAAATTCAACAAAGTATATCTAAAAGACTACAAGTATGAGACATCAGTTGTACAAAATGAGAAGTAAAACATTCAGTTGATGCGGATCGTTGGCTTCATGGTTCATTGTGAGTCGAGTCCTTATGTTTGCTTCCTACAAAAGTTAAACAAGCCCCCTTATTAGAATGCTCAATTAATTTATGAAATTGAATGCAGGCAGAATTCACATGTGCACTGTGCACACGCAACATCAGAAAGAAGAATACACTTACCTAATCTACAAAACTAGCATTTCTGGTCGTGAAGACCGCCAATCAACATCCAGCAGTAGCCATGTATGTGGCGTAAAAGCCCTTTGTCCACCTTTTGTCTATCCATTTGAAAGGAAATGCATCGTTTACTTTGTATGATTACTGATAATATAGTATGCTGGGGATATACTCAAGTTACTGTACATAGGTACTAGCAGCCAATATTCCAACAATTGTTTCCAAAAAAAATAAACAAACAACACCAAAGTAGTTCACACTAAATGTTCAGTAGATGTACAGTTTTCTAGTAGTTCACACTAGATATAGCTACCTGATAGCTAATTATAGATGTGACTCTTTTTGAATGCCCAAAAGTATCGTCTCAGCTCCTGAAAAATAAGAGTAAGAAGAAAAGAGGCTACAGCACCAAAGTAGATTAACCTGGTATCCCTACCAAGGTAGGCAGACGTAGACTAGTATTTAGGTTTGACCTGAATACACCGTGATAATTGAAATCATTAGTACTGGACTATATACTCTGTTGAATTCGTCCCAAAAGGGTAAAATTTCAGATTGTAATAATCAAAGCCATGAACAAAATCCATCAAAATCAGGCATTTGCAGCAAGTAGGCTGGAACCAATATACTAATATTCCATATTGTACCCTATTTTTTTAGAAAGAAATAAATTTACACAAAAACAACAGCGAAAAATAATCACTTGACTATCCTACTATAAGTGAACGACAGTGTAACTACTACATTGTAGTAACATTCGCCATACTTTGGTTAGACAAATAGAGGACAACATCTATGTAAACCACCTTTCTAAGAGCATTTCTATGTTATGGACCTGCATTATCTGTGATCATTTAGTTATATGCTCCAGGAACTAATTAAATTCTGCATTTTTTGTTGATATTCATATCTGCTATATTTTTATACCTTCGTATCCAAACCATCTACTTTCTTGTCTAAGTGCCCCTGACACAGCAGAGGTAAGAATATATTTGGTGCTTTTGTTTTTTGTATAGATGGGAAAAATATAGAAATATAGTAAAGCGACTACAGAAACTTTGTCAGTTCTTCTTATCCACAACCCTTTTACTCAAGGAGAAAGGGGAACATAATGCAAGGAATGCAACCGCAACACTTGGACAGTAGTAACTGTAGGAAAGTATATTAGAGTTTCCTGTTTAATGTAACCCAATTTTCTCTTTGCTTATTTCTTGGATGAACTTTCAGACATAGCAGCCGTACAAATTACTATGGTAGTTTCAGATTAACACCTGATATTAGTATGCCATGATATTAACAGCAAATGGCATGGAATGACATATATTCCTTAATTTATATATATTGCCCATGGTCTACACAGGAGGAGGAGCAGCAGAAATAGCTAGTGAATATCAAGGAACTTTATTAAAGGATAACCAAATTACCTGATAAATTTCATTGAAAGAGACAAGAAATAGGCCAAAGACGCAAGTTTTCCTTCTATGAATGTACATATATAATATCAGTATAATCTGATGTTATTGTTTAACCTAGAATGTATAATTGCTAAACAAGCATGATCCTGCAGGGATAATTATACCATGTCTATATATTTGATCCTACAGGGGCGACTTAATATCCAAACAAAGAATAATAACCCACCTTTCGCGATTCCAGGCGTCATACGGATCCCATTGAATAGTGGCATTCCTGGTTAGTACTGTTTCCACCCTTTATTTGCTGGGCAGTGTTTTAAATTTTCGCCTACAAGGTTTTACACGTGGTGTCACATTTTCCATACAAGAATAACTATTAGAAATCAAAACCTGAAATAAACAAGTCGAACACAAGTTGTTATTTGTCAAGGAAGACCAGGTGTTCATCTTCTCTCACCTTAATAGCCAATTCAACAAAGAAAAACATGGTGTTCCATAGAGCAGATGTTTACCATCTCACCCAGTAGTATGGTTCAGCTCAACACTAAATTTCATTTATTTCAGAGAAGCGCAGATGTAAAACATATCTAAATAATAATTAAGGCCCCCTTTCTTTATTGTACACTTAACTCAATCAAGCATGTAAGAAAGACACAAACCTAGGAAGGAATCAAACTGTGTCGCACTAGCAGGACATGGTCATGAACAACATAATTAATTGTACTATGATTACCATGAGAAATATCTAGAAGTTAAATCGTAGGGTGAACAGACTTTGATGGCTGCAATGGAAATTTCAAAGCTTAAAAAGAGAGACTATACTACACAAAACTGCTAGTTCAGATGTCACATGTAGGTGAAAACTCTTGCAATACTAAAGTAAACTACTTCAGCAATCAACATGTATGATCTATGTTTAACGAAAATCCAAAATCGATTGTATACACTAATTGCATCCCCACATAAGGAGGGTCTCGATACATGGGGTGTAGAAACTCACCGAAGCGGTTGCAACAAGCACGTTAGATGGATAATGACTTGAAGATAAACACCCACGGTATAGTTTTCTGAAGAAAAAAATCACATAAGAACCAAAGCCTAAACAAAATATTCAGTACTTGTTCACACCCTGCTTCGGCTAGGAGCTACTAGGAATAAACTAGGATATCATATTAGAAAAGCTTAGAGAAGCTCTGTTAAGAGAAAAAGTACATATTGTTCTTTATTGTTCAGTACATATTGTTCTTTAGCTCTAATATATAACCATCAAAATACCATCTAACAACTTCAATAAATCTAGCAGCCAAATTAGTTATAGACAAAGCATTACCTAATATATAACCATCAAACTTCAGTCTAACAACTTCAAAAAATATAGAAGCCAAATTAGTTATAGACAAAGCATTACCTGGACATTGAGCTCATCAATTTTATTAAAAAGATAAGTTTGCTAGCCACCATTTCATGCTCTTTTTATCATTTTAGGTATTCACGTAAGTTTTGAATTAAAGTGACAGGCTCGAAGCTACTAAATCACAACACCATATACCGAAAGAAAGAAAAAAGAGCGTGGACACACCACATCTTATGAACAAAATTCATCTAAAACTTAAATTAGTTCGAGTCATCATATACCAACAGATCTGATGATGATGTTTTCTAAACAAAGGACAAACACATACAGTGCACTAAATCACAGACGAAGAAACATAATGTTGAAAGATTTTTCAGAGAGTTGCCTCACCGGACATTGTACAGTTGCAAAAACAGCACACATCTTTTGACATCCACAGATAAGGAGGTCGTCAGGACTTGGGGCAAAGAAACCCACTAGATTGTGGTTGCACATCAAATGGATGTGGTCTCTTGAAGATGAACACTAGACGTCTGCCTTCTGAAGAAGAACCTGCCGGTGCTGATGTGTTCCGATCTGGGAGATGAATTTGTTTGTCAGGTTCGAGAAAGGGAGAGGGGGAGGGAGTTGCCTCACCGTGGGAAATCGCCGGCACTGGTAGCAGGCAGTGGGCGGCGACAGCGGGGGACCAGGCCGGTGTGGGGGCACTGGTGGAGAGGCAGGATGAAGCGGGGGCGGTGGTGGAGAAGCAAGATGGCGTGGAGCAGCACCCTGCCATGACTGACAGGAGCTTCTGACACCGGTTGAGCCTGGTCTTCACCGGGATCTACACGGTGCCTAGGACGACGACGAGGCCGGAGTTCTCGGTGACAGGGTGGGGATGGAGCACCTTGGTCGAGGGGAGGGTTCGAGCTCGTGGGGGATCGGCGCTGTGGGGCGGCAGGAGGTTTGGAGGACGACGACGCGGTGCAGCGGCCGGCCGGAGAGAATAATGAGCGTCGCGCTGTTGGGGGGCGGCGCTAGTGGCTGCTCATGGTGGGGCATTTAGGGATTTCAGGGTACCTGGAGGGAAAGAGCAGTGAGGTTCGCGGGCTGGGCCAAAATTTACCGCTAAAAATATACGTCTGTGCGCACTTGGCCCATTTAGCCTAGGCGGTCAATCGACGTTATTTGCCAACCCACAGTTCGAGGGGTATAGGAGAATTCCCGACCGATGGCTCGATGGTAATTGTGCATGCATTCCCGACCCATAATCTGTTACTGTACGAGTGTTTTCCCAACCAACAGTCCGACGAGAGTTTTCCCAACTAATGATTGGTCGGTAATAGACATCTTTTCCAACACACGTCAGTAGGGAATACTGTACCGTGGTGTAGTGACTCCCAACGGTTTGATAGTAACAGGGCAATAGGTTCTACCTCAACAACTACTTCCCAACCCACAAGTTAATGACTTCCTAATCATGCAATTTTTGAGGATTGAATGGATGCATAAAAACTGGGTATGAAAAGAGTATGATCAATGTGTTACTTGCCTTGCTGATGATCCGCGAATCCTAGAGACTCGTACTAACACGCTTCGCACTCCGGAAATTCTATCGCAAACAAACAATAACATACATAAGCAACAAGCAAAGATGCACAAGCAAAACTCAAATAAAAGAGGTTGACCAGAAACTTCAACTTAAGAACTCCGGTTTGCAAAAAGAATCAAACCAAACGGAGCAACGAAACTCAAACGGCGAAAGAAACAAGATCTGTTTACTAATCTGAACTAAGATCAAATTATAGTATCAAAATCTTGTTTAAGTTGATTAAATAGAAAGAGGGTCTCGAGACGAAACTCTAGGTGTTTGAATCGCCTGATTCCGACTAACGAGCAAAAAGATAAACAAAAACTAAGATCGGATTGGAAATCGCGATCGAAAATAATCGCAGATAAATCCGATAAAAGAAAACTGACGAACAGACTAACGAACAAGCGTTCGTTATCTGTAACTAACGGAAGAAAACCGTTCGTTTAAACGAACGTATGGACGAACGTCCGCTAATTAGAAAAACCGAGAAAAACTGGCGAACCGATCTAAAAAAACCGAACTAGGGTTTCTTAAAAAACTGAACGGTTTTTTTAAAAAAACCGACGGCTCGGATCCGGCGTGGTACCTCCGACGAGGGGCTCCGGCGAGGCGGGGTTGGGCGGCGGGGCGGCAGTGCTCGGCGGCGGCGGCGGCGAGGTGCGGGCGGCGGTGGGTGCGGCTCG
>NC_041386.1:720481417-720498584 GCF_002162155.2 Triticum dicoccoides
GTGCGGCTCGGGGCGGCGGCGGTGGTGTGGTGGTGGGGGTCGGGGGAGGGAGTATATAAGGAGGGGGGCGGCGGCTTGGAGGAGGGGCCAAGGCGGCGACTGTGGCTGAGTCCGGCTCGGACTCCGGCCAGAGCGGCGGCGGGGCGGCGCACGCGCGCGGAGGCCGTGGCGGCTCGGGCGGCCTGGCTCTGCTGGGCCTTAGGCCTAGTCGGGCACGGGAGGATTTTTTTTAATATAATTTCGCTGACAGAAATAAAATCCTAGAAAATAAAATAAAAACCTAAAAATGCCAAAATAAATTTTCACTGTCTAAATAAAATATTTAGAATGATATGAACATTTTCTTGGCCCTAAAATGCAATTTTGAAAACCTGCAATTTTTCTAATGCAAATAAAATCCAAATAAAATCAAATAAAATCAAATAAATGATTTTAACATTTTTCATCCAATATTTAAATTGTTTTGGAGAAGTCATATTATCTCCTCTCATATATTTTCAGTATGAAATATTTTTCGGAGAGAAAAATAATTAAAATCAAATCCTCGTTTCATTATTCGATAAAAATCAAATATGAAAACCGGGAAATCCCCAACTCTCTCTGATGGTCCTTGAGTTGCTTAGGATTTCAAGGATTGCGGAACGATAATGCAATAAAATATGATGTGCAAGAATGACCTATGTTTAACATTCCAAATTAAAATTTTGGGATGTTACATCAGGGCACTCCGCCTCCTCCTCCGCCTCCTCCTCCGGCGCGTGAAGGCACTTCGGCTCCTTCTTCGCCTCCTCCGATGAGCAGTCCACCTCCTCCAGTGCGTGAGGGCACTACGGTTCGTCCTCCGCCTCCTCCGGCGCGTCAGCCGACTCCGCCACGTCAGCAACGGTGAATGAGAGAAGCCGCCGCTCTAGCGGCTAGCAATAGTACAAGCAGAGGAGCGAAGCAGTTCAAACACGGTCAATCTCTCAAGGCTCTTTAAAAGTTACCTTATGAGAGGACCGACAAGGAAAACGAGGACATCAGTCGTGCCTGATACGTCTCCAACGTATCTATAATTTTTTATTGCTCCATGCTACTTTATCTACTGTTTTGGACTATATTGGGCTTTATTTTCCACTTCTATATTACTTTTGGGACTAACCTATTAACCGGAGGCCCAGCCCAGAATTGCTGTTTTTTGCCTATTTCAGTGTTTCGAAGAAACGGAATATCAAATGGAGTCCAAACGGAATGAACCCTTCGGGAACGTGATTTTCCAACCGAACGTGATCCAGGAGACTTGGACCCTACTCCAAGAAGTGCCAAAGGCTGTCACGCGGGTGGAGGGCGCCCCCCTAGGCGCGCCCCTACCTCGTGGGCCCCCTAACGCTCCACCGACGTACTCCTTCCTCCTATATATACCTATGTATCCCCATACGATCAGAAAAGGAGCCAAAAACCTAATTCCACCGCCGCAACCTTCTGTATACACGAGATCCCATCTTAGGGCCTGTTCCGGAGCTCCTCTGGAGGGGGAATCCACCATGGAGGGCTTCTACATCAACACCATAGCCCCTCCGATGAAGTGTGAGTAGTTTACTTCAGACCTTCGGGTCCATAGCTAGTAACTAGATGGCTTCGTCTCTCTTTTTGGATCTCAATACAATGTTCTCCCCCTCTTTCCTGGAGATCTATTCGATGTAATCTTCTTTTTGCGGTGTGTTTGTTGATATCGATGAATTGTGGGTTTATGATCCAGTATTATCTATGGAAAATATTTGATTCTTCTCTGAATTCTATTATGTATGATTGAGTTATCTTTGCAAGTCTCTTCGAATTATCCTTTTTGGTTTGGCCAACTAGATTGGTAGTTCTTGCAATGAGAGAAGTGCTTAGCTTTGGGTTCAATCTTGCGGTGTCCTTACCCAGTGACAGAAAGGGTCGCAAGGCACGTATTGTATTGTTGCCATCGAGGATAACAAGATGTTTTTTTATCATATTGCATGAATTTATCCCTCTACATCATGTTATCTTGCTTAAGGCGTTACTCTGTTTTTAACTTAATACTCTAGATGCATGCTGGATAGCGGTCGATGCGTGGAGTAACAGTAGTAGATGCAGAATCGTTTCGATCTACTTGTTTTGGACGTGATGCCTATATACATGATCATTGCCTAGATATACTCATAACTATGCTCAATTCTGTCAATTGCTCAACAGTAATTTGTTCACCCACCGTAGAATACTTATGCTCTTGAGAGAAGCCACTAGTGAAACCTATGGCCCCCGGGTCTATTCTCATCATATCAATCTCCATTACTTTATTTACTTGCTTTGCTTTTACTATGCCTTTTACTTTTTACTTTGCATCTATCTATCAAAAATACCAAAAATATTATCTCTATCAGATCTCACTCTCGTAAGTGACCGTGAAGGGATTGACAACCCCTAAGCGTTGGTTGCGAGTTGCTATCATTTTGTGTAGGTACGAGGGACTTGTGTGTGGTCTCCTACTGGATTGATACCTTGGTTCTCAAAAACTGAGGGAAATACTTACGCTACTTTGCTGCATCATCCTCTCCTCTTCGGGGAAATCCAACGCAGTGCTCAAGAGGTAGCAGGAAGAATTTCTGACGCCGTTGCCGGGGAGGCTCACGCAAGCAAGTCAACAATACCAAGTACCCATCGCAATCCCTATCTCTCGCATTACATTATTTGCCATTTGCCTCTCGTTTTCCTCTCCCCCACTTCACCATTGCCATTTTTATTTGCCCTCTCTTTCCCATTCTCCTCCTCTCTTTTTCGTTAGACTTTTTCTCGTTTCCTTTCTGTTTGCTTGTGTGTTGGATTACTTATTGCCATGGCACAAGATAATACCAAGTTCTGTGATTTCTCGAATACCAATAATAATGATTTCCTTAGTACTCCGATTGCTCCTCTTAATAATTATGAGTCTTGTGAAATCAATACCGCTTTGCTGAATCTTGTTATGAAAGATCAATTCGCTGGCCTTCCTAGTGAAGATGCCGCTACTCATCTAAACAATTTTGTTGATTTGTGTGATATGCAAAAGAAGAAAGATACGGATAACAATATTGTCAAATTGAAGTTATTTCCGTTTTCACTTAGAGATCGTGCTAAAGTTTGGTTTTCATCTTTGCCTAAAAATAGTATTGATTCTTGGAACAAGTGCAAAGATGCTTTTATCTCTAAGTATTTTCCTCCCGCTAAGATTATCACTCTTAGGAACGATATCATGAATTTTAAACAACTTGATCATGAGCATGTTGCCCAATCTTGGGAAAGAATGAAATTAATGCTTCGCAATTGCCCTACTCATGGTTTAAATTTATGGATGATTATACAAAAAAATTATGCCGGATTGAATTTTGCTTCTAGAAATCTTTTAGATTCGGCCGCGGGAGGCACCTTTATGGATATTACGTTAGGTGATGCTACCAAATTGCTTGATAATATTATGGCTAATTATTCTCAATGGCACACCGAAAGATCTTCTAGTAAAAAAGTGCATGCTATAGAAGAAATCAATGTTTTGAGTGAAAAGATGGATGAACTTATGAAGATGATTGCTCCTAAAAATACTCCTCTTGATCCCAATGATATGCCTTTATCTACTTTGCTTGAGAATAATAATGAATATATGGATGTGAATTTTGTTGGTAGGAATAGTTTTGGAAACAACGCTTATAGAGGGAATTTTAATCCTACGCCTTATCCTAGCAATCCTTCTAATAATTATGGAAATTCCTACAACAACTCTTATGGAAATTTTAATAAGATTCCCTCTGAATTTGAGAGTAGTGTTAAAGAGTTTATGAATTTGCAAAAGAATTTTAATGCTTTGCTTGAAGAGAAATTTCTTAAAGTAGATGATTTCGCTAGGAACATTGATAGAATTTCTCTTGACATTGATTATTTAAAGCTTAGATCTATTCCTCCTAAGCATGATATCAATGAGTCTCTCAAAGCCATGAGAATTTCCATTGATGAGTACAAGGAAAGAACCGCTAGGATGTGTGCTTCCAAAGATGCCTTTATTAAAGCGTGTTCTTCCAATTTATATGAAAATCAAGATGAAGATCTAAAAGTTATTGATGTGTCCCCATTAAATCTTTGTTTTGCAATATGAATCTTGATGAATCTGAATATGATCTTCCTTTACCTAGAAGGCGTTCTAAGAATTCGGAGTTTCTAGATCTTGATGATGAAATTGATGAAAGTGGGATTGAAATAAATAAAAACCGTGATGTTGCTAAACCCACTATTTTGGATCTCAAGGAATTTAATTATGAAAATTGCTCTTTGATTGGTTGTATTTCCTTGTTGCAATCCGTGCTAGATTCTCCTCATGCTTATAGTCAAAATAAGGCCTTTACTGAACACATTGTTGATGCCTTGATGCAATCTTATGAAGAAAAACTTGAGTTGAAAGTTTCTATCCCTAGAAAACTGTATGATGAGAAGGAACCTACTATAAAAATTAAAATTAAGATTATGAGTTTCATGCTTTGTGTGATTTGGGTGCTAGTGTCTCTACTATTCCCAAAGCTTTATGTGATTTGCTAGATTTCCGTGATTTTGATGATTGCTCTCTAAACTTGCATCTTGCGGATTCCAGTATTAAAAAACCTATGGGAAGAATTAATGATGTTCTTATTGTTGCAAATAGTAATTATGTGCCCATAGATTTTATCGTTCTTGATATAGATTGCAATCCTTCATGTCCAATTATTCTTGGTAGACCTTTCCTTAGAACGATTGGTGCAATTATTGTTATGAAGGAAGGGAATATTCGATTCCAATTTCCCTTAAAGAAGGGCATGGAACACTTCCCTAGAAAGAAAATAAAATTACCATATGAATCTATCATGAGAGCCACTTATGGATTGCCTACCAAAGATGGCAATACCTAGATCTATCCTTGCTTTTATGCCTAGCTAGGGGCGTTAAACGATAGCGCTTGTTGGGAGGCAACCCAATTTTATTTTGTGTTTTTTGTTTTTGCTTCTGTTTAGGAATAAATAATCCATCTAGCTTCTGTTTAGATGTGGTCTTATCTTTTAATTAGTGTTTGTGCCAAGTAGAACCTATAGGATAACCTACGATGATAGTTGATTTGATTCTGCTGAAAAACAGAAACTTTGCACGCACGAACTTAGTTATGATAAATCACAGGAACGTGGTTTTGCGTTGATTCTTTTTGCTTCTGATCAATAAACACATTTTCCAGGACTTCCTATTGTGGTAGAATTTTTAGAGGTCCATAAGTTTGTGTTAGTTACAGATTGCTACAGACTGTTCTGTTTTTGACAGATTCTTTTTTTCGTGTGTTGATTGCTTATTTTGATGAATCTATGGCTAGTAAAATAGTTTATAAACCATAGAGAAGTTGGAATACAGTAGGTTTAACACCAATATAAATAAAGAATGAGTTCATTACAGTACCTTGAAGTAGTCTTTTGTTTTCTTTCTCTAACGGAGCTCACGAGATTTCTGTTGAGTTTTGTGTTGTGAAGTTTTCAAGTTTTGGGTGAATTCTTTTGATGGATTATGGAACAAGGAGTGGCAAGAGCCTAAGCTTGGGGATGCCCATGGCACCCCCAGGATAATCCAAGGACACCAAAAAGTCAAAGCTTGGGGATGCCCCGGAAGGCATCCCCTCTTTCGTCCACTTCCATCGGTAATTTACTTGGAGCTATATTTTTATTCACCAACATGATATGTGTTTTGCTTGGAGCGTCTTGTATTATTTGCGTCTTTGCTTGTTAGTCTACCACAATCATCCTTACTGTACACATATTTTGAGAGAGCCATACAGGATTTGGAATTTGTTAGAATACTCTATGTGCTTCACTTATATCTTTTGAGCTTGATAGTTTTGCTCATAGTGCTTCACTTATATCTTTTGAGCCTGATAATTTTTCCTGTAGTGCTTCACTTATATCGTTTAGAGCACAGTGGTGGATTTGTTTTAAAGAAACTATTTGATCTCTCATGCTTCACTTAGATTATTTTGAGAGTCATTAATAGCATGATAATTTGCTTAATGTTAATATACTTAGTGTTCAAGATATGTGAAACTTTCTTTTGAGTGAATTGAATACTAAGATAAGTTTGATGCTTGATAATTGTTTTGAGATATGGAGGTAATAATATCAAAGTCGTGCTAGTTGATAATTGTGAATTTGAGAAATACTTGTGTTGACGTTTGCAAGTCCCGTAGCATGCACGTATGGTTAAAGTTGTGTAACAAATTTGAAACATGAAGTGTACCCGGCTTGTGCATCCTTACGAGTGGCGGTCGGGGACGAGCGATGGTCTTTTCCTACCAATCTATCCCCCTAGGAGCATGCACGTAGTACTTGAATTTTTTGATGGCTTCTAAATCTTTGCAATAAGTATATGAGTTCTTTTGACTAATGTTGAGTCCATGGATTATACGCACTCTCACCTTTCCACCTTTGCTAGCCTCTTCGGTACCGTGCATTGCCCTTTCTCACCTTGAGAGTTGGTGCAAACTTCGCCGGTGCATCCAAACCCCGTGATACGATACGCTCTATCACAAATAAACCTCCTTATATCTTCCTCGAAACAGCCACCATACCTACCTATCATGGCATTTCCATAGCCATTCCGAGATATATTTCCATGCAACTTCCATCATCATCATCATGACATACATTACTTTTGTCATATTGCCATTTGCATGATCATGTAGTTGACATCGTATTTGTGGCAAAGCCACCATGCATTATTTTCCATACATGTCACTCTTGATTCATTGCACCATCCCGGTACATCGCCGGAGGCATTCATATAGAGTCATATTTTGTTCTATGTTTCGAGTTGTAATTGCTGAGTTGTAAGATAAATGAAAGTGTGATGATCATCATTATTAGAGCATTGTCCCAAGTGAGGAAAGGATGATGGAGACTATGACCCCCCCACAAGTCGGGATGAGACTCCGGACGAAAAAAATAAAAATAAAAGAGAAAGGCCAAAAAGAAAAAAAAAGGCCAAAGAAAAAAAATGAGAGAAAAAGAGAGAAGGGACAATGCTACTATCCTTTTACCACACTTGTGCTTCAAAGTAGCACCTTGTCCTTCATGTAGTGAGTCTCATATATTGTGCTTCAAAGTAGCACCAAGATCTTCATGATAGTGAGTCTCATAAGTTGTCCTTTTATAATAGTGGGAATTTTTCATTATAGAACTTGGCTTGTATATTCCAATGATGGGCTTCCTCAAAATGCCCTAGGTCTTCGTGAGCAAGTGAGTTGGATGCACACCCAGTAGTTTTCTTTTGTTGAGCATTCATAGCTCTAGTGCATCCGTTGCATGGCAATCCCTACTCCTCATGTTGACATCAATTGATGGGCATCTACATAGCTCATTGATTAGCCTCTTCAATGTGAGACTTTCTCCTTTTTTGTCTTCTCCACACAATCCCCATCATCATATTCTATTCCACCCATAGTGCTATATCCATGGCTCGCGCTCATGTATTGCGTGAAGGTTGAAAAAGTTTGAGATTGTTTGAGTATGAAACAATTGCTTGGCTTGTCATCGGGGGTATAGAAGTTGGGAACATCTTTGTGTGACGAAAATGAAGCATAGCCTAACTATATGATTTTGTAGGGATGAACTTTCTTTTGCCATGTTATTTTGAGAAGACATGATTGGTTTGATTAGTACGCTTGAAGTATTATTATTTTTGTGTCAATATGAACTTTTGTCTTGAATCTTTTGGATCTGAATATTCATATCACAAGTAAGAAGATTTATATTGAAATTATGCCAAAGTATCACTCCGCATCAAAAATTCTTTCTTTTATCATTTACCTACTCGAGGACGAGCAGGAATTAAGCTTGGGGATACCTGATACGTCTCCAACGTATCTATAATTTTCGATTGCTCGATGCTACTTTATCTACTATTTTGGACTATATTGGGCTTTATTTTCCGCTTTTATATTACTTTTGGGACTAACCTGTTAACCGGAGGCCGAGCCCAGAATTGTTGTTTTTTGCCTATTTCAGTGTTTCAAAGAAACGGAATATCAAACGGAGTCCAAACGGAATGAAACCTTCGAGAACGTGATGTTCCAACCGAACGTGATCCAGGAGACTTGGACCCTACTCCAAGAAGTGCCAGAGGCGGTCACGAGGGTGGAGGGCGTCCCTCCTGGGCGCGCCCCCTACCTCGTGGGCCCCCTGACGCTCCACCGACGTACTCCTTCCTCCTATATATACCTACGTATCCCCGTACGATCAGAAAAGGAGCCAAAAACCTAATTCCACCGCCGCAACCTTCTGTATCCACGAGATCCCACTTGGAGCCTGTTCCAGAGCTCCGCTGGAGGGGCCATCCACCACGGAGGGCTTCTACATCAACACCATAGCCCCTCCGATGAAGTGTGAGTAGTTTACTTCAGACCTTCGGGTCCATAGCTAGTAGCTAGATGGCTTCTTCTCTCTTTTTTTATCTCAATACAATGTTCTCCCCCTCTCTCGTGGAGATCTATTCGATGTAATCTTCTTTTTGTGGTGTGTTTGTTGAGACCGATGAATTGTGGGTTTATGATCCAGTATTATCTATAGAAAATATTTGATTCTTCTCTGAATTCTTTTATGTATGATTGAGTTATCTTTGCAAGTCTCTTCGAATTATCCTTTTTGGTTCGGCCAACTAGATTGGTAGTTCTTGCAATGGGATAAGTGCTTAGCTTTGGGTTCAATCTTGCGGTGTCCTTACCCAGTGACAGAAAGGGTTGCAAGGCACGTATTGTATTGTTGCCATCGAGGATAACAAGATGGGGTTTTTATCATATTGCATGAATTTATCCCTCTACATCATGTCATCTTGCTTAAGGCATTACTCTGTTTTTAACTTAATACTCTAGATGCATGCTGGATAGCGGTCGATGCGTGGAGTAACAGTAGTAGATGCAGAATCGTTTCGATCTACTTGTTTTGAACGTGATGCCTATATACACGATCATTGCCTAGATATACTCATAACTATGCTCAATTCTGTCAATTGCTCAACGGTAATTTGTTCACCCACCGTAGAATACTTATGCTCTCGAGAGAAGCCACTAATGAAACCTATGGCCCCCGGGTCTATTCTCATCATATCAATCTCCATTACTTTATTTACTTGCTTTGCTTTTACTTTGCCTTTTACTTTTTACTTTGCATCTATCTATCAAAAATACCAAAAATATTATCTCTATCAGATCTCACTCTCGTAAGTGACCGTGAAGGGATTGACAACCCCTAAGCGTTGGTTGTGAGTTGCTATCGTTTTGTGTAGGTACGAGGGACTTGTGCGTGGTCTCCTACTGGATTGATACCTTGGTTCTCAAAAACTGAGGGAAATACTTATGCTACTTTGCTGCATCATCCTCTCCTCTTCGGGGAAATCCAACCCAGTGCTCAAGAGGTAGCAGTGCCCAAGTGAGGGACTTTTTTGCACCAAAACCTCCACCCCCGAAGGAAACGATAGATCCGGTGAAACTGAAGCGGACTATCGATGCCCTGGAGCGACCACCGCCGCGTCCGCCGGATTCCAACTATGAGCGCACTATTAAAAAGACATATAAGGAAGCAGAGCGGTCGGGAAGTACTTGCAGTGATGCAAGGTTAGCAGCAAGAAGAAGTGGGAAACAAATTCCCCAGCTCGGTGAACAGGCGAACCAAACGTGCCCCCCGCTCAAGGTTTCGAGCAATATCGTCGCTAATCATCCGGGGATGGTGCCCGGTACCAATCTTGGTGGTTACCTGCCTGATGATGTACCCATTGAAATAATGGAGGTGGACGATTTCAAGTACGTGAGGCCTCTCGTCAAACCTGATCATCCTCGTCTAACAACAATGATGCGAAGACTCCATGACTGGTACATGGAAAGATGCAGGCAGTCTGGGAGGTATACTTGGACGATGAGAATTAAAGAGGAGCACGACCTCATTAGAATGGATATTTTGAATATTGAATTTGACGAGTTATTCCAGTTATACAATCAAAAGGCCCTCGACAAAACACTCGTGACTTGCTACTGTCTGCAAGTACTACTTCTGTAATTAAGTCTCTATATATAGCTCTGCTCTTTCATTGAATGTATATATAATTATCATCGCTATATTATGCAGGTTGAAGATTGTCGAATGCAGGAAAACAAATATCTATGACATTGGGTTCATTAACCCAAATATCATACATGAATACACGGTCAAACACAATGTCGGAGATACTAAGGACAACTTGTTACAATCGTTGATTAAAAATCAAAACAAAGATAAAATACTCTTTTCTTGCAACTTTCAGTGAGTTTTACTGTCTTGTGCATATTTGCTTTCCCTTACTCGAGGTTAATTATAGTAATGTAATTGAGGAGTTCGCAGCTTTCACTTTATTTTGCTAGAGATTAAGCTTGAAACTGGAATAGTAACTGTCTTGGACTCTAGAAGAAAAAGTCCCCAGGAGTATCGATCATTGTCGTAAGATATCGGCAACTTTGTTCATTCCCTGATATCAAGTAATTATTCTCTTTGTCGGGCAGGGTTTGGAAACAGTTCACCGACATTGCTCCGGCACTATCGAAAGAGCTGTGATTTACGCACCCGAAAGTAAGTACTACTAGCTAGTTCCGTGCATCTTCCATTGATTCTAGCTAGTTTTGTCAAACCATTAAGCATGCTTGATTATCAGTTTGATTGAACTCTATTTCTCGTAATGGTCTTGTGGCAGGAATCCGGGAATGATTTTTGTGGATACTACATTTGCGAATTCATCTACAACTCAACGAAAACTAGGTGGGGGGGGGGGCTACTCTAATTTTTTTTTTGATGTACGTAAACAATAATATTCATAATTTTATTTCATTACCATCATTCTGTTGAGTTTCATTCATATACATGTATTGACCCACTTCTTTAAATTAGATGTGGGAGATGCGGGATAAACTCCTATCACATGATCGCATACGAGCAATTCAACAGGAATTGACGGGATTCTTTCTTGACCACGTCATAAATAAAGACGAAGAATACCATGCGGAAGTTCAAATAGACCTTAGATGTTAGGGTTTGTAAGAGATATTATATTGTATATATGTAGCTATTAGCGTCGGGTAGATATACGGAAACTTGTTGTTCGACCAATCTTGCGGAGAAAGAGAGGTCGATCACTTCTCTCTGTATATGTTCATCATGACGATCTTGTGTACTTAATGGTTCCTTAATTTGTTTACTAGCTAGCGTGTCAAATTCTGCCTATACGTATGGTAGTTAGGGTTGACCAAGCACGGAGATAAGAGAGGTCACTTCCCTCTAGCTATTAGCTAGCTAACACAACATATGAAACCCCTAAATAATTAACCCTCCAAAACCCCCTAACCCCCCCTCCCCCTTCAAAAAAAAACCACAGCTCCTGAGCTGCTGACGCGTGGATGCCATTTGGTACCAACCGGGACTAAAGACCCTCTTGCGTGGGCTCGCCGCAACGGCCACGTGGAGCACCGTCTGTCCCGATTCGTAAGCGAACCGGGACTAAAGATGTTGGGCTTTAGTCTCTACCCATTAGTCCCGGTTCCAGAACCGGGGCTAATGGGCCTCTGGAACCGGGACAAATGGCCCATTTTCTACTAGTGGATCAGGTCGTCGCCATGAAATCCATATGCATGTACCTGTTCCATCAAATCTCCATCTGCTTTTTTTTCAGTTGATTCAGTCGCGGTTTCAGACGGTATGTCCCCCTTCTAACAGGAGGTGTTGCTGATGATGATAGGGTCCTCAGTTTTCTTGCCCGTTGCTTCTCCTTCGCGTCTTCGACTGCTGGCGCCGTCGTCTTCTGACGCCATTGTTGGTACACTCTAATTTTGTTTGATCCCAGCAGATTTCTCATGATGTTTGTCAGACTTTCTTCCATGCACAAAAACTATCTGTCTCAACGTCTGTAAGAAGTTATATTCACAAAAAAACAAAGAGTCTGTAAGAAGTTAATTATGTCTGTGCTACTGAACTTAAAAATGAAAGGAATTATATTTTTGACGCACATTTGACAACCTGCGTGCAGTTGGCTATTTGATTATCCCAAACTCTAGTTCATTGTAATTTCCTGCTATCAGTTCCACTGCTATTTACCTGATAGTGTCACGTTTCTCAAGCTGCAGTGGACTTATATCTCTGCTTCAATTTTCCGTTGAGCATTTATAATATAATCCACTTAGTAGCAGAAGAAAAAAGATTGTTTGTTTGTTAAAGATATAAACACCTACTTCAGTGTTCACTTTTAAGAATGGTAGTATCTTAGAACTGTCAGAAATGTTGATGTCTAGGAGAAACTGGAGCAAGTCTGCTTTTGCTAGATGAGATTTCAGCAGAGAGCTTGTCAAACTCAAGGCGGAAGTGAAAAAACATGCCAACAATCCTGTGCTTTCAAGGACACTGAATAATATCAAGTGAAATTTGAAGCCATTGGTTTTCTTTCTGTTCCAAGAGAGAGTTCTCGCTTTCGCTGTCCCGACAGTCAAGCGCCTCTGAAACATGGACCATGAAGTGATCATCCTGATGGTTAGTTCAACAAACACCAACTCTCTCTTTCGCGAAAAAGGGTTCCCCGCTTTGTATTACAAAGCAACCATCACCGATACATCCAACGGTAGGTGCTGGGGCGGAAACAGTACAGTCACGCCCAAAAGAAATAAAAGAGAAAACAGAAAAAGAAACAAATGCGAACAGCGACGGATCAACGAAAATGATGGAGACCCACAACCGCTGCGCCCACCGGAGAAATCCGCCACACTCCGAGCACTCCGGACCGCCACATACCAAGCAACACCTTCAAGAAGGATCGCGACACCGACGACGCTGCTGCCCGGACAAGTCCTAGGGTTTCCCCTGGTACGCAGAGGGGTGCAGGGGGAAGGGGTATCATCCTTCAGAAAGGTATGGCGGCGCCTAGAGGCGTCACCACATCGGTGCCGGACAGGCCGACAAGGATTTCTCCTGACAACCAACCACCCACGCCCCCAGATAATCCATCGTGCGCCACCAAACACGCCGCCCACCAACATGCGCCACCAACATGCGCCAACTCTCTCTTTCTAATTATCATGTAACATGGTTTTCATATACTTGCAATTTCTCATGTTGGTTTTATCTTGCGAACATATAATACATGTGCTGATTGAATAAACTAATGCATGCTGTGTATATGCATTTCAGCCGGGGAGAAGATGTGGGAAATATAGTGGACTACACCCCACGGGAGGCGGCTACTAATTATCATCCAGATGCTGTGATGCTGCAATTCTAATTCAGCTGGTTGCGGCCTCTATATACCGCAAAGTGAAGATGAGATACAACCTGATGTTCCTATGGTGCAGATGCCAGAAGGGCAATAATGCTCTTGACTCTCGAGGAACTCAATGTGCCCGAGGCAATGAAGGATGCTACGACGCCATTTCAAGATCTGAGAACGTGTTACCTATGGCATTTCCTGGCCTGGATGACAATAGGCTTTGGTGGAGCACCATAGAATTAATCAACCTGTTTTGAAGGCATGCAATCAGTTGTGAATAAAGACTCACTTTGTTTATTAGCACTTGCTCTGTTTTTCTTGAAAACGATTAGTTACTCTCCATTTTAGTTTGATGTTGCCACTGTATTTGCTCTTGTTTGTAAAGAAGAAGAAAAATGAGCATTCTATATGTTGTCATTCATGTTCCGCAAATTTGAGTCGATGAATTACTTGCTCTCTCTTTGTTGCTGCCACTCTATTTGTGCTTGTTGATAAACAGAGAATGAGGATGCTCATATATGTGTTGTAATATCCGTGTTCCGCAATTTTAGGTTGATGAAGAAACACACCTGCTACATATACCACAACTTTTTTGTGGTTCTCATAACTCGTTGGTTTCTCCTTGAAAACTAAATTATGTTAGCAAAAGACATTGCACGCAACAGTATCTGAAATCCATAATATTATTTTGGGAGAAATATTTTTCCATCAAATTTTGTGGCCATGTTTCCTCATCTCAACAGTCGGCAGTTTCATGGACTAGGAGCCTGTATGCTAAACTGAGAGATCAACTGAGTGAGATACAGACAGGAGGCCTTGTGGCTTTCTGAGGAACCAATGTATGGTATCATCATCCTAGAGCCATAAGGGTGAGAGGTCCACCAGATAGTACTCCCTCCTTTTTTTAGTCTGCATATAAGATTGGGTCAAAGTCAAACTTTACAAAGTTTGACTAACTTTATAGAGAAAAAAAATCGACATCTACAATACTAGAATTATATGTTATGAAAATTAATTTCATCATGCATTTAATAATGTTGATTTCATAGGGTGAATGTTGATATCTTTTTCTACAAAGCTAGTTAAACTATACAAATTTTTACTTTGACCAATTCTTATATGCGAAGTAAAAAGAAACGCAGGGAGTATCAAAAATAAGCTGTGGCCATCTTCCACTTCATTACTATAAACGAAAAGGTGAGAATTCCCAGTGGCAGGACATTAGCAGGACTAGCTTAGACCCTGTTCCGTTTGTGTGTGTGAGAGAGAGAGAGCGCTCTCTTAATGACATGCGTCCCTATGCCATCTTACAATGCTGTTGTCTTTTGAGACGCTTCTTCAGCTATGCAAACTTGCATAGTGAATAAAGATGATTTGTAAGAACATTTTCTTGGGAAAAGAGAAAACGAAGAAGGAAACCCCCAAAAGAAGAAGCTGACTTGTCCGTCTTGTAGCAGAGATCAGGACGACCCCGTGAGACGCCCTAGCGAGCTGCCGCCTACCGAAAAAAACTAGGGTTCCTCTGCCTCACGCTGGCGCTGGCGCCGGTCCGCCCCGTCTCCCGTGGCCTTAGGGTCATGGGGGCGGAGTGGATCCGGCCCTTACGGTAGAGGGCTCTGTTTTTAGATCTTTTTCGTGGTTTGTTAGGGTTTGTGTCCGACTCAGGAAGGTGAGACAGCGGCGGCTTCCTGAAGAAGGATAAAGGTCTCCCCGCCTAGCCCCCATTATGGTGATGCGTCTACCATACCATTGGTGGCCGTGTGGGGGTGTGTCTCCAGTGGATCCGTCTTTGGTAGATCTGTTCATCGTCGCCTTTGTTCGCTTGACTTTAGGTTGGATCCTTCTTATGTACACTCTTCATTGGCTGCCGTTGTTATTCTGGTGTGTTTGTTCTATGGAGGCTTAGCACGATGACTTCCCGGCAGTATACTACAACAAGGTTTGCCCGGCTCCGGCGATCGAGGGAGGGGCGATGACCGCGCCTTTGGCTCGCTTCAGTGTTTGTAGTCGTCGCTAGGTGGTCTACAAATCTGGATGTAATTTCTAGTATTTCTAGTGTTCGCTGTACTACCATGATTGAAGATGAATAAATCGGAAGTTTATCCTACAAAAAAGAAGAAGGAAACCAACCCTCTCCCGTAGGCGACCGGCCGCGCCCAGGCCCTTCTTCCCCCAGCTTCCCCTCACCCCTCCCTCCCGGCTGCCATCACCGGCGCCCGCTGCTGGGCCTTGAAGTCTGCTAGAACTACATCGGTATCTCCCCAAAGAGGAAGTGATGATGCAGCACAGCGACGGTAGGTATTTCCCTCATTGATGAGACAAAGATTATCGAACTAGTAGGAGAACCACGCAACACAATGTAAACAGCTCCTGCACACAAATAACAAATACTCGCAATATGGGGTTGTCAATCCCTTTCGGGTAACGACGGCAGAAACTGGCAAGTGGACGGGAGAAAGTTGTAATAGATTGGGTAAATAGATCACAAATAAAATAAAGTGCAGCAAACTATTTTTGTATTTTTGGTTTACTAGATCTGAAAATCAAATCAAATGAAAATAATCGCGAAGGCAAATATATTAAAGAAGAGACCGGGGGCCGTATGTTTCACTAGTGGCTTCTCTCGAGAAAAATAGCAAACGATGGGAAAACAAATTACTGTTGTGCAATTGATAGAACTTCAAATACTCATGACGATATCCAAGCAATGATCATTATATAGGCATCACGTCCAAAATTAGTATACCGACTCCTGCCTGCATCTACTACTATTACTCCACACATCGACCGCTATCCAGCATGCATCTAGTGTATTAAGTTCATGAAAAAGGAGTAATGCAATAAGAACGATGACATGATGTAGACAAGATCTATTTATGTAGAAATAGACCCCATCTTGTTATTCTTAATAGCAACGATACATACGTGTCGGTTCCCCTTCTGTCATTGGGATCAAGCACCGTAAGATCGAACCCATCACAAAGCACCTCTTACCATTACAAGATAAATAGATCAAGTTGGTCAAACAAACCCAAATATCGGAGAAAAAATACGAGGCTATATGCAATCATGGATATAAGAGATCAAAGAAGACTCAAATAACTTTCATGGATAAAAACATATACCTGATCATAAACTCAAAGTTCATCGGATCCCAACAAACACGCCACAAAAAGAGTTACATCATATGGATCTCCAAGAGACCATTGTATTGAGAATCAAACGAGAGAGAGAAAGTCATCTAGCTACTAACTACAAACCCGTAGGTATACAATGAACTACTCATGCATCATCAGAGAGGCACCAATCAGGATGATGAACCCCTCTGTGATGTTGTTTAGATTGGATCTGGTGGTTCTGGAACTTGCGGCGGCTGGAATTGATTTTCGTCGACTCCCCTAGGGATTTTGGAATATTGAGGTATTTATAGAGCAAAGAGGTGGTGCGGGAGGCCACTGAGGTGGGTACAACCCACCTGGGAGCGCCTGGTCCCCCAGGCGTGGCCTGGTGGGTTGTGCTCCCCTCGGAGCACCCCTCTGGTATTTCTTTGGCCCAACAGTTGTCTTCTGGTCCAGAAAAAATCCACAAGAAGTTTCGATGCGTTTGGACTCCGTTTGGTATTTATTTCCTGCGATGTAAAAAACAAGCAGAAAACAGTAACTGACACTTGGAACTATGTCAATAGGTTAGTACTAAAAAATGATATAAAATGATTATAAAATGATTGTAAAACATTCAAGAATGAAATATAACAGCATGGAACAATAAAAATTTATAGATACATTGGAGACGTATCAGGCCTGGCACGGGTGACGCTGGCGGAGGTGGCCCGCTCGTCGTTCCCCTCTAGGGTGCTCTCCGACGC
>NC_041386.1:720499047-720522922 GCF_002162155.2 Triticum dicoccoides
AGGGATGTTCCCCGACGGCAGGGCATCCTAGCGCGACACAGGAGATCGGCTAGACGACGGCGGCGGGGTGGCGCGGCGGCACCCGCTCAGCCCAGATCTGGGCCCTTAGGACCCCATCTAGGTCTGGGCGGGCTAACAGCAGGACGGGTCTATGATGCGACTTCTGAGAGGCGGGGAGTGGCGATTTGCAGTGGGGCGCTGGCGGCGCTGCTACCGCCCTGCTGCAGCGTGGCCAGCTGGTCTTAGAGCGCCCGATTTGGGCCTGGCCGTGCCAGGGGTGACCTGGTATGCCCTACTGCCGCGTCCGGACGGCGACTGCAACGGTGCCGGAGGCACGGGCCTCCCGCGCGGCTACAGTGTTGCTGCTCCCGTCGCCCGACGCTTCCCTCCTAGTCCTCTTGGCCTTGCGATGGTGATCTCAGTGAGG
The DNA here is from genome assembly GCF_002162155.2 of Triticum dicoccoides. NCBI lineage: Eukaryota > Viridiplantae > Streptophyta > Magnoliopsida > Poales > Poaceae > Triticum > Triticum dicoccoides. The sequence continues at coordinate 720,499,475 of NC_041386.1, forward strand.
CTGCGTGGTTGCATCGCGACCGCGAAGGCGCATGTTGGTGGGTGGCGAGTTGGCTGGTTGGCTCCGGTCCGGTTGGGCGGTGTGGTATGGAGTACGGGAGAAAGCCTTGCCGGGTCTTCTGGCTCCGATGCGGTGACGCCTGCGGGTGGCGCCGGTCCTTCCTGGAGGATGTCGGTGGTATCCACCCCCTACTCCCCTCCGCGTGCCGGGGGAAACCATAGGACTCGTCCGGGCAGCAGCGTCGTCGGCGTCGCATTCCTTCTTGGAGGTGTTGCTTGGTATGCGGCGAATCGGAGCCTTGTATCGTGGTGGGTCGATTCCGGAGGGCGCTGCGGTGGCGGGTCATCCACGCTTTGTCGAGCTGGTGTTGTTGGCATTTGTTTCCTCTTTCTTTTTTTTTGGGCTTGTTGTGCTGCTCGGTCCAACATTGTCTTTGTAATCGGTGTTGGTTGCTTTGAAATAAAAAGCGGGAACACTTTTTGGGTAAAGAGAAAACAAATGTCATTAAGGTGATTTTTTCGCGAATACGCAAAAGAAACGTATAATTGCATTGATAGGTAGAGGGTGTGTTACAACAGTTAGCAGGAACCACAGAACAAGGTGGCTAAGCTAGCAAAGTTTGAGTGAGAGGATACAAGTCTCAAGGCGGGTCAAATGCGAATCGCGCGAGCCCTTTGGCAATAGCCAAAGCCCATAGCTTGGCTTCATCCAGAATTGATCGGGTTAGGTCGATGGTAGACGGCTGAATCCTGTCGAAGGTGTATGCGTTCCTGTGCTCCCCGTTAAGGTGATGCTGAGCCCATCTGTGCTGTACACACTTGATAATTCAGTCTTTCAGAGTTCTGAGTGTTACTACCCAGAGATAAAAGGAACGAACTTGTATATTTGGTCAGAGTGTTGTGATGTCTTGCCCTTTCATCCATCGGACGAAACAGATCCAAGGTCTAACTATTGATACAAAATTATTAATTCCAACTTGAGGGTAAGAAAAGAATATCAAATGTCAAGCGCCAAACAGATAGATCCAAAATCTTACTTGTTTTTCCGGGTTGGCGAGTCAGATAAGATCAAGTGACGAGTAGGCGGCCTATCAGACACCATCTGGCCTTACCCACCATCTGTATATGTAAATCATGTATGATTAAGTTGAGTGCTACAATTATTGGGGGTTTGGTTTGAAAAATGCATCATGTACCATTACCCTTTTTTATGATGGTTAATTAACTAATAACAATGGTTACAGTTGGCTGTATAAAATAGAAAGACTTGAGCAGATAACCCACTTAGTCATTGCTAATTAAGATGCGGTGGGTGGATTAAAAATAAACAAAAACCGGCCGGGCTGTTTTGGTCGCGTCTTCTAGAAATTCAACCAATCTTTCATCAATCTCCATGTTGCCAGCAACCATGTCATCGTGCTCGCAGATGACCAGATCAGCTATCGCAGCCGAGTCATTTCACTTTTACACATAGTGGTGATCATAGCGCAAAGTTTCGTTACATGCATACATCGTGTCCTTGTGCCTCTTGGCTAAGTAACTAACAACATACATGGATTAGCTATTATGACCATACAGTCCTACTCATCTTTTACCTTCCAAACAAAATACTAATTGCACACACAAAAATTCTGCCCATAAAACTCAAAATGTTACAGGTCGTCTCCCTTGAAACATACATGAATAAATTGTATACTTGGTCCCTCTTGTTCTTTCATCCATTGGTCCAGACGGATCCAACTCTCGCGAAATAGGTAATTCAAAATTAGAGGAAGATAAGAATGAAACCGCCAAGTGGCAGCCATTTCTTACAACTTGAGTATTTTAAAGGAAAAGAAGTATGGGACCAGTTAAGAGTTACAAGAGTTTTGCTTGATTCATTGGGAGAATAGGGATTATGAGAATGAGAGCGGCTAAATGGCTCCCAGGGTTCCCTCCCCCGCCGCCGCCGGCCTCCTCGCCTGCTTCCGCCGCCGGCGGCCGCCGGGCGAGCGCCTCCAGGCTCGCCCCGCTCCCTCCCCTCCCCCTCTCCTCCCCCCACCCCCCCCACCCCGCGGCGCGCCCGCGCGCCGGGTTGCGGGGGGCGGGGGGGACCTTACCTCGGACCCACCTTCCTTCCCTCCCCCCTGCCGTCGCCGGCGAGCTCCATCGGGCAAAGCCCCGTGGGCGCGGCGGCGGCGGGGCCCTTCTCCCCCCTGCTCGTGGGATGCCGGCACGGGGCGGCCTCCTCGAGGTGCGGTGCTGGACTTCGCGGGGTTCAGCAGCTCCGCGGCGGGCTCGCCGGGCGGCCGACTGGTGGCGGCGCGCCGGCGCCCTGGGTCTCGTGCGTGGCGGGGCGGCTGCGGAGCTCCCGTCTTGGGAGGTGACGCGCGGTCGGCCCCCAGCTGGATCCAGCCAGATCTGGTGGTGGGGGTCGGTCGGCGGCGCATGGCGGCGGTGGTGCGTGCCCGGCGGCTCCGGCGCTATGAGCTCACCGGGTGACACGGGTAGGGCAGCGGCCGGGCGTGGCTGTTGCTCCGGCCGTGGGCGGCGACGTTTGGAGGTCAGGCGGTGGTGGACTTTCGGTGTCGTGGCGGCTTCATGATGGCTTGGCGGATCTGCTTGCGGCGGCGGCCGGCTTCTCCGGCGTCGTCTTGTCTGCGATCGGACCGTCTCGGCCTTCACTCCATCTCCTCGGCGCTCGGTCGCTACTCCCTTCGAAGGGATGGCCCTTTCCCAGCTGCGGTTCATCGCTCATCTCACGCACGGTGCAACAGGACTGTCCTCATCCCCGCCCCACGGTGCTGCAGGACCGATCTCGTCTCCCGCTTCGGGCTGCAGCTTGGGTCGATGGATGCCAATGTTGGCCGACCTATTGGGTCTCGACACCGGGGGTGGGCCAGGGGTGCAAATCCGGATCCTTTTCTGCTCGTCTCTTTGGTTGGGGTAGCGGCGGGTCTCGGGTGCGGTGGTGCCAAGGTCTTGGATGCCGGGGCGGCGGCCCTGGTGGCGATGCACGGTGCTCTTGGGCAGAGCCCGTGTCTTGGCGTTGCCCGGTGACCATGGCCGTGTGGGCGGCGTGGTAGCCGGGGTGTAGCGTTCGGTGGCGGTGAGTGGTGGCCGGGGTGAAAACCTGCTCTATCTTCGGACGGACCGGCGACGGCGAAGCTCGTTCCCTTTTTGAAGGCGTTGTCGTGGCTCTCACCGCCCGTCGTGCGGCTCCGGGGGAAACTCTGGTCCTTCGATCGGGTGGTGGCGGTGCTCCGGTGTCGTATCCTTCCTAAAGGCGCCGCCTTGAAGTCCACGGTTCGTTGTATGCGGCTTCATCTCTTCGTGGTAGTGTGCTAGGGGTGGTGTTGCTGCGCTCAGCGCCTTCGTATCCTGTCTTGGGTGTGTGTGGTGTTGGCGTGCGTTTGTATCGGATGATGTTGATCTTTGCTTTATATATAAAGCGGGACGAAAGCCTTTTTTGGCAAATGACTCCCAAACTCATCTGCTCCCACCTGTGAACTGTAAAATTAAAACAAATACTAGAAAAAATCAAGAAAAAATCTTAATTTTATTGGCATTGAAGATGGTTGAGTGCGTGAGGTCCATGAGAAATTTTAGCTCGTTTGCACATCTAAGTAGCTGTCAGAAAAAAATAGCATGTATGATTTTTCTTTTACTGTTGCTGAGTGCTACTTAGAGAACGAGCTGAAAATTGTCACGGACCTCATGCACTCAAACATCTTCCATGAAAAAAAATGATTATTTTGATTTTCTAATATATTTTTTATTTTACTGTTCATGGTGATCAGCCGTGCTCAGGTTCAGAAATGGATATTCGCAACAAGAATACCTTTTTGTAAGTAACTTTAAGATTCGAGGCAAAACTCTAGTTACAACAAACGAAAAATATAGCATGCTATAGCATTCTGAGCAATGTCTCACTAAATGAAATCAGTACCACCGTTCGCTATGGCATGATATAGCATCAGTGTAGCGCGATATAGCTTCTACTATGGTGGATTTTAAGGGCTGTACTATTTTGCCATAGAATTCCTTTTTTTCATTGGTTACTACAAGTTGTTAAAATAGGAAAGTGAGCAGAAGATGCGCTAAAATTCAGGTCAAATGTATCAATCAAAAGATGCTACTAGCTCTGCTTGTAGCTAATGGCGGTCGAAAGATGAGCTAGCTACCAGATGAGACAAAGTCCGTCTGTCGCAGTCATGCTAATTTGATGCCCACGAGATGCCATCTAGCAACCATTTGATATGTGTAAACCTAGCAAGACTCTTTATTATTAGAAGTCAAAAACAAATGATGCTTAGCTCATTCGCTAATTAAGAAGACTGTTCAGCCAGCTTGCTAAGAAACCGTATTTACCGGCGTACGGTGGGCGTTGTTGTAATTTCGAGCATCGATCACCGTGGTTTAGAGTGGACCGCGCACATAATTAATCATCTCAGTTAGTGGGAAATCACACTAGCATGTGGTCAGATCCGCTTTAATCGCCTTACTTATCGCTAGAGAGCCAAGCCATGCATGTTACCCTTTTCACTCAAAGTATCCTGGTACTCACAAAGGCTATCTTCCAGGAATTCACAAGCTGACAAACACCATTAGCTGTTCTTTTGTTTGAATAATAGCCACGAGAAAGAAGTAGCTCCGGGCTTTTGTTCTAAGCACTGCAAACTACCACTCTTTCGACACCCAGCTAGCTTCTGACTGTTGAGAGGAGCCGGCCTGCAGAGACAGCGAGACAAGCTTTCCCCGGCAATAGCTGGTTTTCGAACATCACTTTCATTTTTCTGGGAGGGCCGGTAAGTAAGCTGGCATACTTCATCTATGTTTTTTTGCTTCTTCATGATTTTTTACATGACATGATCTACTCTACCATTGAAGGCAGGAAAGCAAACATCTGAAAAACCATTTTGAGGTGACGGTGAGGGGGCTCAGGGTCTAGTTTCCCCTACTTAATTTCATTTGGACTTCTTCACAGTTTGGTGGTAAGCGGATGAAGCAGCCGATCGATTTTCCCAATTGGGTTTATGTCATTTCTTAACTCTGTAGTGCATGTTCAGTTTAATTTCTAGGCTTGGATAATTGATTAGTATTTCTTCTACTTACCTCTAAAACAGTGAAAAGATCAACCCATCCAGTGCTGAATACTTGGCAAGCGCTAGAGCTACGTACATCAAGAGCTTCTTGCAAAAAGGAGGGAGAATCGAGATGGCGCTAAGCGTCGCGCGGTCGCTGGTGACAAGTGCCGCAAACAAGGCAGCCTCTGAGGCTATGGATGAGGTGGCTTTGCTCATGGGAGTGCGGACCGAAATATGGTAATTATCACTAACTCGTTTCTCTTTGCAATCTTGTAGTATTGATCAGTCCTTTTCTCTTGTTGAGAAATGTGACCTTATTTGATGGAGTACTTGCTTATGAGAAAAATTGAATCGTCACCATCAACTTATTTTTATTTAAATACCAGGTACATCAAAGATGAGCTAAGGATAATGCAAGCCTTCTTGAGAGCTGCTGAGAAGATGAAGGATAGAGATGAGCTAGTGAAAGTATGGGCAGAGCAAGTAGAGGATCTATCCTATGAAATTAAATATTGCCTCGACGAATTCAAGTTTAATTTGGGGAACCCAAGCTGCTTGCATAGGCTGACAAAGCTTAAACTTCGGCATCAAATTGCTGTCCAGATCCGCAAGCTGAAAGTAAGAGTTGGAGAAGTAAGCGCCAGGATCCAGCGGTATAGTCATTTAATGAAGCCAATTACCTCTGGCGATATGGATGAGATGAAAATGTACAAGGACGAGACCAGTTCTGACATGGAAGACATCCGCAATCATTCACATAGTTTTCTTGATGAATCAGAGCTTGTGGGATTTTCTAAGAATAAGGAGGAGTTGATTAAGCTGATGGATGTGAACACTGAAGATGGTGTTGCCAAGGTGATATGTGTTGTTGGCATGGGTGGCATAGGCAAGACTACTCTTGTGAGGAAGATCTATCTGAGTAATAATATTGCGAAGAAATTTTCTTGTTTTGCTATGATTACAATACCAGAGTTATTTAGCAAGATAGAGATTCTCAAGGATATGGTCAAGATGCTGTTGGGTGGTGAGTCACTCAAGAAATGCTTGAAAGAACTTGAAGGGGATATGCTGCAAGTAGATGATCTTGTAGGCTACCTAAGAAAAGAGCTAGACGGTAAGAGGTACCTTATTATTCTTGATGACTTGTGGAGCCTAGATGGATATAGGTGGATTAAAGATATTGTTCTTCCTTCTAGTAACATCAAAGGTAGTCGGATAATAGTAACAACTCGAGATGTTGGCTTAGCTCAGGAGTGTACCTATTTATCACTAATCTACTTGGTCCAGCCCTTAGAAATAGATGACGCCATGATGTTGTTACTGAAAAGGGCTAGGAAAACAGACATAGACAACTTGCTACCACAAAAAGGGTTATTGTCTACCACTTGCTACCACAAAAAGGGTACCAGAGTGGGAGTATGTCTATAAACAGCTCCCCACAGAGTTTGAGTACTACCCAGGCCTTGAAGGTTTGAGGAGGATTGTTACCGTGAGTTACAACAACTTGCCATCTCATCTGAAGCCATGTTTTCTATACCTAAGCATCTTTCCCATGGGTTTTGAGATCCAGACAAGACGTCTGATACACAGATGGATAGCAGAGGGATTTGTAACATCTATGTTTGGGGTGGACATTGAGGATGTTGCAATGGGCTATTTTTCTGAGTTAATCAATAGATGTATGATTGAACCATCAAGAATAGACGTAGAAGGAAGGTTTAAGAGTTGTCGAGTCCATGATATCTTCTCCAGTATAATGGTCTCTGTTTCAAGAGATGAAAATTTTGCGTACTTATCAAACGACATTGTAAGAAGTGCACCAGAGGAGAACTTTCGCCATGTAACACACCATGGTCAGAAGTGCCCCAAGATCAGCATGGATTGGAGCCATGTTCGATCATTTACTGTGTTTGCTGTGAGCCTCATGGAGCCAACATCACCAGTCTGTTCAGCATACCTGAGGATGCTAAGTGTCTTGGATCTTCAAGATGCACAACGCAGTATCACACAGAAGGATATCAACAATATAGGGTTGTTGCGCCGCTTAAAATATGTGAATGTTCGAGGACATTCAGATATTCATGCACTTCCAGGAGCCATAGGAAAACTACATGGCTTACAGTATTTGGATGCAAGAAACACTTCCATCACATCATTGCCAAGTGAGATCAGAAAACTCCATAGTCTCATTAGTCTTCGTTGTAGCAGCGGAAAAATTGACCTAGATGGTCCACAGGAAGGCTTGACGCTCACATTGTGCCTGCCCATGGTATTCACACCTTTTGGTAAATCTGGTTTCCATGTTGAGTCAGGAGGTGTTAGGGTGCCAAGAGGGATCGGTGACTTACATGATTTACAGATACTAGAGGTTGTAGACATCAAACGAACTAGCAGCAGAGCAATTAAACAGCTGGGGGAGCTTATGCAGTTAAGGAAACTAAGTGTTGTAACAGCAGGAGCCAACATGCGAAAATGTAGGGTACTTTGTGCAGCCATTGAGAAGCTATCTTCCCTCTATTCTCTTCGTGTAGATGCTGGCACAAGCTCTGTGAAGTGGCTACATTCTGTTTCATCTCATCCCCCAATCATGAGGAGCCTCAAGCTAGTTGGATATCTTGGAGAGATGCCAGACTGGTTGGGAAGTTTGATGCATTTGGTGAAGATCCGGTTACAACATAGCAGACTGAAAGGAGCTAAAACCATGGAATTACTAGGGACACTGCCCAACCTCATGTTTTTGGGTCTTCATATGGGAACGCTTATGCTGGAGAGCAGCTAGTTTTCAGAGAGGAAGCATTCCAAATTCTCAAACAACTTGATTTTGATGGCAGTACAGGAGTGAGAGAGGTGAGATTCGAGGAGGGCACCTCGCCCAAAATGGAAACCATGCAATTTGGCCATTGCGAGTTGGAATCAGGGGTGATTGGTGTCAAGCACCTTCCAAGACTCAAGGAGATTTCACTTGGTTCAGCTGGTAAAGTTGCAAATCTTGGTGTGCTGGAAGGTGAAGTGGACGCGCACCCTAACCGTCCCATTCTGCGACTCAAGGATGACCGGAGGTACCACGACCTGGGTGACGTCGTCCAAGGATCCACTGCTGTAGTACAAGCTGGGAAAGCAACGGTGGAGGGGCAGGAATCATCTCTCCGTCCTGACTCTGCAGCGGCAGCCCGAGATTGCTCCTCCTCCCAGGTGGTGGTCCTGAGGACGACGGAGATCGAGATCGACAGGTCGGCTAACTATTTTTTCACTTTCGTTCAGTAGCAGTAGATAGCTATCAAGTATCAACTCAACTGATGATGTCCCTTTGTTGTTGTTGTAGCAGCCAAGACTCTGCTTTGGTGGAAGATGATTTCTGGTCCTGCAAGTCCGACGACGACGACGATGCTTGATGATTGGTAGAATTTCCATCTGTTTATTTCCTGCCATCTGATGTCTGGCAGTGCTACTTCACATTGGGTTTGTCACCATGTTTGTCTCTCTCTCTAACAGGAGATGTTGCTCGCTTACAATTGTTGCTACTACTGATGATATAGCCAACTGTTTCCTTTCCCGTTGCCTGTTCTGATTACTGCCGCCATCTTCTGATGGCATATGCATGTTGGTACTGCTGGAACCTCCTTCGAGGTTGTTTTATTCCATCTGATTTCTTGCGATGTTTGTCAGACTTTCTTTCACGCATGACAACTGTTTGTCTCAACGTCTCTAAGAGGCTATGTGTGTGCTACTAAATTTAAAATTGAACACAATTACTTTTAGATGCATATGTCATGATCTGCTGTTGGCTATCTTCGGTATGAAAAGCTTATAGTATGTTGCAGTTACCTTTTTTTTTTGAAAAGGGGCGCTTTATTACTTAAAAGGTTTAAGCATTACACCCGGCCTCTGCATAACTATGATGCACACAGCCAAACAAGTTCTCTCACACAAACCAAAATTAAGAAGACGAAATACAAAGAAACAGAGTATGTATAACGCCTAAAGCAGAGGTGGGCCAATCCTAAGATCATGCTGCCACCCATGTTGGGTAAAAGTATCCCTCGCCGTATCCTCCAATCGTGTACACACCTCCGTAAACAGGCCTCGATTCTCCACACGTTGTAGAGAGGACCATAAACGAAGAGTCCCGGTACACCTGTAGATAACCTGCATCAGAGAAGTACTTTTATCGTTAAACACCTTATCATTTCTACATAGCCAAAGCGACCAAATAACGGCAAGCGCTCCCACCCTAAGTATAGTTCCGAGCCTGTAATCTATCCCATGTAACCAGTTGCCAAATACATTAGCAACACTACAAGGAGGATACAAGCCAGAAGCTATCTGGATGACTGACCATATAGAACGAGCCAATTTGCATTGGAAGAATAAATGTTTTATTGTCTCATCATGGTGACAAAAGACACATTGCGGGCTTCCATGTCAATTTCTCTTAATAAGGTTATTTTTAGTAAGAATGACTCCGTGACGAAGATACCATGCAAAGATTTTATTCTTTAAAGGTATCTTCATCTTCCAGATCGTCTTATTATTATCAACTGGCACATCAGACTGGACTAACGCTCTATACATAGACTCCACTGAGAATTGTCCATTCCCGTGTAGGTTCAATCGAAATACATCAGACCCATGTGACAAATGCACCGTGGACAAACGTTGGAGCAGGATATACCATGATTGAAGTCTGGGTCCAATTAAATCTCTTCTGAACGTCACATTTGGCGGAAATGATTCCATTACCGTGGCGATAGTATCACCCTTATGACGCACAATGTTGTATAGAGCCGGATATTGTTCTCGGAGTGTGGCATTTCACAGCCACTTGTCCTCCCAGAATCTAATTTCCGAGCCGTCCTTAATTGAGAAGGATCCATAGAAGAAGAAATATTTCTTCGTAGTCATCAGACCTGCCCAAAAGTGAGAATCCCCAGGTTTCCAGTATACTTGAGATACCGCCTTGGAACCCACATATTTCCTTCTCAGGAGGGTTTGCCATACACCATCTCCTGTCATTAATTTAAACAACCATTTGCCGAGGAGGGCCCTATTCTTAACCTCAAGGTCATGAATGCCCAACCCGCCTTGGTCTTTGGGACGGCAAACCACACTCCATTTAGCCGGTCGATATTTCTTTTTCTCGCTACAGGTGACTGCTTTTTATGTCTGTGGTATCTACTTGGATTTTTATTTGAACTTTCATTTCCTATAATCCTAATTCACTTTGTAGCAGAGAATAAGATCCTATTTTTGTTCTTTGGTTGTTGTTGTGGTTGTTATCGGTATTCAGAATAAAAAGAACAGAGATCATGATATCTAGGACGAACAGGAGCAACTCTGCTAGATGTGAACTGAGCAGGGAGCTTCTCAGCCATCATGTTCTGCCAAGGGGTACTGAAAAATGTCAAGGGAAGCTGGAAGCCATGGGATTTCTTTCTGATACACTTGGGAGTTCACATGCTCGACACTCAACAGTCCGTCTCCAAAGCGTGATAGCTGGTCAGTTAAGCAAGCAACGATTCCGTTTCTTTATTTGTAGTTAGTATTGTCTACATTGTTCAGTGTGATTTTCGGATAGAACACATAATAGATTTGCTGATAAAATGAACTCATGCATGCTCTGTATATGTATTTCATCCGGGGAGAAGATGCAGAAAATGCAATGGACTATCAATCTCATGATGCTATTAATGCGACTTGTGGTGGAGCATTACCTGATTTTCTTCTGAACGAGGAGGGTTTAATCCATGGAAGTACCAGAGGTGGGCACCGGCTAACCTCGTGTATCTCAGTATATAATTGTATATGCTAGGGAGATATTAGTGCTCACAATGTGCTAGCATTTTCAAATGTCAGAAGTCTTGATATTTAGGAGGAGCTTAAGAAACTCTGGCAGATGATAATTGAGCAGGGTGCTTGCGAAGGACACTGGATGTTCTGAAATGTGAACTGTGAATCTGTGATCACGCTGATAACTGGTCAGTTCATCTACAGCTCCTTTTCATGTTATGTTGGATTTCCATATACTTATGTTTCTTGGTAGCATTTTCAGTTTGCGAACATGCATCTGCTGATGATATGTATCCAAGTCCCGCAAATTTAAGAATCTGTTTGAATACTTTCCACTCCGGAACGGCAGCGAACACTCTGACTCCATGGAGTCGGCAGTGTGGAGTGGAGCAGTCCCGTAGTACAAAATCAACCTGATGAGAATACAGACTTACTCTGTTTCTGGCACTCTGTTTTCTTCAAGATGATCAATTCCTTTCAAACTATTGCTGCCATGTTGAGTATGTGCTTGTTGTAAACGAAGAATGATGATTGCATCTGCTCTCATCCATTTTCGGCAAAATTTGAGTTGGTGAAATAATGTGCCTGCTATATATACGCTATTAAATATGCGATCCTCCTCGGTTTGGGTTTGCCAATTACAGGTTGTCAGCAAAAGGCTACGCGGGGGCATACAGAACCCATAGGTTTTATTTTGGGAGCAGTGTTTTCCATTTGTAATTTCTGACCATGTTTCCCCACTTCAACGGTGTATAGTTTCACGAACCTGCAGACTGACTAAGACAAAGACCAGGAGCCTTCGTAAGACCAAGAGACTGACTACCGCTCGCCTCCCCAACCTCATCCCTGACGACATGCGCGCGTCGCCGGAAGCCATGGTCGACAGAGGAGTGCGCAGGAATTGGTCCGCCGAACGCAGCCACGCCGCCGCCATGGATTGGGTCGCCAGACCGGCGCACTTTAATCGCCGATGGAATCACCTCTCTCGTCGGCAGCAGATAAGTCGGGGGGAGAGAGGAAGGCATTCCTCCGGAGCGGAGACCTCAAGTTAAGGCGACGCAGGGGGAGAGAGGAAGGCAGATAAGTCGGGGGAAACAAAATAATGTTTTATTTCTAAAAATCTGATTTTTTGCATGGAAAATGTTTGAGTGTGTCGTGTCATGTCTGTTTAATTTTCGACGCGTTCGTTATCTGAGTACTCCCTCCTTGCCAAAATATAAGGCACGCTTGACTTTGCATAGTCCTAAATGCACGACTTTGACTATTAATATATACCAAAGTATATGGATTGAACATGTATCAATGGTATCATCGTATTTGTCTCGCAAAAGAATTATATTTCACATGTTCTTATAATAATTTTGTAGGCATACGGTAAGTGAAAATAATAATCAAAATTGTGTGATGAAGACAAAAAATGTCAATGTACGCCTTATATTTGGGAAGGAAGGAGTAGCTCTCAAACGAAATTAGGGTCGGTAAAAAAGTTTACTGTTCATTCACTGTTCGAAATAATTTTGTTCTGGAAGCTACTGAGATATCCGGACGCGTAGACTATTAGCACAGACCTCACGCTCTCAAATTTCTTCCGTGCCAGAAAAAAATAGTATTTGTTTTTAATGGTCACCGAGATCATATCAGCTCTAGTGCAGAGATGGATATTTGTATTTTCCACGCCCTCCATCTTACCAGGAATGCAGACTACCTCATTTGCAATATTAAAGGCCGTCGCAATGGGGCTGGAGGTGGGATCCTGGATATCCAAGACTTTTGTGTGAGGTTATAATGGGAGCATGGCTCTGTTATTTTGTACAAGACCCAAATGCACCATCTCCCAGAAGAACTGATATTCAGTATTGAGTGTACATGCTGTTGAGTATAATGTTTATTAGAAAAGGCGAGATTGATTAGGATTTGTTCTGGCTTGCCTTATACTTCAAGTAGATCATTGTACTCCTATATATATGCCCATGAGGCTCAAGCAATACATCAAACTATTCCACCAAATCCTTCTCTCCCTTCTAACATGGTATCTATCGCAAGTCGATCCTAAACCCTAGCCGCCGCCGCTTCCGCACCAGCGCGCCGCCCCCGGGGCGGTCGGCCTCCATGACCGCCGCCGGGGGCCGCGCCGCCCGTACCTAGGGTTCGTCCGCCGGCCGTGTTGGCCGGCTGTCCTAGAGAGTCTTTTTTCCCGATCCTTTGATCCGGGTTTTCTCTCTCTCGTCAGTCGCTTTGATCGGCGTCTACCTTTTGGTTTTCCGGTCTATGTGATCCGTTCTGCGTCGCCCACCGCCGTCGTCGACCCCGTGCGCCTCTACTCCAACACCGGCGCAATTGGCCAGCTTCTTCACCGACCCGGCGGCCTCGCGCGTCGTCCGTGCGTCTGCCCTCAGTCGCCCCGACGCGGGGGCCTCGCGCGTCGTCCGCACATCGGCCCACCGGTCCCCCCGACCCGGCGGCCTCGCGTCATGCGGCGGCCCTTCACTGCCGCTGTTCGCGCGATGGCCCGCCCGTCGATCTACGCTGGCCGTCACCGCCCTGCTCTGACCGGGACTCCTACATCACCCCGACTCGGCGGCTGTCGTGGTTCTAAGTCTGACAGTAGAATGGGGGGTAGGTATGGAGAGGCAAGATCCTAGCTATGGAGTAGTTGTACACACGAGTGTTTAGCGAGTTCAGGCCCTTCTTAGAGGAAGTAACAGCCCTACGTCTCGGAGCCCGGAGGCGGTTGACTGGTTTCTGTGTATATGAGTTACAGGGGTGCGAACCCTTTACACTGAGGAGGGGGGTGGCTTATATAGAGTTCGCCAGACCCCTCCGGCCCTCAGTTATGTAGGGTTTAAAGTACATTAAGACAGGGGGTTACTGGTAACGCCCTCATAAAGTGCTATGAAGACTATTAAAGCTACTTAATGACAGACCGTTGCGTGCTGAGTGACTTTAGGTCTCCTGGCCGTCGAGTGGTTGGCTTCATGGTCAAGTGGCTATCTTCATCGTCAAGTGATGTCTCTCTTGGTCGAGTGAAGTTCCTCTTGGTCGACTGGAAGGTAGCTTCTTCTAAGGATGTCCTTGGGTAGGGTATCCTAGATAGGTCCATGACCTTACCCTAGGTACATAACCTCATCATTAGCCCCCGAATGGATCGAGGTTCGAGTGAAGAAGGAGTTGATGATTTTCTCCGACCTATTTCCCATGCTTTGATTTATGTCGTATCCTGGATCAGCGATTCTTCTTTTTGGCATTGGCATCAACTTGTCTTTCAGTCGCCTTGATCCATTCCTTTCTTCTGTCGAGTGAACTTTGGTGAATTTCCGAGCGACGGGTCATAGGAAAGATATCGTCTGATAGATTGATCTGCCGTTTGCGGATTTTGCGGGATCCGAATTTTGGGAAGCGCGCGAAGCGGGGCGGACCGCGGTACTCGGATGGGATAAGGCGTGGACGCCTCGATTTCCGCGCCGCCTCTTACGCCACGTATCATGCGTGCGCGACTGTTTCGGGATGTGACAGGACCGCCCGGGCCTACTCGTCAGCCACTCGGAAGTGTCCTTATATAAAGCGTCGGGCGAGGGTTTTTTGAACAGTGCCTTCCCATTCTTCTCTCCGCCCTCTTTGCCTCCGCCCGCTGCGCCCGCTCTCGCCTCTGCTTATCCACTCCTCGCGCGCTTCACCGGCGACAATGGTGAAGGAGAAGACGGCGGCCTTGGAGCGCGCGAAGAAGGCGACGGCGGCGGGGAAAGCGAAGGGGAGAGCGTCCAGTCGGGGTGGATCTTCGTCAAGGTCCCTCCTGGCGAAAGGTTGGGTCCAAGGGGATTGGATCTGCTCGACCATCACCGAGAAGGATCTCAACGACCTGGCCAACGAGGGTCTGACCCCCCACGGGTCGGCAAGGCTTCCGGGGACCGAGTGTCAACCGCAGCCGCAGGAGGGTGAGTGCGTTCTCCTGGCCACTCACATAGATCGTGGATTCTCCTTGCCGCCGAGTGTTTTCTTCCGAGGGTTTCTGAACTTTTTTGGGGCGCAACTCCACCATTTCACTCCCAATTCTATCGCCCATCTTGCTGCTTTCGTGTCCATGTGCGAGAACTTCCTGGGTTGTCGACCGCACTGGGGTCTCTTCAAGCACATATTCACCTGTCGCTCACAAACGGTGAAAAAGGCGAGTCCGGACGATGAGAGGACCAAGGTTATTCAGATGTGCGGGGGTCTTGGGATTCAGATGAGGAATAAGAGTAATTTCCCGGCCATGACCCTTCCTGAGTCGGTCAGAGGGTGGCAGTCGACTTGGTTCTACTGCCAAGACGAGTCGACGCCGGGGCAGTCGACTGGTCTCCCTCCATTCTCCATGGACCGAGTGGACAAACCCTCTTCTCTGAAGGTGCTTCCTGAGGAGAAAGCCCAGGTAAAAATGTTGATGGAGCGCGTAGTCCAACTCGTTCGGGACGGAGTGACGGGCATGGATCTTCTGGAAGTCTTCCTTAGGCGGCGCATCCAATCGCTTCAGTACCGAGGCCACCCGATGTGGCTGTACTGCGGTACCGAAGACACCACTCGGGTCCATCCAGAAGCGGTCGACGACGCCACGCTGGAGAGGTGGGTGGCCGCCATCAGAGGGAACAAGGACAACCCTCGAGGGGCTAGGAGGATCCCGCCACTCGACTGTACCTATACACCGGACACGGTATGACCACTTATCTCCGATTGTAATCTTGCTTTATCCATTCTGCTTTGCCGCGAATTGGGCGATTGATCCTTGTTTTGCTTTGTTGTTTGACAGGCCACCACTGAGTTATACTCGATGCCCAATGGAGCGCAGACGCCAACTGAGGAGGAGGAAGGAAGTGGGGGCGAAAGCCCGGAGGAGTGGGAAACGGATGCTGACGACGATGATGAGGGTGATGACTCTGGTGAGGAGGAAGAAGAGGAGGAGGAGGAGGAAGTTGTACCTCCTCGCTCGGAGAGACGCTCGAAGCTTGTCCATGATCCCGCGGTCGAGCGCGGTAAGGGGGTCGCAACCGTCACGCAGTCGTCCAAGCGCCCTCGGACTACTTCTCCGGCGCCGACTGAGAAAGCTCCGAAGCAATCTCGAGTGGCGCCGTCGAAGCCGACGAAGGTCTCGCCGAAGATGAAGATGGTGATCCCCACTATCTCAGGGTAATGGTGTAGCCTGAGTTTGTCTGTCCCGCATGAACTTATTCTTGGTCGACTCATGAGCTAATCGACTGACTTCTGGAACTGCAGTGCTGCTACTTCTGATACCTCGGGCAGAGCTGAAGATCAGGAGATGGAGGATGCTGTTACTTCGAAACCTGGTATGACTCTTGTAGTTTTGTCTTTGGTCGATTGGCTTCTTGTCTCTAATTTTGATTCTTTTTCTGCAGCTTCATCTAACGTCGTTATCGATCTTCCCGACGACGACGACGAGGAACCACCAAGGCAGAGGAGGAGCAAGAAAGCGTCTGCTGGCAAGGCAACTCAGGACGTGCCAGCACCCGAGACGTTGGTCGTGGAGGGAGACAATGTCACTCGGCCTACCGTAACCTTTGCGGTGCCGTTGACGAGTGCTCGTCCTTCGTCGTCGAGTGCTGCTCAACCCTCACTTTTCGCAACCTACCACGTTCCAGAAGACCAAGCTAGTGCTGCTAAGGAAGCAATACGCCAAGCGGGGGTCATGATGGAGCAAGTGAAGGCAATACGAGAAGCCAGCCAGGCAGCCTATGACGCCAGTTCAGCTCTTCAGAATAATGTTCAGGTCAGTCGATCACCGCCTGTTCTGTTAGGATATGATATCTGAGAACTCACTACTAGAAAAACCCCTACTAATGGCGCACCTAGTATGGCTATTAATGGCGCATCTGTGGTGCGCCATTAATAGCACGCCATTAGTAATTTTTACTAATGGCGCACCACCTGGTGCGCCATTAGTATCTGGTATACTAATGGCGCACCGCGGGTGCGCCATTAGTATAGGCCAGGGTGCGCCATTAGTATGCCTCCCAGGGGCCATGTATACCCAGGTGCTTTGGCATACTAATGGCGCACCACCACTGGATGCGCCATTAGTAACCGCGGCATACTAATGGCGCACTACTCAGTGATGCGCCATTAGTATGCACTGTCATACTAATGGCGCACTGTCATGTGATGCACCATTAGTATGAATATTAGGTTTTTTTTGTTTTTTATTTTCTGTTTTTTGCACAGGTTACAAAATGTATAATTTGACAAAATATAGACAGCACACATCAACAACAGATTCATCGAATACAATAGAAGATTAGTCTTTGAATACAATTCATCATATTAGTCTCCGAATACAATTCATCATATTAGTCTCCGAATTGAAAAGACCGAACAAAGATAGAACATTATATTACAAGTCTCGAGACCGCGAGTAGCGAGTTTGTCTTCACATTACAAGTCGATATCGATCATCTAAACTACCATCACATAGAAGAGAGCTGCGGTCATCACGATGAGCATCATCACGATGAAACTCGTCTTCATCCGGTTCCTCCAACGCTCCCTCCCCTCTCCCGCTAGATAGCGGGCGTATCTAGATTCAGCCTCGGCCCTAGTGGTGTACCCTTTGTAACTGTTACCTCTGAATCGGTGAACCTGTCTCCGACACTCCTCCCAGTCATCGTAGACTCCGGGAACCTTACCCTTGTACACGACATACGTCGGCATCGCTATGCACTAGCCAAACGAAAGGTTAGTACCAATTCACAGACAATACATAAGCAATATATAAGTATGCAACAGAACGATCGGAAGAGAAAAGCAAGACATTAATAGCATCGATTACATCTAAGTTGAACGACTCTCGAAACCAAAGAGACATACTACAAGTTTATTAAAGTTTAATTACAACATGAGCCAATCGATGTTTCAGAACTAGACACAGCATCACTGCTTTCGACTCGACTCAAGGGACCGGAGCGTGGATGAAGCCGTCGTCTATCGTGGGAGTCATGAAATAACGGTCGTTGTCAGCCTGCATTTGTAGCATTGTGTCGATGTCACTGTTGGACGGTTGATTGTTGAGGTAGAACTGCCCCGAGGTACGAAGGACATCTTGATGGATGATTTCCGCAAATTCCGACTGGATGCGAAAGAATTCTTGTCGGAGGTCCGCGTCCTGGATTGCCGACACGCTCTTTGCCCAATCTTTGAGTTTACTCGGTAGCAGAAGTTGATGATGGTCCCGTACGATCGCCCGCATGTGATGGATGGCGTAGTAGGCACCCTTCTGACCGCCAGGCGGCTGCTTGACGCAGCAGAACATCGTATTGTGGGAGAACATGTGCTTGCCGTACTTACGAATAGGCCTGGTGAAGGTGCCTCCAGATTTGGCGTAGCCGGGGAGAACATCATCAAGAACCTTCTTGGCATTTGTGTAGTCTACGTTCGACTGACTGTCCGGGTCGAAATACGTGGCCATGGAATATTTGGGGCTTAGGAGGATGAGCGTGCAACGTGTGTCACTGCAGAAAACACAGAATGTTAAAAGAAAAACGATCGAAATGTAAGAATTCATATGTTACGGGCCGGTTGAGGGGAGGACTTACTCGGGAAAGTAAGGCACGAGGAAGTTATCCTTATCTTGGTTTGCCAGAATGACGCCTTCGAGGTAAGAACTCGCGACTTGCCGGTCCCCAGCGCTGCCCAAGATCTTGGCACGCATGTAGAAGGGGTCGACTATCACGATGTCCGGGGTCTTGTCGCGAATGATCCGCATCTCCATACTCAGCGAAAATAGCCGAACGAAGGTGTAGTGCAGCGGATGAAGGTTCAACATAGCGTGGATGTCATCAAAACGCAGGACGACCGTACGCCCGATGGAGTTATCCACAAAGCCCTTGCCCTCTGGCACCTTGGCCGTGAAAACCGGGTATGCCACATCCTTCTCTCTGAGACGCTGCTTCTCCAAAGCAAGAACACTGTCATGCAGACTCCGCATAGCACCGGTTGCAGCATTGAGCATATTTGTCGGTAGCATCGCCCTACCCGCCACATGCACCCTCCTCGAGATATCCTGCGGTGAAGGTGGCCCGTCCTGAGCACGGATCGTACTCGGTGCCGGCTGGCTCGCACCCTTCTTAGTCTTTCTTTTGCGTGCCTTCTTTTTCTCCTGTAATGGGACCGAGTTCTGCTCACAGACCGCCTTCTTGAGTGTGTTGGGGCTGATAATACTGAGGCTCGGTGAAGTCGGCAGCTGGAGGCGTCTCCTGAGAGCTGAACGCCAGGCGGCGCCTGTTGCAACTTGGTTTCTCCGCGGTACCAGCTAGATCGCACACGTCTTTTGTTGGGTTTCGTTCTTGAGAAGGAGGCCCCATGAAGTCGCCATCGTACCCATGATCGGCAAAGTACTGATCGACGTTGCCAAATGTATCATCATCGTCGTCGTCGTCGTTCTGATCCTGTGCCATATGCATGTTTGGATCCAGTGGCATAGGGATGTCCGGCACCGTTACGGCGGTCTTGCCATGGGGCCGACTTGGTGCCGGCACGACTGGCGGTGTTGTCTTTGGGGTGGTGTCCCCCGCCCCCAAACGAATTTGGCTCTTCGGCCAAAGCAGGGGCCAGCTCAGGCAGGCGCTGAGGGTCATCACGTCTTCATCGTCGGCCCCGACGGGTCGAATCGGAGGTAACAAGTCGTCGTAGCCTGGCAGCACCCGAACCAGTTGAACCCTAAACAAGTTGGGTGGCATCTGGGTCCGTGGAACAAGGGGTTGCCCGGATGAACGATTTTGCCCTTGGCGACATCGACCAACTTGTTGTTCACGAAGTGGAGGAGAGTGCACGGAACATCGGCGGCGCCCTGCGAAAACATGTAGGGCATCAGGGATGCCTAGTCAAAGGCAAGGAGATGAAGTCCTCGGCCGAGAGAGGCTTAATTAGTTACCGTGATGATGGTGTCGAGCTCGGCTAATGTCGACGCACCGCCAACGGCGGGCGTGCAGTTGACGGAGGGGCCTCTTGCTGAAGAGGTGCCGGCCGGCGTACACCCGGGTGCATTAAGCTCCCGTGCCGGCGTCGGAGACACCAATGCCGCCTCCGCCGGAGGCACCAATGGCCCCGCCATCGCATTGTGCGAGTTGCTGGCCGTGAAGCTAGGAATCGGGGGCGGCCCCTGTTGGCCGCCCGCAATCCACGCACTCAACCCCGAGATCAAGGTAGGCACAAGGGCGGTGATCGTCGCTCCGAGTCATTGTTCCACTTGCTCTTGGACAATCTCCGGAATCCGCGCCACCTGTGCCTTGAGTTCTTGAACCTCTCGCGCCTGGCTTTCCGAGCTGGTCTTTTTCTCCTTCCGCACACCAACGGTATAGTATGACCCCCATTTTGTCGACAAGCCTTTGCCGGCCACACGACCAGCTGACGTCGGCTTACTGAGCTTATCCTTCTTCTTCATTACATTCAACGCCCTATTTAGAGTGGTGTCCCAAGGGTTGCTCTTAGTCGACCCCGCGCTACTGCTTTCAGTCGCCTGCGGAAGGAATGTGAACCATTTAGAAATTTGGCTTCATTAATTAGAATGCAACCATATGGAGCTAATTACGCGGGGGTGTATTCCTTACCAGAACAAGCTCAAGCTGCCTGGTCTTCGGATCCGTGGTAAGCTCCTTTGTTTTCGGGTCCTTCTTGTACCGGGCCCTGACAAAGTTCCTGGTCTGCTTGTTACCGCTGTATTTCTCGAAGAGGGGTGGTAGGCCTTGCTCGGCACGGTCCGCCTCCTCCTTGTCCCATATAGGCTCCGCCACTCTGTAACCGCCGGGACCGAGTGTGTGTTCCCCTATGTTCAGCTCCCGCATTTGTTTCCCCCACTCACTTGATTGGGAGCTTGCGGTGCTCGAGAAATTGATCTTGAAGTCGTTGTAGTCATCTTCGGTGATCGAAGGATTTTTCTCCTTGATCTTCTGATAACTCTCACCTTTCTCGATCATTTTCTTCACATTGCTTTTCCAAGTAGACAGGGCCTTGCTCATCTTCGTGAGGGCAGCATTGTTCACTTTATTCCCTTTGAGGCTTGTGTTTGCAAATTTAGCGGGGAACTTGTATCGTTCGTGCAGCTTCGTAAGAGGAGGTGGCGCAAATTCCCTCGGTCAGGATGCCTCAGGTTCTCGGTGTTGATCGAGACGGTGCTCCGGACAATGCACCCGAGCTGAAGCGAGTACCCCTTGACTATTCGTTCGGGCGCCGTTGGATTCCCGTTGGAGTCCACTTCAGTAACTTCCTCCTTGAGGGTGAGGAGCACGATCGGGCGCCGGTCCTTCCGTTGCCTCTTTGGTTGGCTGCCATCTGTGCGGGCGCCGCCATCATCAGTGGTGGCATCCTCGGCAGCACCATCAGTGGTGGCATCAGTGTGGTCATCCTCGGCGGCACCATCAGTGGTCTCAGGATCGGTGGGGAAGGCGGCGGCCTCATACAAGTGAGGTTGTTCCTCCATCTCCTAGGACAGCTCCCAGAATGCCTTGCCGCCCGAACCCCCGGCCTCATTGTTGTGGGCCATGTTTCTCTCTAAATAGAAACAAAGTTTGGTCAAAAAGTTGGTTATTGTCAAGGAACAAGATCTCTAAGTTGACCAAATAACCTAATTCTCGAGGAATGTCGCCAAAAAGTTGGTTATTGTCAAGGAACAATTGAGAGATGTTTGTGATATTGCCTAGGTGTTTTGGGATAGAACCTGTTAGTGTGTTGTTGCTAAGGTCCAAGTCCACGTTCTCAGGGTAACCTAGTTCTTGAGGGGTGTGTCTAGAAAGTTGGTTGCTGCAAAGATACAAGGTTGTGAGTTTGGTCAAATTGCCTATGATGTTTGTGATATTGCCTTGGATCTTGAAGGCACTGTTGCATGATGCAGTGGTACAGCCAGCATGGGACCTCATCTTTGCAGGCTAATTTTCTAGATTGTAACACTTTGCAGCCAAGCAATGAGCAGAACAGTCTAAGCCAAATCTTTGTTGCCATCAATTTATATATACTCAGGGAAATTGATACATGGAGGTCCTACAATCTGCTATTGAAGTTGAGCTACGTAGTAGGAGTATGTTTGATTAAGTTAGCCTAGCTTACATAAATAAACCTCTTTGTTGTATTTCAGTGGCTAATTAAGTTGACACAGGTTGTATTAAGATTTGTGAGCTACTCTGTATTGTAAATAAGTCGACTTTGCTAACTAAGCGACCATGCATGTCCAGAATCGATCAGACATTGTATGCTTTCCTTTTGCTGTTGGAGCAGCAAAGCCCAAGAATGAATCAACAGAGGAAGGAAATCCCCCAAAATATCATGAAAAAATCACCGTTAATTTGCATCAGTTGACAGGTGGACAGTTGTCAGACCCAACCCAGCTGCATGCTGCGTCTTTGAGCACACCACGCTGTTTCATCATCTCTCTAACTTGGTGCACAGAGTCCCATTTTCAATTTAGTTTCAGTAAAAATGCCACTAGCAAATACAGAGCAAAAATCCACTAGAAGTGCACTGTAAACCCACTAACATTTACAGTGTAAATTCCACTAACAATTACAGAATGACAAAACAATATATTTATACTACAACATATATAAAGAAATCTCCGAGTATGGAGATCTTGTAATCAGAAGTAAACACAAGCAAGCTTCAATCCAGATAAAGGCAGTGGAGGCAAAGGCACTAAATCAAAATAGACACCTTAATTGTTTGTTTCCTACATATGTACACCGAAACAAGAATATTACTTTATACTGCAGCCATCACTGCAGCCTGAGCCTCACCCGTTAACTGTTGATTCCTCAAAATACCAACCTCTTATCTATACTTACTAGTACTTTATACTGCCAAGCAAAAGGAGCGTTAGCATCCCTCTCCCTGTTTAATCTCATAGCACAATGATAAAGTTATCTTGTCCTGGCCATGGGGAAGCACCAAAACCCAATGGAGCCATTTTTTTTGTTTTATGAGTTATATAAAAAATTAAATAGTTCGTGGTTCAGGCATAATTGCCCTCATGTAGGATGGACGGGTGGCCAGGCAGGCTTGTTTAGTTTCGTCACTCAGTGTAGCTAGTTGTCTATACTATCGACCAATAACCAGTTGACTTGATGATCATCGTGTTCATTTCAGGCATGCAAGTACTTGTCCGCTCTTAAGAACTCATGTTCAGAAAAATCTGAAAGTTTTAGGCATCCAAGGTTGGTGCAAATTTGCATGATCATATGGACATCGGAGAAGTTCGTGCCAAAAACAAAATCTGGGTGTCTGAGAAACTTTGAGAAATAATATATGCAAATAAAATACTTGTCCGCACTTAAGAGCTCATGTTAAAAAAACTATCTAAAATTTTTAGGCATCCAAGGTTCATGCAAATTATCATGCTCATATGGAGATGGGATGGGAGGAGGGAAGGGGATAGGGGTCGGGGCGGTAGCTTACCTTGGAGGAGCGGGCCGGGGTGGAGGAGGCGGCCGGAGAGGATAAGGATGCCGGGGAGTGGGGCGCGGGGAGGATGTCGGGGACGAGGTCCGGGTGGTGGTGGTGCTCCGACGACGGTGGTGTGGACGGGACGGCGTCCGGGCGGCGGGGTCGCGTCGAGGCGGCGGGGCAGCATC
>NC_041386.1:720523767-720545697 GCF_002162155.2 Triticum dicoccoides
GGTGCGCGGGGTGCGGGGGGTCGGCGGCGGCGGTTGAGTAGGGGAATCGAGGGTGCGGGGGGTCGGCGGCGGCGGCCGGTGGACTGGGGGGGTGCTCGGCGGCGAGGGGGACCGGATCTGGCGAGGTGGGATAGCGATCGAGATGGAGGGGGATCGAGATCGAGTGTCCATGAAATTTAAAAATATTCATGATAGTTCAAAAAGTACCCATGAAATACAATCGAGAAATGAAGGCTGCGATTTAAATACAATCGATCTTAGCTAGCTATCTGTTCACAATCTTCTTGCCCTTCTTTTTCGCAAATGGAGTTCTTCTGTGGAACGGACGTCCTTTAGGTAGGGTGGTCCTGCTTCTTCTTGTGGTGTATGCTGCTACTTCGTCATCGTCGTCATGTTCGATCCTCGGGTCGCCGTACTTGTCGAAGTCTTGCTCATTGGCTACTCCATCCATTCCGATGATCTTCCTTTTGCCTCTCCTCACGACAACACGACTGGGCTTTGGCGGGTCGGTAATGAAGAAGCATTGGTCCACTTGGGAAGCCAGTACCCATGGCTCATTTTTCGCGGTGACATTTGCGCCCGCGGTCTTGGATTTGGCTTCGGGTATAACCATGGTGGTGAAATACCGGTCTTCTTTTATGATGTTCTTGGCCCATCTGACACGGAACATCGGGACCTTCTCTCCAACGTAGCTCAGCTCCCAGATCTCCTCGATCCTTCCGTAGTATCTGTCCTTGTTGTTACCGGTGTAGGATTCCATCGTTACCCCGGAGTTCTGATAACCATCGCTCTTCATGTCCTTGGCCTTGGTGTAGAATGTGTAGCCGTTGATATCGTACGCCTCATAGGTCATCAGGTTGTGCTCGGCGCCCTGTGACAAGGCGAATATGAGTTGTTCTTCCGCGGAAGAATCCTCATGTAAAGGGTACGACAGAAGCTTCTGCTTGAACCAATGCACGAAACATGAGTTGTGCTCTTTGAGTATATCTCCGTCCGTCCTCTGTTGGCCTCGGTCATTGTACGTCTTCTTAATAAAGGTTTTGTGCTCTACCACCCAAGGATCGACCACGTCTATGTGTTGTAGCGCGACTAGGTTTGCTCTTTCAAAGTCGGCGAGTCGACCCTCGAAGTCGACATGCATTTCGCGGCGACCTTCACGGTGACCCCATCCAGCGAGCCTGCCGAGGTGCCTGTTGACGAGCAGACCAACGGGGTTCTCGATGCCTAGATAATTCGTGCAGTAGGAGATGCACTCTTCGGTCAGAAAGCCCCTGGCTATTCTTCCTTCTGGACGTGACATGTTGCGAACGTATCCTTTGATGACACCATTCATCCTTTCGAACGGCATCATGCTGTGCAGGAACGTCGGCCCGAGTTGGATGATATCCTCCACTATATGGACCAGCAGATGCACCTTAACGTCGAAGAATGCGGGCGGGAAGTACATCTCAAGCTCGCATAGTATCACCACGATCTCCCAGTGGATCTTCCAGTACGACAAGTCCCAGAAAACAGACCTCGTTTTCCATACCTTCAGCAGCGGCTCTGGCGCCTTTTGCTTCTTTCCCGGCAGTGGGCAGTGTTTCCAATTTTTCAACAGCTTGTCTATTTCCTCGCCGCTCCTCATACACGGGCGTTTTCGGGGTTCGGTTTCTCCATCGAACAGATCCTTGCGTTTCCTCCACGGGTCATCGTCGCGAAGCCACCTTCGATGTCCCATGAACACGGTTTTCGAAGACCCGGGATCTCTATCTAGCTGGCGATACGTTGTGTCATCCATGCACCTTACGCATCCAGAAAATCCGTGGACTACCTGCCCTGCAAGATATCCGTAACCGAGATAGTCGTGCACCGTCGTGAGCAGTGCGACTCTCATAGGGAAATATTCTTTCTCTGCGGCGTCCCACGTATTGGCTGGCGTTTTCCACAGCGTGTCAAGCTCCTCTTTCAGCAGCCCCAGATACAGATTGATGTCGTTCCCTGGTTGTTTCGGCCCTTCAATTAGCATACTCATGTGAATGTACTTCCTCTTCATGCACAACCAGGGGGGAAGGTTGTACGTCCACACAAACACAGGCCAGGTGCTGTGTGTGCTTCTCTGGCTGCCAAACGGATTGACTCCATCGGTGCTCGCGCCCAGCACGATGTTCCTTGGATCGTTCCCAAATTCTGGGTATTTGAAGTTCAACGCTTGCCACTGGCTCGCATCCTTAGGGTGACTGAGCATCTTCTCTTTTTTATCTATCTCCGGATCATTTGCGTCATCTTCTCGCTTCTTTTCCTCCCTATCCGCGTGCCAACGCAGGAGCTTTGCTACCTTAGGATCCGCGAAATACCGCTGCAGACGAGGAGTGATCGGAAAGTACCACACCACTTTTCGAGGAGCTTTCTTCCTCTTCTTGTATCGAGTGACACCGCACACCGGACACATGGTAGACTCAGCGTGCTCGTCCCGATAAATGATGCAATTGTTCATGCACACATGGTATTTCACGTGCGGTAAATCCAGAGGACACACGATTTTCTTCGCCTCCTCCAAACTGGTCGGGCACTTGTTCCCCTTGGGAAGACGTTCGTGCCAGAATGACATGTTCTCTTCGAAGCATGCGTCGGTCATTTTGTGTTTTACCTTCATCTCCAGAGCCATGAGCGTTACTTTCAGGCGGGTATCCTCGGGCCTAAATCCTTCATACAATGGAGTAACCGCGTCTAACTCAAGTTGATCCATCTTGGCTTTCTCTCGGGCGACAGCTCTTGCGTTATCCGTCTGCTTGAGAAGCAGCTCTTGAATATGAGGGTCCTGCACCCAGCCCATCGATGGTCCAGCGTCGTCTGCTCCGCCGGCATCATCATCATGTCCTGCATCTTCTACATGATGACTGTGTACAGCATCACCGTCGTGATCATCTCCTAGGGATTCTTCGTCTTCTCGCCCCCCCGAGCCGCGGTGGTTGTCTTGCTGCCCTTCCTCATTTCTTTCCCGGCCCCCATGGACGACTTCGTAGTCATCTTCATCACCTTGCCACCGATAGCCATCCATGAAACCACGCAAGAGCAGGTGGTCCCGCACCTGCCCGGAATTCGGGTCCGCAATAAGGCTATTCAGCTTGCATCTTCGACGCGGACATCTTATCTCCGTCTCGTTCTTTTGAAGCATCTCGGCCTTCGCGGACCTCAAAAACCTATTCACGATGCCTTCGGTCATCGTGCGGACCATGGTCGCCTGCGGGGTAAAGCAAAACGATATTTTAGAACCAAGAAAAAATTTGGCATGACTTTCCCTAAAAATAGGACCAAAAAGAATGCTTAATGCCAAAATTCTCGCCGAAACAGAAATGAATCAACATTCCGGCAAAATATTGGCAACTATCGCATTTCAAATACCGGTACACCTCCAAACACAAACACATATGCAACACCACAAACATATGCAACACCACGAACATACATAGATCAAGCTAGGCCATAAAAAGTGCATGTGCACATTGTTGTAGGGAGAACAACATAAATATAGCTTCCCCCCTTACTTACCTAGCAAAACAAGGTAACTTAACCACTTAATTTGAATGAATCTATGGTGGAAATGAGGTGAAAAAGAGGAGGCACCCGAGACAAGGAGGAGGCGTTGGAGAGAATGAAGTGGGGAGAAAGTGAGTGTGGGAGGAGAGGCTGTCCAAAATATCTTGTTGCTGCCCACTTACTAATGGCGCACCAGCAACAAATGCGCCATTAGTAATCCAGGTTACTAATGGCGCACCCCCTGGTGGTGCGCCATTAGTACGTTTGCAAAAAAAGGAATAAAAACAATAATAAAAAAAATAACATTAGTGGCGCACCTTCTGGCTGGTGCGCCATTACTAGTTACAACTAGTAATGGCGCACCACCAGCGGATGCGCCATTAGTATGTTTGGACAGGCGCACTAGTTCAAAAAAAAATTTGGTACTAATGGCGCACCGTGGGTAGGGTGCGCCATTAGTAGTTTCAACACTAATGGTGCATCAGAGGGTGGTGCGCCATTAGTATATACTAATGGCGCACCACATGTCTGGTGCGCCATTAGTGTCAATTCCATCTATAGCCCTTTTCCTAGTAGTGACTCTTCTTTCTGAAATTCCTAGAGTTTGTCCTACACCCACTGGGTGCGTCGATTGAAATTCCGGATTAGTGGGGGCACGCTGAGTGCACCCACTGGGTGTAGTCCCCAAGGCTATGGTCGACTGCTGGCAGTCGACCATAGGCTTTATGTCTTAAGTTTTTTCCTTACTCGACTAGGTCGAATAGATTCATAGACCGGTGGGGGCACGCTGAGTGCACCCACTGGGTGTAGTCCCCGAGACTGTGGTCGACTGCTGGTAGTCGACTATAGTCTGAAGAACACCTCCCTTTTTTTTGTTGGTCGACTGGTCGACTCTAACTGATGAAACTAGTGGGGGCATGCTGAGTGCACCAAATGGGTGTAGTCCCCGAGACTATGGTCGAATGTTTGTGTTCGGCCATAGTCTTAGAAACGCTATGATTGTTCCTTAGTCACTCGGAAGTGAATTGTCTTTGATGTTTGTCGATTGATCCTTCGCAGAAATCTTGTGATCTTGTTTCTCGCTATGCCGAATTGGAGAGCAAGTTTATCCAGCTTGAGCTTGACCAAAAGCTTGTCCAAGAAAACTTCACGAAAGCGAAGGAGGAGGCAAAAGGTATGTTCGGTAAGAATCTTGACGGCTGTCCTTGCTTTTTGCCTGCCTCCGACTCTGATCTTGTTGTGATTTCCGCATAAAAACTGAGGGATGCTCTGAAGAAGAAAGACCTTGACTTGGCCGAGTTGCAGAAAACGGCTTTAGAGAAGACCAAGCTCGCAGATGAAAAGCTGGCTTCAGTCACCAAGCTTGAAGAAGAAAAACATCAATCTAAAGGCTGCTCTTGATGCTGCCAACCAGGAGATCAGTCGACTGAAAAGTGACAAGGTTGCCCAGAATGACAAGGCCAGTGAGTTGGAGGGAAAGAAGAACGATCTGGAGGCTTATCTGGGTGGACTCGCCAAGAAGCTATTCCTTATGCTTGAAGGTAATCTTTCGTAACAAACAGACGTTTTAACTGTGATCTCTGATTGTTGTCTTGACTCGGTGGTTGTGCTTGCAGAATTTTGCCAGAACTTTGAAGAGGAGACTGGTCGACTGGAAATAAACCTGGATCCCATCAACTCTCCCGTGAAAGATGAAGTCACCATGAATGTGCTCCAGTTTGAATCTCGCGTTGCTGCTGTCGTCGACTATCTTGCAAGGCTGAAGGTCGCAACTTCTCGCGTCGACACAACACTCTGGCCAAGAGAGACGCTCCAGAACAACCTCGATTCTCTGATGACTCGACTGAATGAGGTCCCAAGTCGAGTGCAGGAGTGGAAAAAGTCTGCTGCCAGGTGTGGCGCGGATGTTGCTCTGTCCCTAGTCCGCGTTCACTGCAAAGATGCACGAGAGGACAAGCTGGTGGCCCTTAGGGTAGCTAACACCAAGAAGCATGATTTCCGATCTTTCATGGAGACCTTCATCGCTGCTGCCACTCGGATTGCAGATGGGATCGACCTTGATGAGTTCATTGCACCTTCCAGCCCTCCACAGGAGGGGTAAAAAACTTCTGAGCTTGATACTTTAAATTTGCCTCGGTATGCCGAGTGAGTTTTGTAACCGACAAACCTTAACAGGCTTAGCGCATGAGCATTTTCAGTTCCGTTAGGAGTTATCCGAACTTGGATTCGACGTTAAATATGTTTGCATTTGGTTTGAGGTGTCTTTTGCAGGTCAAAGCGAGGCGCTTATTGCAATCGACTTGTTCCCCAATACACTTAGGCAAGCGCTGGGCTGCAGCTAAGTCTCCGAGTGGGAGGTTTGCTCTTTACTCGGTAGGGTTTTCAAGAAACTTAGGCGAGCACTGGGCTGCATCTAAGCCCCCGAGTGGGAGGTCTTCTCTTCACTCGGTAGGATTTTCAAAAACTTAGGCGAGCACTGGGCTGCATCTAAGCCCCCGAGTGGGAGGTCTGCTCTCCACTCGGTAGGATTTTCAAAAACTTAGGTGAGCACTGAGCTGCATCTAAGCCCCCGAGTGGGAGGTCTGCTCTCCACTCGGTAGAATTTTCAAAAACTTAGGCGAGCACTGGGCTGCATCTAAGCCCCCGAGTGGGAGGTCTGCTCTCCACTCGGTAGGATTTTCAAAAACTTAGGCGAGCACTGGGCTGCATCTAAGCCATCGAGTGGGAGGTCTGCTCTCCACTCGGTAGGATTTTCAAAAACTTAGGCGATCACTAGGCTGCATCTAAGCCCCCGAGTGGGAGGTCTGCTCTCCACTCGGTAGGATTTTCAAAAGCTTAGGCGAGCACTGGGCTGTAGCTAAGCCCCCGAGTGGGAGGTCTGCTCTCCACTCGGTAGGATTTTCAAGGGGTACTTCTAGAGAAGGAGGTAGCAGTCGACCTGCACCTCGTCTTCTTTGCGGAGCGCACGTTGTATTTGTGGCGTAGCTCGGAAGGAGAGGGTAGCAATCGACCTGCACCTCGTCCTCCTAGCGGAACGCACGTTGTATTTATACTTAGGCGAGCGCAATGCTGCAGCTAAGCCTCCGAGTGGAAGGCTAGCTTACCACTCGGTAGGATTTTGTTTAACTTAGGTGAGTACTTGGACTGCAGCTAAGCCTCCGGGTGGAAGGCTGGCTTACCACTCGGTAGGATTTTGTTTAACTTAGGCGAGTACTTGGACTGCAGCTAAGCCTCCATGTGGAAGGCTGGCTTACCACTCGGTAGGATTTTTTTTAACTTAGGCGAGTACTTGGACTGCAGCTAAGCCTCCGAGTGGAAGGCTGGCTTACCACTCGGTAGGATTTTGTTTATCTTAGGCGAAACGGATTTCGCAGCTAAGCCATCGTGTGGGAGACTGGCTCACCACCCGGTTAGGATTTTTTTACAGACTTAGGTGAATTGGATTCGCAGCAAAGCCACCCACTGGGGGATTGTTTTATATGGACAAAAGTAATAACAATTGCTGCGAAAACTATAAAGCTCTTGTCTTTGATAAATAAACTACAGGAGTACTTTTATTACAACTCATCCGAGTGAATACTTAAGTGTAAAAGGGGCGGAGAAGCTCCGCGTTCCAAGCCCGGGGCTCATCAATCTGATGCTCGACGTTGTAAAGACGGTATGCTCCATTGTGGAGAACCTTGGTGATGATGAAGGGGCCTTCCCAAGAAGGAGCAAGCTTGTGTGGTTTCTGCTGATCCACTCGGAGAACTAAATCTCCTTCCTGGAAGGCCCGACTCTTCACGTTTTTGGCGTGGAAGCGACGCAAGTCTTGTTGATAAATGGTCGATCTGATCAGAGCCATCTCTCTCTCTTCCTCTAAAAGGTCGACTGCATCCTGCCGCGCTTGTTCTGCTTCAGCTTCGGTGTAGAGCTCGACCCGGGGAGCATTGTGGAGAAGATCACTCGGCAAGACTGCTTCAGCTCCGTAGACCAAGAAGAATGGAGTTCTTCTAGTCGACCGGTTGGGCGTGGTCCTTAACCCCCAAAGCACCGAGGGAAGTTCGTCGACCCATGCACCAGCCGCATGCTTAAGATCACGCATCAAACGGGGTTTCAACCCTTTGAGAATCAAACCGTTGGCTCGTCTACTTGTCCATTCGACTGTGGATGGGCGACTGAAGCATAGTCGACTCGTGTGCCTTGAGATGTGCAGAAAGCTCTGAATTCTTCGGAATCGAAGTTTGACCCATTATCAGTGATGATGCTGTGCGGGACTCCATATCTGAATATCAGTTCTCAGATGAAGCTGGCAGCAGTACCGGCATCGAGGTTCTTGATTGGTTTGGCCTCAATCCACTTGGTGAACTTGTCGACTGCTACCAGCACATGGGTGAAACCTCTTCTGCCTGTTCTCAAAGGGCCGACCATATCCAGCCCCCATACTGCAAAGGGCCAAACAAGTGGTATGGTCTTTAAAGCTGAGGCGGGCTTGTGTGACATATTGGAGTAAAATTGACATCCCTCACACTTGTCGACTATCTCCTTTGCCATTTCATTCGCTCTGGGCCAATAAAAACCAGCTCGGTATGCTTTAGCCACGATGGTCCGAGAAGACGCATGATGGCCACAGGTCCCCGAGTTGATGTCGTTGAGAATCATTCGACCTCCTCCGGTGTTATGCATTTCTGGCTGACTCCAGTCGCACTTTCTCTGTATAACTGAACTCTCATGACGGTGAAGGCTTTGGATCGGCAGACGATCTCTCGAGCTTCTTCCTCATTCTCGGGGAGTTCCTTTCTCAAAATATAGGCGATATAGGGCACTGTCCAATCGGGAGTGATGACCAAAACTTCCATGATCAAGTCGACCACAGCTGGGACCTCGACTTCAGTCGGATCCGTGGCGCTTTTGGGCTGCGGGGCTTCTTCAGTGAAAGGATCTTCTTGAACCGATGGTGTGTAAACATGCTCCAAAAACACGCCACTCGGAATGGCTTCCCTCTTGGAACCTATCTTCGCCAAGTCATCGGCTGCTTGATTTTTCAGTCGGGGAACGTGATGGAGCTCTAACCCTTCGAATTTCTTTTCAAGCTTCCTCACTGCATTGCAGTATCCAGTCATGGGTGGGCTTCTAACGTCACACTCCTTCATCACCTGATTGACCACCAAATCTGAGTCGCCATAAACCATAAGGCGACGGACGCCGAGTGAAATAGTCATGCGCAACCCATACAAAAGTGCTTCATATTCTGCTTCATTGTTGGAGGAATCAAAGTGGATCTGGAGCACATATCTGAGCTTATCTCCTCGGGGAGAAACCAAAACTACCCCAGCACCAGAACCATTTAACATCTTAGAGCCATCAAAGAACATGGTCCAATGCTCCGAGTGAACTTGAGTCGGCTGCTGCTGCTCATTACACTCGGCAAGGAAATCTGCTATAGCCTGGGACTTAATGGCTTTCTTTGCCTCAAATTTGATATCAAGGGGAAGGAGTTCAATCGCCCATTTAGCCACTCGACCAGTTGCATCTCTGTTGTGCAGAATCTCTGACAATGGTGCGTCGCTGACGACTGTAATGTCATGATCAGAGAAATAATGGGCAACCTTCTTCATGGTCATGTAGATCCCATATACGAGCTTCTGATAATGAGGATATCTTTGCTTCGATGGGGTCAAAACTTCAGAGAGATAATACACTGGGCGCTGAACTTTGAAGGTTTTACCTTCTTCTTCCCGCTCGACCGTAAGTACTGTACTGACGACTTGTCCTGTGGCTGCAATGTAAAGCAACAGAGGCTCTTTGCTGATTGGAGCAGCAAGCACCGGCTGGGTGGAGAGCAGAGCTTTTAGCTCGGCAAGCGCTGCATCAGCTTCTGGAGTCCACTCGAACTTGTCTGCCTTCTTCATCAGTCGATAAAGGGGCAACGCCTTTTCACCGAGGCGAGAGATGAATCGACTTAACGCGGCCAAGCATCCAGTAAGCTTCTGGACATCGTGCACACGCACAGGGCGTTTCATTCGGAGTATGGTGCTAACTTTTTCTGGATTAGCATCGATTCCTCGCTCTGAAACGAGAAAACCGAGTAACTTTCCGCCAGGCACTCCGAATGTGCACTTTGATGGATTGAGCTTGATATCATATCTCCTGAGATTGGCAAATGTTTCGGCTAGGTCCGTCAACAGGTCGGAACCCTTTCGTGATTTGACCACGATATCATCCATGTATGCTTCCACATTCCGACTGATTTGAGTGAGTAAACACTTTTGAATCATTCTCATGAACGTGGCTCTGGCATTCTTGAGGCCGAATGGCATGGTGATATAGCAGAAGCACCCGAATGGAGTGATGAAAGCTGTTTTGATTTCGTCAGGTACATACAGACGGATCTGATGATACCCGAAATAGGCGTCTAGAAAAGACAATCTCTCGCACCCCGCAGTCGAGTCGACAATTTGGTCAATGCGAGGGAGAGGAAAATGATCTTTCGGGCAGGCCCGATTGATATGTTTGAAATCAATGCACATGCGAAGTGAGTTGTCCTTCTTGGGAACCATGACGACATTGGCGAGCCACTCGGAGTGGTACACCTCTCGGATAAACTCTGCTGCAAGGAGTCGAGCCACCTCCTCGCCAATGGCTTTTTTCTTCTGAACGACGGACCATCAAAGATGTTCTTTAACATGTTTCTCTTTTGAGTCGACTCTAAGGCGATGCTCAGCCAGCCCCCTGGGAACACCCGGCATGTCAGCTGGCTTCCATGCAAAGATGTCCCAGTTCTCACGGAGGAACTGGATGAGCGCTTCTTCCTATTTAGAGTCGAGTGTTGTGGAAATATGGGTCGGAGCCGCGTTGGGGTCAGTCGGGTGGATATGAACTGGCTTAGTCTCCCCTGACGACTGGAATGCTGACTCCATGGCAGGCTTCTTGGCCCGCAGCAAATCACTCAGATCTGCATTTTTCTTGTATCCTTCCAGCTCGACCACTGTTATCTGGTCATCCGCAATCTTCAAGCCTTTCTGGAAACACTCTTCTGCCTTCTTACGACTGCCGTTGATAGTGATCACTCCTTTGGGGCCAGGCATCTTTAATTTGAGGTACACATAACATGGTCGAGCCATGAAGCGGGCATAGGCTGGCCTTCCCAAAATAGCGTGGTAAGCGCTCTAGAAATCCACGACTTCGAATGTCAGCTTCTCTTTGCGGAAATGCTTCGAGTCACCGAACACTACATCCAAAGCTATTTGACCGAGTGACTCGGCCTTCTTTCCAGGAATGACTCCGTGGAAACTCATGTTGCTGGAGCTGAGCTTGGACATCGGAATGCCCATTCCCTTGAGCGTCTCTGCATACAGTATATTCAACCCGCTGCCGCCATCCATCAAGACCTTCATCAGTCGAGTGCCTTCGACGACGGGGTCGACCACCAGCGCTTGCCTCCCAGGGGTGGCAATGTGAATGGGGTGGTCGGATTGGTCGAACGTAATGGGAGTTTGCGACCATTTCAAATAGCTTGGTGTTGCCGGGGCGACTATATTGACCTCTCGGTTGATCACTTTCAGTCGACTTTTGCTCTCTACTTCAGCAAAAATCATCAGGGTGGAATTGACATGAGGGTACTCTCCATCACTGTCCTCCTTGTCCTCAGCCTTGTCCGACTCCTTCTCTTTGTCCTTGGGTTGTTTCCCTTGGAACCGCTGGATTAAGAGCCGGCACTGGCGAGTGGTATGTTTCGGGTAGATGAAGTTACCCTCTTCGTCTTTCTTCGTGTGGATGTGACACGGCAGATCCATCACGTCATTACCTTCCTTATCCTTTACCTTCTTGGGGTTCCAAGATCCTTTGGGCTTCCCTTTGAATTTTCCCTGAGTCACGGCCAGAGCCTCTCCCGGAGCAGCTGGCTCGGCCTTCCGCTTCTGCTTCCGACTGGAGTTTCCTTTTTCCGACTGACTCGGCTTATACTTGCCACTCCGGAGCCTGTCCTCTTCTTCGCCGTTGGCGTATTTGGTGACAATCTCCATCATCCGACCCAGGGTCATATCTCCGGTTCGACCAAACTTCAGGCTCAACTCTCTGTTCTTGACACCATCTTTGAAGGCGCAGACCGCTTGGTGGTCCGACACATTCTCCACGGTATGATGCAAAGTGATCCATCTCTGGATGTAATCTCTCAATGTTTCACTCGACTTTTGTACGCAGACTTGCAGCTCCGTCAATCCGGCCGGTTGCTTGCAAGTTCCCTCAATCGTCCTAACGAACACTCGGGAAAGATCTTCCCAGGTGTAAATGTTGCTAGGAGCTAATTGATTCAACCACGCTCTGGCCTAACCCTCTAGCATGAGTGGCAAATGCTTCATGGCCACCTCATCATTACCACCACCAATCTGTACTGCCACTCAGTAGTCTTCAAGCCAAGTTTCAGGCTTTGATTCTCCGGTGAACTTACTTACCCCAGTCGTCAACCTAAAGTTGGGGGGTATCACTGCGGCTTTGATGGCTCTGCTAAAGCACTCTGGACCTGAAACATGGACTCTGCTGCTAGTGGGCACATCTCTGTCATGGCCACCTCTATGAGCTCTGTTCCGGTCGACCAAACCTTGCACGATGACGGATCTCGCGTCAAAGCCTGGTTCTCTGGGGTCGACCGGAGCTCTCCGCCCAACACTGAGCTGGCGCCTGTCATCTTGCTGCCGATGGACGTTAGACCCACTTCTCGGAGGAGGAGTGGGCACTCGACGCCTATCATCACGATCGAATCGGTCATCATAATGGTCCTGCCGGCCTTCACGCCCCATGCGCCTCAGAGGCGACCTTGGGCTGTGAGCTGACTGAACAGTATTTGCAGCGACGGATCGGCTGTGAATCCTATTGCGCGACTGTGACACGGCTGAATTCTGATCTCCTGCCGCCCGGAGCAAATCCCTGATCTGCATCAAGCCTCTTCCAGCCTCCGACTGAGAGGGCTGAATTGACTCCGCTATACGGGCTGTAGCTGCCAAATTCTGAATCGGGGTTCGATATACCTGAATCGGTTGAGGAAAGAGCTGACGTCACCTGGAGTCAGGTACTCGTTGACGCGCATCCTCGTCGAGCACTCGCTGGAGGTTCTCCAGTCGAGTGCGTTCGGCCAAGTTGGCCAAACGCGCCTCTTCCAAGGCACGAGCCTCAGGAGTTTCTCTTGCGATGGGAGTATGCAGGGCATCCATGTTCCGGCGGCGAAGATCTTCTCTTTGTTGAGAAGTGAGTGGCTCGGGTTGATACTCTTCGTGGGCCTGAGCGGGGTCGCCTCCGTCGTCCATCCCGTCGGTGCGGGGGAAACCGGGAGGGCTACGAGGCCCGTTGACCATCAGGACCTCCGCCGCTGGATCACTGCTGTCGCACTCGGATGCAGTCTCCACGGAGCCAGTCGACAGATCGAACAGGCCGTAGAGAGATTCGTCGGGCTCTATTGCCATGACTTGGGTGGTGGCCGATTGGCGAGCCACTGCATGTCTCCCATCGCTGAAGTCTCGACCGACCGGAGCGCTTGCGCTGGCGGGAGACAGGGAGGAAGGACGGTGCAGGAGTCGACCGATACGGGATCGACGGCTGCCGCAGCAGGACGCCGCGGACACACGCCCGAAAGTGCGTCGCCCCGCGGATGGGGAGCGCGTCGATGTCGAGTGGTGCCTCCTGGAGCCAAGCGGAGTCGTCGGCGATGAAAGCGAGCGCACCGAGACGGATCTCGCGGCCCTCAACCAGAGCTCCGCCAGAAACCATGATGAAGGCAATCGGACAAATTGCAACTTCTCCAAAAAGTCGCTAAGACACCCGCCCCAAGGTGGGCGCCAACTGTCGTGGTTCTAAGTCTGACAGTAGAATGGGGGGTAGGTATGGAGAGGCAAGATCCTAGCTATGGAGTAGTTGTACACACGAGTGTTTAGCGAGTTCAGGCCCTTCTCGAAGGAAGTAACAGCCCTACGTCTCGGAGCCCGGAGGCGGTCGACTGGTTTCTGTGTATATGAGTTACAGGGGTGTAAACCCTTTACACTGAGGAGGGGGGTGGCTTATATAGAGTTCGCCAGACCCCTCCGGCCCTTAGTTATGCAGGGTTTAAAGTACATTAAGACAGGGGGTTACTGGTAACGCCCTCATAAAGTGCTATGAAGACTATTAAAGCTACTTAATGACAGACCGTTGCGTGCTGAGTGACTTTAGGTCTCCTGGCCGTCGAGTGGTTGGCTTCATGGTCGAGTGGCTATCTTCATCGTCGAGTGAAGTCTCTCTTGGTCGAGTGAAGTTCCTCTTGGTCGACTGGAAGGTAGCTTCTTCTAAGGATGTCCTTGGGTAGGGTATCCTAGATAGGTCCATGACCCTACCCTAGGTACATAACCTCATCAGCGGCCTCGCGCCATGCGCCGGCCAATCATAGCCGCCCTGCCGCCCGCCGCCGCCGGCTTCATCTCGGACTCCGCCGCCACCACGCCTCCGCCGAGCGGCGTCCCCGACCTCGCGCGCGATCGGCTTGATCAGCCGCTCGCCGCCGCGATCCGCCTCATCTACGCCGCGCCTCCGCATGTCCCGTGAAGATCGTCCCCGAGTTCAGCGCGTCCCTCCATCGATCGAGCAACGGGCTGCCGCTGCGTCGCCCCGTCGGGCCGGAGCGCCGCCGCCTCGTGGTTCTTCTCCCGGCTGCACCGACCCGCGTCACCGATGCGTCGCCCCTTCGGGCCGTAGTGCCGCGGCCCGCGGTCCACCGCCGCCCTGAGGCCGTCCGCTCCTGGTCGTCCCCGTGGCCGCACCGACCCTCGCGCCGCCGATGCGTCACCCCGTCGGGCCATAGCGAGTGTGGCACGCGGTCCACACAGCCGTCCCGAGGCCGTCCCCGCGGTTGCACCGACCCGCACTCCTTTGTCGCGCCGCCCCTTCGGGCTGTCGCACCGCGGCCCGCGGTCTCCGCCGCCGCCCCAAGGTTTTCCCGTCGTCGCCCCGACCTAGCCGCCGACGCTGCGTCGCCCCTTCGGGTCGTCGCGCCACGGCCCGCGGTCCACTTCGCCGTCACCGCCCGTCGACCTTCTGTGGTATGCGCCGCGCCGTCTCCCTTGGCGTGGGAACGCCACCGTCAGAGCCGGTCTTCGTCACGTTGCCAGGGTTTTCCGCCTACTTCGAGCACCGCCGCCGCACTCTTAATCAAGCCGCCGCCGCCGCCGTCAGGCCGCCGCCGCTGCTTTTCTTTGGCCGCCGCCGCCGCTACCCCTGTAGCCGCCGCCCATCCACGCCGTTCGTCTTCATCCAGCACCAGCCCGTCGCCAGCGTCGCCGTCATCTATCCCGACCGCTTCATCTACTCTGACAACCACGGGCGACATTGGCCCCGCGCCGATTGGCGCCGCAACCGTCGTCGAGCCTTCTCTGCTGGCCTCTCCGACTTCTTTGACATGGCGTACAGCTTGTGCAGGTCCCAGTCTATGCATGCCCGGTGCTGGCAACAACGCTGCGTGCCTTCGTCCACGACGTGTCCCCGGGCCTGGCAAGCCCGGCGCGGCGCTTCGTCAACTTCGTGTTCGTCCATCTACGCATGCCCGGTGCTGGCAACACTGGTGCGTGCCTTCGTCCACGAAGTGTCCCCGGGCTTGGCAAACCCGCCGCGACGCGTCGTCAACAACATCATCTTCCTGGCACACCCCTACTTCGACACCACTGCGCCCATGCTAACTCGGCGCCCCCTTGCGCCCGCGGCTCCACGGCGACTTGCTCGACACCGGCCACCCTGACTCGACATCGACCACGACATTCTTCGCACGGCTACCTCGACCACGGCTCCACCACCCACGCTCTCGGCTACCTCGACAAACGGCACAAAGGGCTATCGCCTTGCTTGAGCAACCTCGTCGGTTGCCACTCCAGCCACGACTCCGCGATGCGTCGACCGTTACGACTGTGGGGGTTGTGTCCGTCGGCTTGCCTTCGGATTCTTCTCCAGTCTCACCGTTTGCGTCGCTACCGTTGTGACTGCGGGGGATGTTGAGTATAATGTTTATTAGGAAAGACGAGATAGACTAGGATTTGTTCTGGCTTGTCTTGTACTCCAAGTAGATCATTGTACTCCTATATATATGCCCATGAGGCTCAAGCAATACATCAAACTATTCCACCAAATCCCTCTCTCCCTTCTAACACATGCCAGGCTTAGATGGGGACAGTTTGGAGCAGCGCACACATGCGTAGCACCTCTGTAGAGAAAGGGAAATAAAGGTTCATGTTCGCCACAGACTCCAAGATTTGGTCATAAAATTAATTGATGGATAGCTAATGTGATCAACAACATTTCTCGCTTTGACCATGACCAACACTTATAAAACATAGAGTCGCTACTTCTTGTAGCCTCTACCTATGTTATAAGGATAGTACTAGCAGCCAAACAAAGTAGTGAGAATTATGATGCGTTGGATCGATGTAATTTGTTGAGAAATATGGATGGAGGCATATGGAAAAAACATCTTCTCCACAAATCATATACCCCCTCCATCCAGCTTAATTGACTGCAGCAATTTAATTGGCTGCATGCATGCTCTTAGCTATGATAGCTTGCATGCCTGGTCCGGCGTATTGATCGGAGCAATTTTAGTGCATGCATGCTCCCCGTTGTAATTAACTCGGCAAACTGGAGTAGAATCGAGTAAAAATACTTTCGATGTAATTTCTGCGGCCATGTAAATTCAAACGGTTTACTGTGGCTCATGGGCCCTTTAATCCTAGATGGAGGAAGTAAGATGTAAAACGAGGCTTATGTCACGTAATGCCGAGGAAGGCATGTAGCGGTAACACTAAGGTAATGATAGAAGAGATGAATATTCTGGTCCAAATCAGGGACAAACTACTACAAGGTGGCTAAATTGAAGAGGGAAGAAGAGAATCACTTCATAAAAAATGGCTCAATATTTTCCTCTCCAATTCAAAGTGCAATAAAGTTGATGGCTAAATTTTAAGTCATGTTCATAAAACCACTTTGAATTCATCTGAAAGGTAACTATAATTTTTTTGTCATGTTCATGTCATATTTGTTGCACTTATACACACTTCTATACAACATTTTTTTCACTATTTTTGGACCAACATATTATTGACAGTGTCAAATGTTGGTTTTTGCTTTACAGAAAAGGTATTTTATGAAGCGATAGAAATCTTAAAATATCCCTACTGAGATTTTGATAATAAGGAGAACACTGTGAAGCCAAGAACCTGCAAAGACGGGCCATTAGGGCTAACAAGTCGCCAATGTCCCGCGTCCAGGTCTGGGGAATGCTACTAGGGCATGTGGGGCCTACTGGTACCCTTTGAACGCATCTTTGGCTCTTTGTCTATATACCCCACAAAACATCAAATCTGTGGTTGAAGAATTTTTATGCCGCAACCTTGACTGGAGCAAGGAAATCCAATCTATAATCCTTTTTCAATGCTTTGCGGAAAGGAAGAAAAATATCCAGAGCCATCTTCATCAACCTTGTTGTGTCATGGACCACATTGATGGGCTTCCTCTCTCTGCCAAAGCAAACATGAATGGCTAGAAGCAACGACTAATCGGAAGGTTGTAGGCCACATTCTTTCATGTAATCAAAGATGACATATCAATTGGAATCTTGAAGGCCAGCTCACTAAGGGGCGATGGGTAGCGTTGATGTAGATTCGAGGATGTCACCCCTGCCATAAAGTTCAGATGGTATATGACGCTATAAAATTGACCAATGTTTTGGTTTTCAGTGCATGGTCGTCTCCCACAAGCTTGGCAACTCGGTGTTGAGTGTAGAGGCCAGGGTGAGAGAGAGAAGTGGTAGCAGAGCACATGTGTAGCCAGCCCTCTTTCAAGAAAGGGCAATTAAGGCTCAAGTACGATGCAAATTCTGAGAATGAGTGAAATAAATAAGTTTCTCACCAACCTTCACTAGTCTATAAAAGACACACTACTCTTTGTGATCTTTCTGTAGCCTTCACATTGTCAGGATAGTACTAGCAGCCGAACAAACACATATGGAGTCAAGGATCCCAAGCGAGAGAGCAGTGAAAAAAAAAACAATGGGTTGGATCAATACAATCAATTGAGAAATATGAATGGGTGGCATTTGGAAACACATCATCGTGAAAAACTATAAGGGATTTATTGATAGGTGTAGTTCACGTGTTTCGGAGGATGAAAGGTAGCGGCAACATGGACATAATCACAGCTGCATGAGAGGGGTCGGTACAATTTTGCGGACACTAGCTCTACTTCAAAGTGCGTACGTAGCTAGAGAAATTTGAAAGCGGAGAAGAGTAATTTCACATTCTAAACACTGGATTAATTTTTGCCTCTCTGACTCCTCAACCCCGAGATTT
This sequence comes from Triticum dicoccoides, assembly GCF_002162155.2. NCBI lineage: Eukaryota > Viridiplantae > Streptophyta > Magnoliopsida > Poales > Poaceae > Triticum > Triticum dicoccoides. Next base: position 720,541,620 of record NC_041386.1, read on the forward strand.
CCACCCATTTTCACCTCACGGAGGGGGAGTATTACCTCGTTTCAGGCTGACGTATTGGTCGCCGGAATCAATGTGTCAGCCACTGGGCTGAAGGGGTGAGTCAGGTTGCGAGACGAAGCCGGGTCGCTGTAGAAGAGCACCAGTGCTATATCTCGCCTACAAGGTGGATATAAGCTAGCTCTCGCCTTTAGCATGCCGCAAGTGGGCTGAGCCATCAAACGGGTTTCACTGGCTGCGTTGTGATTGTACCCATGCTCGTCTGAAGTAACTGCTTGTCTGTCGTTGGATGATTTTTCTTCTTCTTGTTGTCTACTGGCCTTGACTGGTCCTTTTTTTTTTATGTTTCAATTTTCTTTTGTTTTCTTTTTCACTTTCAGTTTTTCTTTTCATTTATTCATTTATTTTATTTTTTGGATTTTATTTCTACTACTGTTATTTTTATTTTTCTCTTTTTTTTCCTTTTCTGTTTTTCTCTCTTTGTTGTCTACTATTCTGTTTTGTTTACTTTTCTTTGTTTCTTTCCTTTTCTGTTGTTTTCTACTTTTACCTTTTCTATTTGTTTTTTGTTTATTTTTTGTTTTGCTACTAATTTTGTCATTATTATTTTTTCCCATTTTTGAAAACCCATCTTGACATTTTGTAGATATAGGTTGAATATTTTTTAAGCATGTGTTAAACATTTCTCAGAAATACGTCCAATATTTCTCAAATACACGTTGAATATTTTTTAACACATGTTAAATATTTCTGGTTACATGTTGAATATTTTTTATGTACATGTTGAATATTTTTAAATACAAATTGAATTTATTTATAAAAATATCTTAAACATGTTTTATATATAAATTGAACATTTTCTAAATACACATTGAACTCTTCAAGTTTTGGAAAAGCTTGCGTGTGCCTCCGTCCAAGGCTCTAGTTTGGTGGAAGACGATTTCTGGTCCTGCAATTCTGACGAAGACGATTCTTGATGATTGGTTGATGCTCCTCCCTTCTTTGTTCAGATCCACTGCTGCTTCTCAAAGACTCTCGCACAGGTAGAATTTCCGTTTGTTTATTTCCTGCCATATGATCCTTTGCTAGTTCCGTTTGGGTATCTGACGATGTTTGTCTCTCTCCAAACAGGAGGTGCTACTACGGATGATATGTATAGCCCTTTGTTTCCCTTTCCATTGCTCCTGAATTTCCGATCGTCGCCGCCGTCTTCTGATGACATGTTGATACACCTCAAACCTCCTTCGATTTTGAACTATTCCATCTGATTTCTGGGGATATTTGTCACACTTTATTTCGCGCACACCAACTGTTTATCTCAACGTCTGCAAGAGGTTATGTCTGTGCTACTGAATTTAAAATAAATTGAACACAATTATCAGTTAGATGCATACTTGGTTGTCATAAGCTCTGCTTCAATGCAATGTCGTTACTCCCATTGTTACTTATCAGGAGGACATATGAAGCTTATACGTTATATAGTTCCCTGACTGCAGCCTGCAGGTGGCTGCTTTTTATGTCCGTGGTCTCTACTTGGATTTTTCCCCCTTTGAAGCTAATCCACTTTGTAGCTGAGATGAAGATCGTATTGTCTGTTTGTTTGTTCATAAAAAGATAGATAAACAGATACAGTATTTTAGTGTCCACTCTTCAGAGTAAACATAACAGAAATCTTGATATCTAACAGAAATCTTCAGAGTATGCAGGGAGCTTCGCAGCCATCCTGTGCTTCCAAGGGGTACTGAGTAATCTCAAGCGATGTTGGAAGGCATGAGATTTCAATCTGATCTAGGACAGAGTTGACATGCTCAACACTTGACAGTCCGCCTCCAAAGCTTGATAGCTGGTCAGTTAAGCAAGTACTCCCTCCGTCCGAAAATATTTGTCATTCAAATCAATTAAAGGAGATGTATCTAGACGTATATTAGTCCTAGATACATACGTTTTTATCCATTTTGATGACAAGTATTTTCGGACGGAGGGAGTAGCAACTCCTTTTCTTTCGTTGTAGTTAGTATCATGTTACATTGTTGAGCGTGATTTCTCATGTTGTTTTCGGCTTGAACACATAACAGATTTGCTGATAAAATGGCCTCATGCATGCTCTGTATATTTATTTCAGTCGGGGAGGAAGATGCAATGGACTATACAACACAAGATACCACTATCAATTAAGCTGCACTGCTATGATGCAATTGGTCACCGTGTTTAACTTCCAATTTCTCTGGTGGTGGACCCTATGCCAAAAAGTGAAGCTAAGATACAACATGATGTTACTATGCTGCCCATGTCAAAGGAGTCGTCCGTTCCATGACAGGTCAGCATCTAGTGTCTCTTTTCTTCATGCAGAAGGTAGTAGCTATAAACACATTTCAATTCATCTCTCCTTTTGTTGTCTCTTACGGCGGAGGTGACATTGGCTGCAGCCTGCATGTGAATGTTTTTTCTTTATAGCCATGGTTTTCTTCTTTGATTTTGCTTTCAGCTTTTTATTTATTTTGATACTGTACAAAATAAAAGCATTGCACTTTGTTTTGAAAACTAAACCACAACGTCTCAAAACAGAAGCAGTTCTTTATCATATCAGTTTGGTGTCTTAGGCTCTCAACATCCATTACCAATTGGGCTCCTCTTGTTTTCTATGATTTGAAGCATCCCTTTGTTGACACGCTTTATAGAAAATTAGAATTTCGCAAATCCGGGACAAGCTGGAGCGTGGCATGATCAAACTCATGATGCAATTAATACGACTTATGGTGGCTCATTACCTGATTTTCTGCGGAAGGTTGTATAATAGCAAGGAGACAACCAGAGGAAGGTATATAACCCAATGGAAGTGATAGAGGCGTGCATTTTTTTATTTTTTATTTTTTTAGAAAAGGAAGATGTACCCCGGCCTCTGCATCTAGACGATGCATGCAGCCATATTGTTAATTATTCATAAAGACCATATAAGATGATAGATCAATAAGCCTGAAGCCACCATCTTAGCAATGATGTAGCTACTCCTATCCCCTTCATGAAGGCGTGCCGAATGTCCGGGCTTAATACCAAACAGACATCGCACCAAAGCCTAACATCTAAAGCCGGGTGTCCCATCCAAGCCACTATCTGGATTGAGTCCCACATCGGTCTGACACACTCCTAGTGAGCACCGCACGCTGCAAGGGCTGTCACCTCCATATTCCCTCGGTCCATCCTCATAGCAGAACTGATGCACCGACCTTGCCAGGCCTCTCTGCCATCAACACCACCATGAAGCTCGACAACTTCCTCCTCCTGTGCGAGTCCATCTCCAATACGCGCCCATCGCCGAACCTCCACGCCACCATGCCGCTGGGATTCACCGTCGGCCTTACGGTAGATGTAACACCGCTCCTCCACTTGTCCCCTCCAGCCAGCACGTGCTCCAAAACGACGCCCCCAGGAGGGGCAACGGAATCAAAAGTACCATCATCATCCGATCCGGTAGACCCATCATCATCGGAAATCACGGCCCCCCGATCTCGTAGCTGACTGAAATTGAACGGAGCTTCGCCGTGAAGACCAAAGCCGCCGTCGGCACGCTGGCAGGGAGCCTCCAGCCACCCCTCCCCGGTCCTCCACGCGCCACCGGTTTCCACGCCGGGGCGGATCTGGACCGGGCGCCAGATTCGCGGCTTCCGTCGCCCATCTCCAGGTATAGACTCCACCGAGGGGAAGAGCACCATGCCGGCCATGGATCTGGCCGCCGCCGCATAGGCATGGGACCCCGCCCTACCCGCTACCTGCGGATCCAACACCGGAGTCGCCCCTGTCGCCTCCAGGTGATCCCGCAGCCCTCGTCGTGTCCGGCCCTCCAAGCGCAGGACGAGGTACCGCAGCACCGCCGCCGGACCTGCCCGCGCGCCGCCGTGACTCGAATGAACGTGATGCCGCCACCCGAGGATGCCCGCCCGCGCCGAGCCCTCGCGCGAGGAGGAGATGGGCCCCCGCCACCGCCAGCACCTACCGGGCTTTGCCCGGCGGCGCGGACCGGCAGCGGCGAGGGGAGAAGAGGGGCTGCGGGACCTTAGGCACCGGCAGCTAGGGTTGCCCCCTC
>NC_041386.1:720545947-720547136 GCF_002162155.2 Triticum dicoccoides
GGTTACCGGTCCCTGTATTCTTTCTCTGAATGCTTTCCGATTGGTAAATCCTATGCGGTAACAATGGTGGCGGGCAAGGCACAAGTTAGTGTTCATTGGCTAACCTTCTGTTCCTTCTTCGTATCGGGGTAAATGCAAGGCACAAGTTAGTGTTCATAATGTGTAGTATTCCATAATGTCAGGAATCTTGATATTTAGGAGGAGCTGGAGCAACTCTGACTGATGAGATTTGAGCATGATGCATACTTCTGCAACTGATGAAAATGATCTGAAGTATGGACTGTGATCACCCTGATAACTAGTCAGTTCATCTACATCCCCTTTTCATGTTTTCATGTTAGATTTTCAACATACTTTTGGTTCTTGGTATCATTTTCCGTTTGCAAACATGCATCTGCCGATGATATGTACTAATTGATGCCCTGTATTTGGTCTCAGCTGGGGAGAAGACGTTGAAAATGCAAAGGACTACACCACAAGAGGTGCTGCTACTAATTAAGCATTTGAGCTGCATATACGTACTGTTATGCTAATTGGCCATCACGTTTAGCTCTCCAACAGCTCTGCCAGCTGCCGGCCTCTGATACGGTGCAAGGTGAAGTTGAGAGGGATCCTGACATTTCACCGTTCATCTTGGGGCTTCAATGTGACAGAGGCGAGTAGGTGGAACACCATTTTGAGATCTCGCTCAGAGTTTACAAGTTAAAATTGTTGGCCGAGATGAAAAATCGGTTCTTGGAGAAGACTTGCAATTGAATACCGACTTGCTCTGTTTTCTAGTACTCTGTTTTTCCTAGAGATGGTTCATTACTTTCCACTTGTTGCTGCAACTATGTATGTTCTTGTTTGTAAACAGAGAATGATGACTGCATCTGTTTCTTTTTCCCGAAAAGGAGGATTACACTCGGCCGTTGCATCAAGTGATGAACACAGCCATAAATGATTGCATCTGTTGTTATCCATTGTCCGCTAAATTTGAGTTGATGAAACAATATGCCTACTATATATACACTGTTAACTCTGATTTTCATTATGCATATACTCATGTATACCATGCAAAAAAGAAAAACTGTGATTTTCATTGTATTAGGTTTAAGAACTATAGTTTGTGAGCGAAAACGCCTCCTAGCGATATCTTTGGTCAAATATCCCTCAGCTTGAATCCTGCTCACCCTCCCCCGCGCTCCCG
>NC_041386.1:720547319-720550566 GCF_002162155.2 Triticum dicoccoides
GGGCGGGCCCCTGCCTGTAGCTACCAGATCTCAAACAGTCTGATCTCTGTGCATCAGTGTCATCCCTGGATCGGTAATGCTGACACGCACAGTACTTGAAGGATTTATAACAGAGTAGCAATCACACACTTATAAATCGAATGTCTCAAAAGAGAACTTATTACAATAAATATGGCTTAAGGTCATCTAATGACGATAACAGCGGAAGGCTTGGAAGATAAGTGAGTCCATCAACTCTAACGGCATCACTGAGTATAAGACCACGACCTAAAGCACCTTACTCGTCATCTGAAAAGTCTGCAACATGAACGTTGCAGCCCGAAAACGGGTCATCACATGAAATATGCTGGCAATGTAACACATAGAGAACAATGAACAGAATAATGCTATCACTACATGCATATATGGCTGGTGGAAAGCTCTATGGTTACAGTTTTGCATAAAGCCAATTTTTTCCTACAACAAAGAAATATATTTTATTTAACTATCATGATGGTTGTTAAACATTCAGAAGGTAAACCCCCTCTCAATCCCAATTAAGTAACATCATTAAACCCAACAAATTAAATTAAAGTAATATGATGAGATTCACATGATAATGCAAGTACTATATACTCAAAACGTCCATAATCGGGGACACGACTAACCATGATTAGTTTATACACTTTGTAGAGGTTTGCGCACTTTTCCTCACAAGACTCGATCTCCTCCGTTGGTTTTTTCGCACTACATGGTGTTTGAGAAATGGATGACCGAGACATAGTCTTTCAGAAGCGCTAGCACCTTACGATCGGGTAGACAGTTACACCTACTTTTTTCTACATCTACTAGTCTACCACTGTAAGAGTTCGCACGACTTAATCAACTATGCTAGAGCCCATAGTAGCTTGTGGCTGCACACGGAAGTTTCTAGCATGAATAATCTCATGATCCCTTTGAGTCTGGGTGGCGGTCCATGAAAAAACAGGCAATCACTGGGATCCCCAGGTGCCTCAATCCACCCAGATGTGTATTAAAATTGACACCTTAAATAAACCATTAAATAACAATCTCAATCTGTCATGGATTCACTCACCCAATTCACGTCTAGTAGCATAGCATAGCGATATAAGCAAACGTAGAAATAACTCCCAAAGGTTTGATAATAAAACAGGTAATAGGAACTAGCTCATCTACCTCCCAAAACCCACATATTAATCAGATCCTAACTATGCAATTGTTTGAGGATTGATTTAATGCAATAAAACTGGGTAGTAAAGAAGTCTGATCAAAGTGTTATTTGCCTTGCTGATGATCCGTGAAACCTATAGATTCGAAGTAGCAAGCGGCGCACTCCGGGTACTCTATCGCAAACAAACAAGCATACAATAAGCACTCAACTAATGCATATGTAAAACTCAAATAAAATATCTAACCAGAAAGTTCAACTTAAGAACTCCGCTTTGCAAAAAGAATCAAATCAAACGAAGCAACGAAAGTCAAACGGCGAAAGAAACAACTTTCGTTTACTAATCTGGACCCGAGTCAAATTTTACACTAGCAAAAACTTGTTTGAGTTGGTTAACGGAAAGAGGGTTTCCAGACGAAACTCTACGCGCTTGAATCGCCTGATTCCGATAAACGAGCGAAAAGTTATACTAAAACGAAAATCGGATCAGAAATCACGATCTGGAATAATCGCGGAAAATACAAGAAAAAGAAAAATGGACGAACGACTAACGAATGAACATTCGCTGCCAGCGGCTAAACGACAAAAACCATTGGTTAAAACGAACGTACGGACGAACGTCCGCAAAATAAACTAAGCTGAAAAAAAATAAAACCGATCTATATAAAAACAACCGCGGTTTTACATAAAAAAACAGGGCGGTTAACCGGCGAAAACCGGCGGCGGCGGCGGCTAGCTCGGGGTCGGGGTTCGGCGAGGTCGGCGACGAGCTCCGACGGCGGGGTGGTCGGGCGGCGGGGCGGCGGCGGCGGGATCCGACGGCGTCAGGGCGTCGGGGTGGCGCGACGCGGGCGGCGGTGATCTCAGCGACAGCGACGGCGGGACGCGGGCGGCGCTAGAGTTTTTGGGCGGGGCGGCTGGCTCGGGCCTTGCGGCTCTTAAAGGGCCGCCGGGTCGGAGTCCTGGGCGGACACAGCCTGTTTGGTCGGTTCGCGTTTTTTTAATAATTACGCGCAGAAAAACAATTAAAAGAAATACTAAACGGATTCCAAAAATCACGAAATAAATTTTCCTCGTCCTCTAACATCAAGCTAGACAAGATGAACATTTATTTGGGGCCTAAATGCAATTTTGAAAAACACGCATTTTTCCTAAATTCAAATAAAATAGCGAAAAGCTCCGAAATAAAAACTTATTTGATTTTTTTTATTAAATCCTCAATATTTCTTTATTTTGGAAAAGTCATTTTATTCCCTCTCTTATATTTTTTTAATTGAAATAATTGAAGGAAACTCAAATATGAAAATAACGAAATCCCCCAACTCTCTCCGTGGGTCCTTGAGTTGCGTAGAATTTTTAGAATCTAGCCAAAATGCAATAAAATATGATATGCAATGATGATCTAATGTATAACATTCCAAATTGAAAATTTAGGATGTTACACTGCCTCCTCTTCTTCGGCCCCCTCCCCGTCCGTCTTCCTCCCGCCGCCGCCGGCTGGTTCCGCCGGGCTTGGCCCGCGCGGCGCTAGCGACGGCGGGCCGTCCCTTCCCGCACGCTCAAGGGGGGCGCGGGGGCCTCCCGATGGCGGCGGTGCAGCTCGGCCGCTGCGGTGTGGTTCTACAGCGGGATTCCGGCAAGCTTCGTGGTACTCGGTGCGGCGGGGCCGTTTACCGCGGGGCGGCGTGGCGGTGCTGGTGGCCGGCGGTGCCCGCGCGGCCCAGATCTGGGCCCTTTCGGGCTCCATCTGGGCTAGGGCGGTCCGGTGACTTGGTGCGTGGCGACGCTGCTCCCTGTTTGGTGGTGAAGTGGTGGTGGTCTGCGGGCGGTGGCAGCTTCGTCGGCCGGCGAGCTGCAGCGTGAGGACAGGGGCTGTCCGGACCCTTTTGAGTCCGGCCGGGCCTCGGCGCCTGGCATGCCCCTTGTCTGTGCGTCTGGTCGGCTTCGCGGTGGCCGTGGTGGTTGTCCCCTCACGTCGGCGATGTTGCGGATGCCCTCGTGGACATTCTCCCTTCGCCCGTCCTCCAGGTTTCGTGTCGGTGACCTCAGGGAGACGGCGAAGTTGATTCGGTGACCGTG
>NC_041386.1:720550909-720565450 GCF_002162155.2 Triticum dicoccoides
GTTTGGGTTGGGAGAAATCTCTGGCGGCTCGTCCGGCCCCGATGCGGCAACGCCTGTGGGTGCCGCCGGACCTTCCTGAAGGGCGTCGGGTACACCCCTTCCCCTCACTGCCTCCCGTGTACCGGGGGAAACCCTGGGACTAGTCTGGACGGCAGCGGCGTCGTCGTCGCCTCCTTCTTGAAGGTGTTCCTTGGTACGCGGCGCTTTGGGTGCTGGAAACGTGGTGGTACTTCTCCGGAGGGTGCAGCGGTCGCCGGTCATCTTCGTTCGTTGATCTGCCGTTGTTGGCATTTGTTTCTCACCCTTTTTTCTCAGTTTTTTGAACTTGTTTGTGCTGCGGCCCCAGCACCTATCTGAATGTATCAGTGGTTGCTTTGTAATACAAAGCGGGGAGAAACCCTTTTTCGTCAATATCCCTCAGCTTGCTTTTATTTCCTATAATCCATTTCGTAGCAGAGAAAAGAACATACTGTTTGTTTGTTAAAGAAAAACCTCCTTCCGTGTACAGTGTCAGCGTGGTAGCGTTTTAAAATGTCAGAAATGTTGATACGTACTCCCTCCGTTTGGAATTAGTTGTCTTGAAAATGGATGTATCTAGAACTAAAATACATTTAGATACATTCATTTCTACGACAAGTAATTCCGAACGGAGGGAGTAGGAGCCACCGGATCGACACTGCTTGCTAGTTGATATTTGAGCATGGAGCGTGTCTACCTGAAGCACATCATGTGCCGCCAAGGACAAAAGCAATGGAGTGAAGTCGGAAGTCACTGGATATTTTTCTGATCCAGAACAAAGCTCGGTCGTGGAGACTCGACAGTCCAAGCGATCTCTGTAGCGTTTGTGTATGTACTGTTAAAATAGGTTTAGCGTGTCATGTATATGTATTATGTATGTATATAACTTGTGTATGCTGATCATTATATATAGAAAGACGTGGAGAGGCTTTGCCCCACGGAAAACCCTACACCTATTCTTAAACTTGGTATCAGAGCCTACCTAGCCGCCGCCGCCTCTCCTCCCTCCGCCGCCGCCGCCAGCCTCTCCTCGCGGCCGCCGCGATGTCTAAGGCCCCCGCCACCGATCAGTCCTCCTCATCGACCGCCGCGGTGACCCCGTCCTCCGCCCTCGCCCTCACCATGCCCGGTCCCATCATCGCTCCGCCCTCGGCGACGGCTCCTGTTCCCGTCCTTCCGCCCATTGCGGTCTCCCTTGACCGCAGCAATTTCATGCTGTGGAGGGCTCTCGCCCTCCCCAACTTCGCCGGCGTACGCCTCCACGGTTTCCTCGATGGCTTGGCCAAGGCGCCGGAGCCGACCGTGACGACAGGCACCGGTGATGCTGCTCGTATCATCACCAACCCCAAATACGAGAAGTGGTGGACTCTTGATCAAAAGGTCCTCGGGCATCTCCTCGGCTCCATGAGCGTGGAGATATCCGCGCAGCTGATCGGCTGCAGGACGGCGGCTGCTGCATGGGCTGCCGTGCACACCATGTTCGCCGCCGAGAACAGCGCCGGTGTGCGCAACCTTCGGCGCCAGATCCAGGCGCTACGCAAAGGAGATAGACCTGCCGGCGAGTACATGCAGAAGGTTAAATCTCTCGCCGACTCGATGGCCGCCGCCGGTTCTCCCCTTCGCGATGATGAGATCATCGACTACATGCTGACCGGGCTCGGCTCGGCGTTCAACCCCATCGCTGCTTCGATGAACTTCGCTGGCGTGCCGGTCACGTTTCCGGCGTTCTACTCCAACGTCCTCCACTACAAGGCCCTACAGCAGCAGCAATCGGAAGTTGAGGACTGGCAGTCCTCCGCAAACGCCGCCTCCCGGCCGGCCTACCACGATCACGCCGGTCGTGTGCCCGATTCCGGACGCCCAAGTGGTGGCCGCTCCTCCGCCGTCTCTCTTCTGCCGAGATCGGCGAGCTACGGCTCCGCCCAGGTCGGTGCTCCTGGCCGTAACAACGGCCACACCGGCGGCAACGGCCGCAATGGAGGAGGCAATGGGGTGGCCGCCGTCGCTGGCGCCCTCGGTGCCAGATATGTAAGAACTGGGGGCATGAGGCGACGGACTGTCGCGGCCGCTATGACCGCGACCACCTCGCCGCCAACTCCGCCTCCAACTCCGCCTCCACGCATGAACCGCCGCACTGGATTCTGGAAACCGGTGCGACGGATCACCTGACGAGTGATCTTGACCGTCTTCACTTCCATGAGCGCTACGGCGGGAAGGATCAAGTGCAAGTGGCGAATGGTGCAGGTTTGTCTATTTCGCATATTGGTCATTCCACTGTACCCGGTTCATCTCTGCGTTTACGCAATATTCTTCGTCTTCCACATATACATCAACATCTATTGTCCGTTTATCGCCTTGTTCTTGATAATAATGTTTTTGTAGAATTTCACCGTTTCTTTTTCCTTGTTAAGGACATAGCCACGAAGAAAATTCTTCTTCGCGGTAGAAGTCGTGGCGGCCTCTACCCCATCCCGTTTGGCCGCGCGTCGTCTTCCTCCACTCGTCAAGCGTCTCTCGGTGTCAAGACCACTTCGTCCCAGTGGCATCAGCGTCTCGGTCATCCATCCAATAAAATTGTTCAAAACATTGTCAAGAGCAATGATTTAGTGTGTTCTTCTGAACGTCATTTTTCAGTGTGTGATGCTTGTCAGCGTGCTAAGAGTCGACAATTACCATATACTTTATCCACTCATGTTTCTACTATGCCTCTTGAGTTAATTCATTCTGATGTTTGGGGGCCTGCTCTTGCCTCTTCAGGAGGCTATAAGTATTATGTGAGCTTTGTCGACGATTACTCCCGTTTCACTTGGATTTATCTTCTTAAGCACAAGTCTGACGTTGAGAAAGTATTTTATGCTTTTCAGGCTCATGTTGAGCGTCTTCTCCGCACTAAAATCATATCCGTTCAGTCAGACTGGGGTGGTGAATACCACAAACTACACCGCTATTTCCAACGCACTGGGATCTCTCATCGTGTGTCCTGCCCACACACCTCTCAGCAAAACGGGATTGCTGAACGCAAACACCGTTATCTTGTGGAAACAGGTCTGGCCTTATTGGCTCATTCGTCTCTCCCTTTACGGTATTGGGACGAAGCTTTCCTTGCTGCATGTTACTTGGTTAATCGCATGCCTACACCTGTTCTCCAACAAGATACACCCCTGTACCGCCTCCTTAAAGTCAAACCCGATTACACCTTTCTCCGCACCTTTGGGTGCGCCTGCTGGCCTAGCTTGCGCAAATATAACGCCCACAAGCTTGCTTTCCGGTCCACTATGTGTGTGTTCTTAGGCTATAGCCAGCTGCATAAGGGGTACAAATGTCTCGACCGTTCCACGGGTCGTATCTACATCTCCCGTGATGTTGTGTTTGATGAGTCTGTGTTTCCATATGCCACACCCGGAGTCACCGTCGATATCTCCTCCTTGGCTGATGTTCTCTCGTTTCCTTCCAATGAGCCGGTTACGGGTGACCATATGCGTAAATACGACTTATCCTACCTATCTACTAATCCGCCTGTTCCAGGCCATATTGCTTCTGTGCAGGCACACCAGGACGCCGTTTCTCCCTCCTTGGTGATCGACGTGCATGGCGCATGCACGTCGCCCGGCTCGTCAGCTGCCTCGTCGCCCGGCCCATCTTCCGCGATGTCCCCGCCCTCTGCGGGCCGCTCGGCTGGTCAGCCCGCTGCGGCCGCGCCGACATCCCCGCGATCGACGTGCATGCCACATGCACGTTCCCTGGCCCAGCGACTGTGCCGGCCTCCCCTGGCCCATCATCAGCGCCAGCGCCGGCCACTTCATCGCCTGCTGCCACGTCGTCCTCGATGCAGGAGGCTGCTGCTCCCTCCTCTCCGTCCGACCAGCTCACGTCGCCTTCTGTTGAGGGCAGTCATGTCCCCTCAACCGCGACGCCTCCAGCTGCTCCGGGTCACAACATGGTCACGCGCACCCGCGATCATACTCGTCGTGCGCTTGTCCCCACTGATGGAACTATCCGCTACGACCCTCACCGCCGTGCTTTCCACGCTATGCCTGTATCTCATCGCGATGCCCTTCGTGAGCATGCTTGGCGCACCGCCATGCTGGATGAGCTGGATGCTCTGCGCCGCAACAGGACTTGGGTTCTTGTGCCTCGTCCACGTGGTGTTAATGTCGTTGGGAGCAAGTGGATCTTCAAGACCAAGCACCGTCCGGATGGCTCCATTGATAAGCATAAAGCTCGTCTGGTCGTGCGTGGTTTCACCCAACAGCTTGGCATTGACTATGGTGATACGTTCAGTCCGGTTGTCAAGCCAGCCACCGTTCGACTGGTTCTTGCTCTAGCTGTGTCTCGCGGATGGATTCTCCGTCAGATTGATGTCAGCAACGCTTTCCTTCATGGTTACTTGTCTGAGGATGTTTACATGCAGCAGCCACCGGGTTTTGAGGACGCTCGGTATCCCTCTCATGTGTGCAAGTTGCAGCGGGCTCTCTATGGACTAAAACAGTCCCCTCGCGCATGGTATGCGCGGCTCAGTTCTCGTCTTCTCTAGTTGGGGTTTGTTCCCTCCCGAGCCGACGCCTCTCTGTTTTTCTTCCGCCATCAGGATGTTCAGATCTACATGCTTGTCTACGTGGATGATATTGTTATTGCTGGCTCTTCTCCACGTGCAGTTGATGGTCTTGTTCATTCACTTGCGGCCACCTTTCCTATTAAGGATCTTGGGCCGTTGGAGCACTTTCTTGGCTTGGAAGCGTCGTACAATTCAGGGGGTATGACCTTGACACAACGGAAGTATGCCATGGATCTTTTACACCGTGTGAACATGGAGAATTGTAAGTCCACTTCCACACCGTTGTCTACCTCCGACCAGCTTGCACGGGTGTCTGGACAGCCTCTTGGTGCCGATGATTCTTTCCGGTATCGCAGTGTCGTTGGTGGATTGCAGTACTTGACTCTCACTCGCCCAGATATTTCATTTGCAGTGAACAAGGTATGCCAGTTTCTCTCACAGCCCACTGATGTTCATTGGGAAGCTGTTAAGCGCATCCTGCGCTATGTAAAGGGAACATTGCAAACTGGACTGAAGTTTCGGAGGGCTGTCTCCACCAGCATTAGTATTTTCACTGACGCAGACTGGGCCGGGTGTCCTGATGATCGACGGTCCACTGGAGGCTTTGCCATCTTTGTTGGCCCAAATCTCATCTCCTGGAGTTCTAAGAAGCAACCGACGGTGTCGAGATCTAGCACGGAGGCTGAGTACAAAGCTTTGGCAAATGGAGCTGCTGAGGCCATTTGGGTAGAATCACTACTCAAGGAGCTTGGTGTTTCCCAGCAGCGTGTTCCTGTTCTATGGTGTGATAATTTAGGAGCCACATATCTGACTGCCAACCCAGTTTTTCATGCACGCACCAAGCACATTGAGATTGATTTCCACTTTGTGCGTGAGCGTGTTGCTTCTGGAGCTCTTGATGTCAGGTTCATTTCTTCTAATGATCAGCTGGCTGACGTGTTTACCAAACAAGCCACTCGACAGATGCTAGACCGTTTTAGTACCAATCTAAACCTTGTACAAAGTAGAAGTTCAGATTGAGGGGGTATGTTAAAATAGGTCTAGCGTGTCATGTACACGTATTATGTACGTATGTAACTTGTGTATGCTGATCATTATATATAGAAAGACGTGGAGAGGCTTTGCCCCACGGGAAACCCTAAACCTATTCTTAAACTTGTACTTCTTCTTGTTCTGTTTTTTTTTTTTTGACTAAACACAGATGCCGTGGCAAATCAATTCGAGCCTGTAATTAAGAAGGGAGTTAATCTGGTCTCACTCTTTGTCCATGAACATTTGCTTTGCTTTAGAGCATGGCATGCATGGATATGTGCCTTGCGTAGTGACGATGCAAAGGCTTCTCCTCTGCTCTACTTTAGTTTCTGAGACGCTTTTCAGCTTTGTTAAAGCCTGATGCCTTGTCGATCATGTTCCTAAGAATAAGCCATATTGCTTCGTGTCGTGCCGTGTCGGTCAGCAGGCCCAGCTGCATAGCTAAGCTAGATTTCCAAAGAATATTTAACAGATCTGCACCTAATAGCTATATATACACGGCAGACGGCAACCTGCAAGCTACACCAGCCGGTCGATTTACATGAAAGCAAACTCCTTAAAAGTATTTTGACATGGTGAAGGAGCTCAGTTTCTAGCGCCCAGAATAGGAAGGGGCAGCCGATCGATATTCCATATACTGGTATTTTTTTCATTTCTTAACTCTCTGTTGTGCATGTTTAATTTGATTTCTAGTCTAGTATAATTAATCTGTATTTCCTTTACCAGCACTGAAAAGATCCAACACAGTGAGCCAGCGTTGAGCTTGTCGTGGAAAGGGGAGAAAATAAGATGGCGCTAAGCGTCGCGCGATCCCTGGTGGGGAGTGCCGTAAACAAGGCGGCCTCCGAGGCCATGGATGAGATGGCATTGCTCATGGGAGTGAGGAATGAAATATGGTAAGGATCAATTACTCGTTTCTCTTTGCAATTTTTTATTATCCATTAAATTCATCTTTTGCTGAGGCCTTAATTTTATGCTGCCCACTTCTTCTTTTGAAAAGCATTTAACAAATATGCCAGAAATATGGTAAGACACACGTAACCATGGGACAAATTAAACCATGACCATCAATTTCATTTCTGATCTAATTAACAGGTACATCAAAGACGAGCTAAGAATAATGCAAGCTTTCTTGAGAACTGCTGAAAGGATGAAGGGTAGAGATGAGCTTGTCAAAGTTTGGGCGGAGCAAGTAGAGGATCTATCCTATGACATTAAACATTGCTTGGACGAGTTCCAGGTTAATTTGGGACACCCAGGTTGCTTGCAACGACTCACGAAGCTTAGAGACCGCCATGAAATTGCTGTCCAGATTCGCAGCCTGAAAGTAAGAGTTGGAGAAGTAAGCAACAGGATGCAACGCTACAGTCATTTAATGAAGCCCATTACCTCAGATAGCATGGATGAGGGGAAATTATACAAGGAGGAGACCAATTCTGACATGGAAGGCATCCACAGTTATTCCCATAGTCTTGATGAAGCGGAACTTGTGGGCTTTTCAAAGCCTAAACAGGAGTTGATTATGCTGATGGATGTCAACGCCAAACATGGTCCAGCCAATGTGATATGTGTTGTTGGCATGTGTGGTGTAGGCAAGACTACTCTTGCAACCAAGATCTATGAAAGTGATGTTGCGAATAAATTTTCTTCATGTGCTTGGATCACAATCTCGCAGCCATTTTGCAGGATTGAGTTTCTTAAAGATATGTTCAAAAAACTTCTCGGTGATGAAGCATTGATGAAGCAACTTGAAGGGAAGGTGATGCGAGAAGAGGACCTTGCCTATTACCTGAGGATAGAGCTACTTGAGAAGAGGTACTTTGTTGTTCTTGATGACTTACGGAACATAGATGATTGGATTTGGATCAAATATATTGTTTTTCCTCTTGGTAACAACAAAGGTAGCCGGATAATAGTAACGACACAAAATGTTGACTTAGCCGAGAAGTGTAATTTGGAATCTTCCAGATCACTTATCTACCACCATCAATCCCTAGAAACAATTGATGCTATAAGGTTACTGCTAAGGAAGATGAGGAGAAGTGAGGAAGACATGAAAAATGATAAGAACATGAGGCAAATAGTTACTAAGATAGTTAAAAAGTCTGGACGGTTACCCCTAGTTGTACTCACACTAGGAGGCATGCTTTCCACCAGAGTGGTTACTGAGTGGCAAAGTATTTATTACCAGCTTCCCTTGGAGCTAGAGAGCAACCAAAGCGTTCAAGCAATAAAGAAGATGATTATCCTGAGCTACAACCACTTGCCTTCTCATCTTAAGCCATGTTTCCTATACCTAAGCATATTTCCCAGGAATGTTGAGATCCAAATAAGGCATTTGATAGATAGATGGATAACAGAGGGATTTGTCACATCTAGGGTTGGAATGGACATTGAGGCTGTCGCGATGAGCTATTTTTATGATTTAATTAATAGAGGTTTGATTCAACCGTCAAGAGTAAATGTAGAAGGAAGGGTCAAGAGTTGTCGAGTCCATGGTGTCATCTCTGATATCGTGGAATCCATTTCAAGAGATGAAAATTTTGTATACCTTACAAGTGATATTGTAAGAAGAGCGCCAGAGGAAAACTTCCGCCATGTAGCACACCATGGTCAGAATTGCCCGAATATTAGCATGGATTGGAGTTATGTTCGATCCTTTACTTTGTTTGGTATGCTTCCCATGGAGCCAGTATGTTCAGCTTACCTAAGAATGATGAGTGTCTTGGATCTTCAAAGTGCAAAATGTAGTATCACACAAAAAGATATCAACAACATAGGGTTGTTGCACCGCTTGAAATATGTGAATGTTCGAGGACATTTAAATATTTGTGCACTTCCAGCATCCATAGGGAAACTGCATGGCTTACAATATTTGGATGTCAGAAACACTTCCATCACATCATTACCAACTGAGATCAGTAAACTCCATAGTCTAGTTAGTCTTCGTTGTAGCAATGAAAAAATTCATCAAGATGGCCCAAAGGAAGGCTTGATGCTCACACTGTGCCTGCCCATGGTATCCATAGCTTTTGGCTGTTCTGGTTTCCGTGCTGAGTCAGGGGGTGTGATGGTGCCAAGAGGGATCGGTGAATTGCAAGAGTTACAGATCTTAGAGGTGGTTGACATCAGACGAACCAGTAGCAGAGCAATTAAAGAGCTGGGGGAGCTTATGCAGCTAAGAAAACTAAGTACTGTAACAGCAGGGGCCACCATGCAAAAATGTAGGGTACTTTGTGCAGCCATTGAGAAGCTATCTTCCCTCTCTTCTCTTCGTGTAGATGCTGGCACAAGCTCTCTCAAGTGGCTACATTATGGTTCATCTCCTCCCCACCTCTTGAGGAGCCTTAAGTTGGTTGGATGTCTTGGAGAAGAGATTTCCAACTGGCTTGGAAGTCTAATGCATTTAGTGAAGATTCAGTTGGAGCATAGCGGACTAAAGGATGGAGGGAGAGTGATGCAAGTACTAGGGGCACTGCCCAAGCTTATGCTCCTTGGTCTTTCTGGCATGTCCTATGTTGGAGAGGAGCTAATCTTCAGAGCAGAATTGTTCCCGAGTCTCACCAAACTAGATATTTACGGCCTTCCTGGACTGAGAAGGGTGATATTTGAGGAGGACACCTCACCCTGCATAGAAAGGATAGAAATTGGTCGTTGTTGTTTGCAATCTGGGATAATTGGTATCAAGCATCTTCCAAGGCTCAGGAGTATTTCACTTGGTCAAGGTTGCCGAGTCGGAGGGCTTGGTGAGCTGCAAGGGGAAGTGAATGCACACCCCAACCATCCTGTGCTGCAGCTGCTGTTGGACAGGAGCTACCACGACCTGGTTGATGTCGCAGAATGCTCGAATGTTGTACAAGTGCAAGAAGCAACGATGCAATCATCTCATTTTCTCGAGCCTGCGGCAGTGGGAGAGAGCTCCACGCAGGGGAGCAACAGGTCAGCTAATTTTCTCTTTCTTTCAGTAGCAATAGCTGGTTATCAAATAAACCGATGATGTCCTATAAACACTTAGCACAACTGAAAATGCTTATGCTCCGCCACTGTTCTTCTAGCAGACAAGTCAGTGACATAGGGGAGGTCGATGGATCCACTGTAGTGGAAGATGATTTCTGCTCCTGCAATTCCGACGACGAATATGATGATGCTTGATGATCGATCGATGCTGCTCATTTCTTTCTTCAGCTCCACCTCCATTATTGCTGCCTCTCCAACTGCTCCTGGCGCTGGTCCTGAAAGTCTCCTGCACAAGTCGACGCCTTCACTGGTACTTATCGAAATATCTCTCTTCTTTCAATCTGATTTCTCCAGTGCACACACACAAACACACACAACAAGTCTATAGTTTATTTTTGTTGGGTTATAAATTATACTATTTTACTTCGTCTTCCTACACACACACACACACACACACACACACACACACACACACTATGTTATTTGTTACCTGTAGCTGGAGTCTCGAGATCAGACACTTGATGTATCACTCTGCTCCCATGGGATCTCGCCGTTACCACTTAGGCTCTGTTATATATACCCCTCTTTCTCAACCAGGGTCAGGCTGGAGGATGGCATGATCAAATCATGATCGGAATGCAAATGCAAGATGGGTCCTTGAATTGGCCGGAGGTCTCTTCAGTGTTTTTGCACAAGAGAACCTTTCTGGTATGTTGCTCCTTTTGTTGTAACCTAATCACAATGTGATAAAGATGCAGATTTGTGTAAAGTGAAGTGACGTTAATGATACATGTATGATCTTTCAGGCACAAATAATGGCTGCACCGTGCTCGATATAAGAAGTAAGAACTGCTATCTTTGATGGTTCAGTCATAAACTCATAATTGCCGCCGGTGTTACCGTGTTAGTGTTACTGGTGTTGGAGGTCAAAAATGCAATTTTCTGCGGCTTTCATGTGCTAAACATCCTTGTCAGCTCATGTCAAGGCGATGAACAAGCACCAAGTTTGCGTGTGCGAGTTGCAGGCCCTGATTCCCTCGCATAGAGATAGCGGACAGTTGTATCAATCTTTCACCATGGAGTCAATCAACTTGATGTCAGATCCTATTTTCTTCGATTCCAACAGCTTCCCGTAGCAGGAGTCGTAGCTATTGCGCATATTCTCAGTTTTTTCGCTGCCACTGTAGTTCTGATGATGACGCTTAGTGATCGATCGATGCTGCTGCCACTGTTGGTCCTCATGCAGATCTCGAAGTCTCGTGCGGCACAGGCCGACACCTTTGCTGGTACGTAAAGATGGAGTTTCCCCCCTTTCTTCTTCCAATCTGGTTTCTTGCAGTGCTAGTCTATAGTTACCCTTTGTTTATTGGCCTATCATATCAATTACAATTTCCGACAAAGTGTTGCTACATGCACTGTGCTAATGTTACCTGTATCTGGAGTTGTCCAAGACAGAAACTTGAGGTACCACTCTGCTCTTGCAGAATGTCACCGCTTCCTAGCAGGCTCTGCCATATATTCCCCTGTTTCCCAAACTGGGTCAAGCTGGAGCATGGCGACGCAACTTGGTGCATGCACAACAGATGGACCTTCCAGCTGGTATGTTGGTTCAATTGATGTCAGAAAGTTGCAGTGATGATAATGATACATGTGCAATCTTTCACGGACAAAATGATGCTTGTGTGCTGCAATATAGTCTTTGGCAGGTCAGCTGGCAGAATTGCAGCCGGTGTTACCAATTCTCTTTGTCTTTGATGGTCAACTCGCACCGTGGAGTTGATCAAATTGATCCAACTGTGTCTTCCTGAAATTCAACAGCTTCCAGTCCCAGTAAGCACAGCTAGCATGATCGACCTTCTAGCGAATATATTCTCTGTTCCATTGCTGCCACTGTATCTGTAGTGTACTCTGCTTTGTAAGGGAAGTTCTGTACGGGAGGGAAATTGGTGATGCTAGCACTAGCACCGAGCAACTTTGGCAAACTGAATTTCATTCATTCATGTATGCCTGATATGACTGCTGCATCTTCCACATGTAACATCATATTGTGTGACTATTCACTTCACAAAATGTATTTTGACTTACGTAAGCACAAGCTCCTGTTTGTATATATGTCCGTACATTGAAATCCCTACGTTGCAAAGTCGCCATTTCTGTGTCTGACCATTCTCTAGACAGGGAGCAATCGATTGGGACTGCCATCCTCGGCGCCGCGGCCGCCCCTGCCGTCGGTCGATTGCTGCCCTCGCCAATCCTGACCCCATCTGATTTAGATTCTCCTTTCAGCTTATATTTCCCATGTTTTCCTACATAAGTTGAAAATAACACTCTGTTCTTTAAACATACTGTAAATCTCAGGCCATACAATCTGCCGTTTAAGTTGATGCTTGTCATCTCCAAATAGAACTAGTTCTTTTGCATAGGGTCAGTTTGGTCTCTTAGACTCTCACCATTACCAATTGGGCTACCTCCTCTTGTCTTTTATAATTTGAGAAGCACCCATTTGTTGACACACTTTACAGGAACATGGCATGATTAAGCTCATGATACAATTAATGCAACGTATTGCGGCGTATTAGTTGGTTTTGTGCTCAAGGTTGTATATTAGCACGGAGCCAGCTGGAGGAAGGTATAACCCACGGAAGTACCAGAGGTTGGCACTGGCTAACCTCTTGTTGCTCTTGTATTTCATTGTATACTGAAGAAATTAGTGCTCACAATGTGGTAGCATTAACGAAATAGCATTTCCAAATGTCAGGAATCTTGATATTTAGGAGGAGCTGGAGCAACTCTAAGAGAAGAGAACAAAACATCCAGCCTTCCAGTGCTTGAGAAGGACACTGAATGTTCTGAAGTGTGAACTGTGATCACACTGATAACCGGTCCGTTAATCTACAGCTCCTTTTTGTTAGATTTTCCATATAAATATTTACTAATTTCCAATCCTGGCACGGTTTTCAGCTTGCGAACATGCATCTGCTGATGAAATGTACCCCTAAGTAATGCCCTGTTTTTTTATGTCAGCTGGGGAGAAGACGTGGAAAATGCGTTCAGCTCTCCAAGTTCTCTGCTAGCTTGTGACCTCTAATATGGTGCAAGGTGACACTAAGAGGGATCTCGACATCTCTCCACTGTGAATGGATGAGGAACGCATTGATCTCTGGGCTTCGGTGTAATGGAGGGTAGTAGCAAGCTGAACTGCTACTCAGAAGGAGTTCACAATTTGCAATTGTTGGCCCCGATGAAAAATCGCTTCTTACGGAACAGCATGGAATGGAATGTCTCTGGTGGTCAACCTGATGAGAATAGCTGCAATTTTTAATACGGACATACTTTGTTTTCTAGTACTCTGTTTTTTTCAGAGATGTTTAGTTCCTCTATGTTTGCTGCTGCCACTATGCTTGTGCTTGTTTGTAATCAAAGAATTGGGAGTGCATATGTTGTTATGCAAGTTCCGCAAATTAAAGAACCTGTTCCATTTCTCTCCACTCCGGAGTCAGCAGTGCGGAGCAGAGCAGTCCCGTAGAACAAAATCTACCTGATGAGAATACACACTTACTCTGTTTCTAGTACTCTGTTTTCTTGAAGATGATTAATTGCTCTCAAATTCTTGCTGCCACATTGTACGTGCTTGTTTGTAAACAAAGAATGGTGATTGCATCTGCTGTCATCCATTTTTCACAAAATTTGAGTTGATGAAATAATGTGCCTACTATATATGCCATTAATTGTGATTCTCATTGATTTCGCTTTGCCAATTACAGTTTGTCAGCAAAATGCCATGTCGGCATGCAAAACCCATAGGTTTATTCTGTTAGAAGTCTTTTCTATCTGTAATTTGTGACCATGTTTCTTCATTTCAACTGGTCGATCGTTTCACAACCAGGAGCCTGCAGGCTAAATTGAGCAATCAGCAGACTGACTGAGGTACAGACCAGGAGGACCATTCATGTGACGAATACACACTTTCACCCACCACAGATCACGAGGACATGCCACCCCATGAGGCGCTTATCACCTTTTGAGACAAGCGGGTCGGTTATATCTTTCATATCTGAACAGAGAATACGTTCATTTCTGGAAGGGTAAGACATATGCGTAGGGAATTCAACTGCAGATACTTGGATCTTGAAGAACTAGTTCTTGGGACAGAAAACAGGGCAAGATTGCAAGCGATCACAGAGCTGTATGCGCAATGGTGAAGCTGAGTTGCTGAACTGGTCAGCATCGTCATTCTGTCATGCATTTTGGTTATATATGCAGCTTGTCATCAAACTGCGGTATGTTATAGATCAACATGAAAAGCAACGGGACCAACTAACGAAAGGTAGCCCTCCGGCGAGCCGAAGGAAAACCGAAGCATGGAGAAACATATAATTAAACAACTCAATATCTCAAATATACATATGGTGCTCAAGGTTGAGCATACCTGATCACTTGGGTTCATCTTCTCATGAACTCTGTCACAAATTTACATATTCAATTCGTCCCACATGTTTTTTTTAGAACGAGGACGCAAGGGCGTCCAGCTTTACATTAATAAAGCCCACCAAAGCAGCATCCACATACGGAGATTGTCGCCATACAGAAACCAAACCAACAAGAAATAAGAGTCTGGGCCACGTTAACTAAATCAAAGAAGGGGACAGGTGGCCCCAGCTCCACAAGGAGTGCCCAGACTCGAACACAACCAAAATAAGAGGTCAGGGCACTGGAGGTAGCTGTCGCATCGCTGCGTGTGTCGCCCTCATCCGCTCCATGACCGTCGCCATCGTCTCAGAATCCCGTTGTTTCCCCAACAGCATCCATGTCCATCTATCTATCTAGTCAATCCCCCTCCCCTCCCTAGGGTTCCCACCCCCGCCGCCGTCGGCGACCTCGCTCCCCCGCCGGCGCTGGCCGCCGGGCGCGCGCCTCCCGGCCCGCCCCGCTCCCCTCCCCCTATTCCCTCCCCCCTCTCCTCCCCTCCCCTCCCCTCC
>NC_041386.1:720565581-720593244 GCF_002162155.2 Triticum dicoccoides
GGTCTCGCGGGGCGGCAGGGTGGCCTGCGGTGGCGGCGCTCCGGCGATCCTCGGTCTGCGCGCTGCGGGGCGGCTGCGGTGCTCCCGTCTCGGGAGGTGGCGCGCGACCGGTCTCGGGCCGGATCCGCCCGGATCTGGCTTTGGGGGCCGGCCGGTGGCGCCTGGCTCCGGTGGTGCGTGCCCGGCGGCTCCGGCGCTTGGAGCCCGCCGGGCGACGCGGGTAGGGCAGCGGCCGGGCGTGGCTGCTGCTCCGGCCGTGGGCGGCGGCATGGGTAGGTATCGGTGGCCTACCGGTGTCGTGGCGGCCTCACGGTGACTCGTTGGATCTGTCCGCGGCAACGGCCGGCTTCTCCGGCGTCGGTTTGTCTGCGTTCGGGCCGTCTCGTCCTTCACCCCATCTCCTCGTCGCCCAGGCGCTCCTCCCATCAAAGGGCTAGTCCTTTCCCAGCTGCGATCCACCGCTCGTCTCGCGCCCCATGCCGCAGGACAGAGCTCATCTCGCGCACATTGCAGCAGGACCGAGCTCATCTCGCGCACGATGCAGCAGGACCGAGCTCTTCTCGCGCACGATGCAGCAGGACCGAGCTCGTCTCTCGCACGATGCTGTAGGACCAAGCTCATCTCGCGCTTGGGGTAGCAGGATGGGTCGGTGGATGCCGGTTCTGGCCGACCTATTGGGTCTCAACGCTGGGGGTTGCCCAGGGGCGTGAAAGGTGGGACCCTTCCGCTCGTCTCTTTCGTTGGGGTGCGGCGGGTCACGAGTGAGGTGGTGTCGAGGTCTTGGATGCTGGGGCGGCGGCCCTGGTGGTGGTGGTGGCGCGGTGCTGTTGGACAAAGCTCGCGCCTTGGTGCTGCCCGCTCATCATGGCCGTGTGGGCGGCATGGTTGCCGGGGTGTGGCGTTCGGTGGCGGTGAATGTTGGCCGAGGTGAAAACCTTCTCTATCTTCGGACGGACCGGCGGAGGCGAAGATCGTTCCCTTCTTGAAGGCGTCGTCGCGGCTCTCATTGCCCGTCATGCGGCTCCAGGGAAAACTTTGATCCTTGGATCGGGCGGTGACGGCGCTCCGGCGTCGTTTCCTTCCTGAAGGCGCCACCTTGGAGCGCATGGTTCGTCATATGTAGCTTCATATCTTCGGGGCGGTGGTGCTAGGAGTAGTGTTGCTGCGCTCAGCGCCTTTGTATCCCGTCCTGGGTGTGTGCGTGTGTTGCGCTGGCGTAGCGTGTGGTTGTATTGGATGCTTGTGGGTTGATGTTTTATATATAAAGCGGGGCGAAAGTCTTTTTCAGTAACAGCATCCATGTCTAAAG
Source organism: Triticum dicoccoides (assembly GCF_002162155.2). NCBI lineage: Eukaryota > Viridiplantae > Streptophyta > Magnoliopsida > Poales > Poaceae > Triticum > Triticum dicoccoides. The sequence goes on from NC_041386.1 coordinate 720,566,891, forward strand.
AAATAAATGACATTTGAACCACACATCAGCCGGGTGAGAAGGGAATTTGTGCTCAATCGTAATCTTGTTCCTAATTGACCATAAGGCCCACAGAAGCGCCCCTACGCTTCGCCACAGAATTCTAGCGCTTGCGCGGCGGTGCGCGCGTAGAATATGGATGAGCTCGGTGCCCGAAGCAGGGTTCCAATTTTGCCTGAAGGCTCTCTCACAGCACTCCAAGCAAAGCGGGCTAAGTGGCAACGGAACAAGACGTGGTTTGCATCTTCGTCCAACCCAGAAACGGTGCAAAGCAGCAAAGCCCATTCCTTTGGCCACATCCCATTATCTGATGTTACCACTTTATTACCGAAGGCCTGCCAAAGGAAAAAAAAATACTTTCAGAGGGAGCGCCGCTTCCATAGCCCCTAGCTATTTCCAGGGAATTCCCTGGCGATAATCTAGCATATAAGGATTTAACCGAGAATTCCCCCGAGGCCGGCAGGTGCCAGGAGACCTCGTCGTTGGCCTGTGAGAATTCCTCCCACATGTTGCTTTAGGTTGTTCCCCAAAAATTGAAGTACTAAATTTGACCAAACAAAGAATCACTTGGCATCCTGATCTGGTGTGGTTGTTACTCCAGCCGTCCTGCACCGGAGGCCAGTTTCGGTTGACGTCTTTCCGGCCAAAGAATTCCCAATCATATTTGAGATGGTTGTTGGCCGTGTCACATTCGAAGCCACATAGACAATCCGACAGAAAAGACGTGCAAAAGAACACGAGAGAGGACTTTTGCCACATTCGCTAAGCAGGTCTGTTATGACGCTCTATTGCCCTATCGCCTTCATCGTTTCACGCCCATGACAGCAACGGCGAGGAACTACAGTGTGTTTGACAAGGTTGCATCGCCTCCGTCCCTCCCAGGTGGTCTGGGTGATCGGGATAGAGTCAGATGTCGCTGTGGAAGCCGGCGTGCTTTGGGGCGAGCACAGTCCGTCTCGGGGTGTATTGTTCTCTTTTTGCAGCTCCCCTCATCGATTGTATTTCAAACCCTCTCTTTTTAACACAAAGACACGCACAGCTTATCCTACTAAAATGCTGAATTATTTCATCCTTATCCTACGAACATTTTTTTCTAACAATTCAATTTCCGCTTGGACAAATTGTCGGTAAAACGTAGTTTCATCACGTGTAGGCTGTAGAATAAGATGGTTAGCTAGCTAGCCTGTGTTAGTTAGGTTCAAGCTAGGGAGAATTGGTGAGACGCCAACTTTCTATAGCCGCCAGTGCTATATAATTACTCCCTCTGTCTCAAAATATAAGAATGTTTTTAATACTACACTAGTATCAAAAACATTCTTATATTATGGGACGGAGGGAGTATTAATTAAGCATGCTACCTGCCGCATGCTTACGTTTATATCGTTAGTGACATATATAGGGCCAATTATATATCTGGGTACGTACGTACTGAGAGCTGCATTTGAACAGCCAGAAGTGTCGGCAAGGTTTCCCAACGCTTGCACCTTTTTGCCACGGTCGCATGGGATGTGGGTTGGCGGCGGCGGTTCCCCAATTCCAATCCAACATCTGAGACTATTTGTAGTCTAATAAAACGGAGCTACACGTGTTCCATCAAGCAGCAAATTAATGAAGTTTGACCAGTTTGAAATACATTCCTCGTCCAAAATCATATTTTATTTATTTCTTGAAATTTGCTGGTGTACTTGACCATATATGAGTATTTTTTTTACACCCATCAATATAGTATTGAACGAATAAAACTGTTCTTATTTTACACAGTGTCGCGTTACGTGACCCATGATATTTCAACATAAATCGTGACATTTAATCGCATTTGATCATGTTAATTAGGAATACAATAGTTTCCTTCTCCTCGAGCGCTCTCTTATGGAGGAATATACCATCAATACGTACTTTATATTGATCACGTTATGCAGTTTCCAGTTCTGGTGTTTCCTGTTTTCTAACTTACTCCCAAATATGAGTGTGAGTGACCTATTACCGTTGATAGGTGTCCTATTACCTCTTTCATGGAGGACCTATTACCTCATTCAGTCTAGACCTTTGGATTAGAAACAAATGGATGGCCAATAATAGTTGGGACCATTTCAAATTTGTTCTCTATAAAACATATAGACATGACCGGAGAATACACTTTTTGGAGAAAACCTTTCATCTATTCCTCACCTCTCAAGATACTGCAACAAACAGTTACTTAGTATAAGACGTAGTGTGTCTATAAAAAATACTAAACAAGACCCGACCGTCCGGCTGAATTGACCGAGTCTTCACTTAGAAACTCAGGCCGATTATAATAATCATGATGTTGGCTATAGCAATAATTGAGCTGCCAAATGATGAAGTTCATGTGTATTATGAATTAATTAGCGCCCACAGGACATCTGTTAATTGCTTGTTGAGATGTCGCCTAGCGACCCACTTGATAGTTGTTAAGAGTAAGATGGCTATAAGTTTGTCTACATAAAAGGATGGTGGCTCTGTTTGGCATGTCTGGTGGTGGCGGCGGCGGCGGCCCTTCAATTCGAATTCAACATCTGAGACTATATATAATCTAATAAACGGAGCCCCACGTGTTCCACCAGGTAGCTAATGGTTAATCAAGTGGCCGTTCAATAGTTAATCCACTTGCGCACATGAGATTGGAGGACCGAGTTGCTTCTCCGTCGTAACCTTTTTCTTGAGGGAACGTTCGCTGTAGTACCTTGATTGCCTGGCTGGCTAGGTGATATATCGGTCGAACTGGTCGTGTCAACAAGTTCCGGCTCTCTCTCATCCCTCACCACCTACCTCTCTCTCTATATATGCCGGAAGTCGGAAGGGACGAGCGAAGATAGAGCAGACAGACAGGCAGAGTGAGGGAGATGAGGTTGCTCATGATCCTCCATGGCGCGGCACTCTTGTTGCTTCTTGCGGCGGTTGCGCATGCTCAACAAACAACAAGGACCGACCCAGCTGACGGTGAGCATGCTAGAATCCAAACGTTTGCTCTTTTACTTGACTTTTCCTCCTCCAAATGCAAAAGTGGGAATCAGAAACCATCTCGCGGTTTCTTTTCCCTGTAGTCTAGATGCTCCCTCTCGGCCCTGAGATGTCCGGTTTCACTCGCGGTTTCTTTTCCCGTAGTCTAGATGCTCCCTCTCGGCCATGAGATCGCCATCGGACGGCTGAGCGGCGACGAGGATGGCTTTCTTAACCGTTATTTTCTGTTTGTCTCATAGCGGCGGCGCTGCACGCGGTGTTCGCCAAACTCGGCCAAAAGGCGGGGCCGCAATGGAACATCAGCGGTGATCCATGCACTGGCGCTGCCATAGACAACACCAACATCGACAACAACGACATCTTCAGGGCCGCCATCAAGTGCGAAGTCTGCACAGGCGGCAACACCTCTGTCTGCCGCATCACCAGGCTGTAAGTGCTCTTCTTAGGCCCCACCAATGCTCAGCATGTTTGATGGAATGCCAGATCTAGCGACGGCTTCGTTACTTGGATCAATGCGAGCGATTGGTAGATCGATAGGGCGTTAGCTAATGGGATGCTTGCAATGCAGGAAAATATACGCCCTGGACGCGGTGGGCCCCATACCAGAAGAGTTGCGGAACCTCACAGCCCTGATCGATCTGTATGAACTCTCAACTTGCACACCTGAAATGAAATGGTCCTAACTTATAGTCTATTGTCCTAACTTGAAACCGACATTCTGTATATAATTCCAATTGCACACCAAATTTACTCGTCTATCTGATTCAATGTTGTTTTAGGGATTTAGGGCAAAATTACTTGACAGGGCCTTTACCATCTTTCATCGGGGAGTTGACTGATATGAAATACATGTGAGATTCACAACTCAAATCATGATTGCAAGTTTGCAGCAATGAATACATTTGTTTCCCCGCAATTAATCTCACAGTTGCTCTCTTCAACATATCAGGACTTTTGGTATCAATGCATTATCTGGACCTGTACCAAAGGAGCTCGGGAACCTTAAGAATCTTATAAAATTGTAAGAAATATTTGTTATAACTATATGATTGTATTTTATCATACAAGTTTAGATTTACTTTTGGTTTGAAGGGTAGCTATGCTGATAGCCTTCATGACTTATAGAATATAAAGTTCGCATGCCTAACTAAAACTTTTGGTGCATTCATAGGGGCTTGGCGGAAACAATTTTAGTGGCTCGCTTCCTTCGGAACTGGGAAACTTGGCAAAACTTGAGGAACTGTACGTATTTACTGAATTCTGGGAACTCCATATTTCTTCTGCCAAGCCAGTTGTCTTTTTACTTGGATTAGTCAGCCCCTTATCCGATGTGTATTTTTTCTCTATTTCTCAATTACAGGTACATTGACAGTTCTGGCCTTAGTGGTCCACTGCCATCATCACTTTCCCAGCTTACGAAAATGAAAAAATTGTATGCCTATAGTTGCCGTGTTGTTGATATATTATAATGCTCCACACCATTCAATCTTATGTAGTTCTCCTCTCTTTTTTCAGATGGGCATCAGATAATGATTTTACTGGGCAAATACCAGATTATATTGGTAGCTGGAGCAGTTTAACAGATCTGTAAGATCACTTATGTTCTAAATCATAGTAATGCTGTAAAAATGAAAATACTGCATGCTGTTTACATAATTTCAAAGTATATTTATTAGCAGGGAGGTTTGAAAGAATATTAGTTCAATTTGATATAGTTATCTACAAGCTGAGCTTTAGTTTGTGCTAAACATAAATCATTGGAAGTGGATGATTCATTTTAAATAACAATGGTTTTAGTTACGTGAGGCTTTCATGAACATGCTGAATCTCCTTGTGGCCTCTTAAGAAAATTCCATTTAAGGTGTAAGATGTTAGATTAGTACTCCATCCGTCCGAAAATACTTGTTGAAGGAATGAATGTATCTAGACGCTATTTAGTTCTACATACACCCATTTTCATCCATTTCTCCAACAAGTATTTCCGGACGGAGGGAGTACTTGATAAGCAACCGCACTATCCATTAGATGGTTGCGAGTTTCAGATAAGGTGATAGTATCAGTCAACATTGATTTCACTTTCCTTTTCTTCCAAGGAATAGAGATATCTATTCTTTCACTACTTTTGCTGCATTCGTTAGGAAATGCTACTTTAAATGACTAACTAGATCTATGGAACTGTAGGAGGTTTCAGGGTAATTCTTTTCAAGGTCCAATTCCAGCTACTCTTTCCAATCTTGGCCAATTGGCAAGCTTGTAAGTGCCCATTGCCGGCGATAAGAGCTAAATGTCATTCTTAAATGTGAAGGTTGCAGCAATGAAAATTAATTAATCTACTTCTGTGGTGCAGACGAATTGGTGATATATTAAATGGGAGCTCTTCTTCACTTGCATTCATCTCTAATCTGACATCTTTGAACACCCTGTATGTCATTCAGTTAATAGCTCAATTACAGTTGAAAGATCCAAGTTTAATCCTAAAACATGTAATTTTTTTTTTGCAGGGTTTTGCGGAACTGTAGGATATCTGATAAGCTTGTATCAATAGACTTCTCGAAATTCGCAAGTTTAAATTTACTGTAAGCATGTTATTCCGACGATAAACTATAGCCAAGTGCATTTCTTGCAAAACACTGCATTACTATGGATGATACACTGGCTGATGACATCTTCTCCTTCTGGTTTTTTTATTATTATTATAGGGATTTGAGTTTCAATAATATCACAGGCCAAGTACCACAAACCTTGTTGAATCTGAACTCACTCGCCTTCTTGTATGGACTCTCTTGACTTGCAAAGTGTATTTGTACAAAAGGAAGACTGTCATCATTTTGCTAATCTATATAAATTTTGTTGTCACTAGATTTCTTGGGAATAATAGCCTTTCAGGAAGCCTTCCAAGCTCAGTAGGATCATTGCTTAAAACTTTGTATGTAATATGGTTCAATTTATTTACACTATAAAAGCAAGGCAGTGCTTATGTAATTTCTAATGGTGCTTTCGTTCTATTATTTTGTAGAGATTTTTCTTACAACCAGCTCTCAGGAAGCATTCCTTCATGGGCTAAAAATTCACAATTGTAAGTTCCAAATTCTGAAATTCCTATTACTGGATGAACCAAATCCAGCCTAAGAAAGGACAGGTTTTATCTAAAATAGGCTCCTGGGCTGACTTATTAGGCTTATATGTACACATCAAATAAGCTAGATTCCTATATAACTCTGAAAGGCTGTTTTGATGCATATATCTTAAGTATTTATAAATAAATTTAGATGCCTACGGCTCCTATTGTTTATCGAGTGACATATTAGGCTTACAGCCTAGCACACAAAATCGAGGAAATTATTTAAGAGTAACTCAACTTTTTTTATTTAAGTTATCAAAAAGAAGTCATAAAGATGCTATGAAGTATGAACAATGGATTCTAATTTTTGCCTGTTGATCATCCTACTTAGGAATCTGGTGGCAAACAATTTTGTGGCCGATAGTTCCAGCAACAGGTTCGTCCATATTTCAATATCTCCTCAAGATCATCATGTATGACTATGCTGTTCTCTCTCCTCGTAATTTGGGTTTAAAATGTCACTTTGTTACATTTGCAGTGTCTTACCTGCGGGGTGGGGGTGCCTTCAGCGCAATACACCATGTTTTCTTGATTCTCCGAAGTGTGAGACTTCTGCATTTTGAAATTTTAAGAATGTGCCCAATCTAGGAGACTATACACCTGCAACTTCAGTTTTACTAAACTAATACCAATATTAAATATTTTAACCTGCTTGCAGCTTCTTCCTTTGCTGTGGACTCTGGAAAATCCATAGTAGGCCCAGATAATTCTGTGTATGAACCTGATCGTGCCAGTCTTGGAGCTGCATCACTATATGTTACAGGAGCACCAACATGGGGTGTTAGCAACGTTGGAAAGTTCATGGAGGCAAATAATGGAAGTTATATAATCCACAGTCCGGGCCAGTTTCTCAATACACTTGAACCAGAACTGTTCCAGAATGCAAGGATGTCGCCGTCATCCTTAAGATACTATGGTATTGGACTAGAAAATGGAAACTATACAGTCACACTTCTGTTTGCAGAGTTTGACTTCCCAGACACCCAGTCTTGGAAGAGCAGAGGTAGAAGGGTTTTTGATATATATGTCCAGGTAGGTTGCCGCTATTAAGTGACAAATTAAACAGTACCCATAGCTAGTTACTCCCTCCGTAAACTAATATAAGAGCGTTTAGATCAATAAAGTAGTGATCTAAACGCTCTTGTATTACTTTACGGAGGGAGTAGCTTATAAGCCAGCTATAAATTTATTCTTCTTATTTGTATAGGGTGAACGTAAGGAGCAGAACTTTGACATAAGGAAGGCCGCAGGCGGGAAATCTTTCACAGCTGTTAGGAAGCAGTATACTGTTCCTGTCACGAAGAACTTTCTAGATATTCATCTCTTCTGGGCTGGCAAGGGCACTTGCTGCATTCCTACTCAAGGCTACTACGGGCCTGCGATCTCAGCTTTGAGTGCAACACCAAGTACATCCCTTGACTTGAAATAATAGTTTTTTGCCGACTATAATATATTTTCCAGATTAACTTGGCAGAAACACATATTAAAGTTATGCTGAATGCAATATTATGTGTCTTGAAATAAAAGCAACCGAAAATACTAAAGCATCAATGTGAAAAGAAAAAGTAGCTTCACATTGCATGCACAAAATGACACAAGTAAGATGAAACTGTAGATGTCATCAAGATTCGCTCTAATTCCAAAAATTCAATATGTTTTAATCTCAAATGGCACGTCCGATATAATATCCGTTTTCACCACTAAATCTGCCATGACGAGATTTTTGGAACTAGATCCTATGTTGATACGCTCTGTCAACTTTATTTGGTTAAAAGTTATCAACCTGCAGAACTTGAGTTACCAGGCAAAACATAGGTAGTTATCAGCTTAAAAAGTACATACATGTCATTTGAGATATTTTGGCGACTATTTCCAAGCTCATATGTTTTTACCTAGTAATGTGCGAGTTACAGTACTATTCACATGTTGTTACCAGCTCTAAACTAGGTTAGATGTACTGTCGACCTTTTTTTAGAACTTAGAAGTTACCACACTACAACATGTGGGTTACGGGGCTAGTTATAACTCATAAGTAGTTATTACTTTCAAAAGTATGTCATTTGAGATGTTTAGAATTCTGTCAAAAGTATGTCATTCTAGTAGTGATAGTCTAACATTTAAGACGTAATACACCAAACAGTTTACATATAATCATATCTTTCTAACAAGTGAACTATCTTTCAGATTTCACCCCTACAGTGCGTAATGCTGCGGTAAAGAAGAAAGGTAGTAAAGCAGGTGTGATTGATGGAGCTATAGTTGGTGTGGTAGTTTTAGGATTGTTAGCATTTGTTGGAATCTTTGTTTGGAGGCAGAAAAGGAGAAAACTATCATTGGAGCAAGAAGGTATGGGATGCACTAGGACCATATTTTTTTCTACCTGGGCAAAGGAGAAGTCAAAAATAAACTCATTATCTTTTGTGATGTCTTGCAGAGCTGTACAGTATTGTGGGAAGACCTAATGTCCTCAGCTATGGGGAGCTGAGGTCAGCTACTGAAAATTTCAGTTCTAATAACCTCCTTGGTCAGGGAGGATATGGATCGGTTTTTAAGGTCGGTTCATCCCATACAGTCTTAAATATCAGAAGGAGGACATCTTTATACGTTTTTTTTTGTATTTTTAGCTTCTCCACATACATGTTGATAAAATTCCTAAAATGAAGGGAAAGTGTATCTGGAGCAAATGATGTTTGGCAGTGTGGTACCTGAAACTTCTTCCATTGTTGAAAAATATTTCCTTTTTGCAGGGAAAGTTAACTGATGGTAGGTTTGTGGCAGTGAAGCAGCTGTCGGAAACATCTCATCAGGGGAAAAAGGAATTCGCGACGGAAATAGAAACGATATCTCGGGTTCAACACCGTAATCTCGTCAAATTGTATGGTTGCTGCCTCGAGGGCAATAAACCATTGCTGGTTTATGAGTACCTGGAGAATGGAAGCCTGGACCGTGCTCTATTTGGTACAAATTATGTTGATTGACGCAGCTAAAAATCTGCAACTTCATGGTTAGTATAGACAACTAAAAATTTAAACCCACATTTGCAGGAAAAGGGAAGTCAAACCTAGACTGGTCAACGCGTTTTGAGATATGCTTAGGAATTGCAAGAGGTCTGGCCTATCTTCATGAAGAATCTAGCATCCGTGTTGTGCACAGGGACATAAAAGCCAGCAATGTCTTGCTTGATGCAAATCTCAATCCTAAGATCTCAGATTTCGGACTCGCAAAACTTTATGATGACCAGGAGACACATGTGAGCACGAAAGTTGCTGGTACATTGTAAGTGCATTTCTATCTTGCTAACCCTTTATGTTTATGTAGTATTTTCGTTTGTATGCTAATGGCGTTTATCGACGCCTTTGTCAAGTGGTTATCTTGCACCAGAGTATGCCATGAGAGGCCATGTGACAGAGAAGGTTGATGTGTTTGCATTTGGCGTCGTGGTATTGGAGACTTTTGAGAAAAAGGGTTTCCCCCCGCTTTATAGATAAAGCATCACCGAACAACCGAATCTTGCCGATACACTACTGAGGAGCTGCGCCAAAACAAGGTTTATATTTTCGAATGGGTAAGCTCACGGAGGAACTCTAGGCCCTATTATTTTTTATGTGCTATCGGTAAAACCCATAGTGAAAATACCTACTAAATATTGGAAATATAGAGCTCACATGTCTCCGCAGAATTTTAAATCAAACCCTCTCAACACACAGTTTGGGCATATGTGAATGCGTGCATCCTGTGCACAGTGCTTCATTTTAGCTTACCATCTCGATGCTTCCAGGTCTGGGAACTGTACGAGGACGGCCAACCTCTGGACATGCTAGACCCCAGGCTGGAGGACTTCGACCGTGAGGAGGTACTTCGGGTCATCAAGGTGGCGCTCGTGTGCACCCAGGGCTCGCCCCACCAGCGGCCGCCCATGTCGAGGGTGGTGGCGATGCTGGCGGGCGACGTCGAGGCGCCCGACTGGGTGCCGAAGCCCAGCTACATCACGGAATGGCAGATCAAGGGTGGCGGCGACACCAGCTACATGAGCTCCGAGGTCAACGGGCAGTCAAGCTCGGTGCCGGCGCCGTTCCTAGGCTCTGTCATCGACCAAGGCCGTTGAAATGATCCATATGGTCGATCGATCGGTCGGTCCACAGCTACTTCTTGTGGTACAGATTCATTGAGAATGCATGCAGTTTGGTGCCTCTATAGTCAGAATTTTTGCTCAAGAGGTTTCATACTTGCATTGTTTAGTAGGTTGGAGTAGGAGATAAAGTTGTATCTCTTTGGACGAGCATAAGATTTTTGCAATAATTTTGGCTTTTGACCTCGAGATTTCAAGTAGACGGAATAATGTGGGCTGTCCAATATCCATGTCATGCCAACACTTGTCCCAATTGGTTCACCACAGCACATGTCAATCAAAAGGTCCTCCTTCCCCGTCTTTCAAAGAAGAAAGAACTCGTGCAAGACGGACACGCGCGCACACGAAAAATTCAGCTTGGGAACTTGTTGGGTTCTTCCCCTCTTGCTTGCAACGGCCAGCGTCTGCATGCCATGTCGGCATGTGGACGTGGGTCTTGGTTGTGGCGGCGGCTTCCTCGGTCCTCCGCATCAGCCACTCAATTCCAATCCAAAATCCGAGACGCTAACTAATCAGCTGGCTAGTTGATCAAGTGGCCATTCAATAGTTGATCCACTTGGGCCAAGTTGCTTCCCCACCGTAACCTTTGCACGGTGTCGTCTACACCTGGCTGGCTACATGATGTACTGTATCCATTTCATTCGTCGTGTGAAAAACGCCCCCACCTTTCAGATGTCCCTTTTTGATCTTATATATTGTTCCGGCTTGTTCACGCCTCACCACCTCTCTCTCTCTCTCTCTCTCTCTCTCTCTCTCTCTCTCTCTCTCTCTCTCTCTCTCTCTCTCTCGGAAGACAAAGGGGCCGAGCTAAGCTAGAACAGACTGACAAGCAGAGCTACGCTACGGAGATGAGGCAGCTCCTCCTTGGCTGCTGCTTCTTGCGGCGGTTGCCCGTGCTCGAGCTCAACACACTACCACCAATCCGGCTGACGGTGACCATGCTCGACTTCGTCCTCTTGAATCTCAAGTCTTAGTTATCCCACACTGTTCGTTCCTGGATCATTACCTGCCGAAGTCATGAATGACCCAGTGATTCGCCTCTATTTTTCTCCGCTCGGTAAACAACTGCTCTATGTCACTGCAACAAAAACACCGTTTATAGTCGCTTTTTCTGGGACACTATTTGTATTCGTCTTTAAGCCCATGAACACTTTTTTTTTAGAACGAAGGCTCAAGCAAGAGCCTGGCTTTGAATTAACAAAGCCATCAACCGGCCAGGATTACAACTCCAAATTACATCACTCTCCAACTAAAAAAAAGAAGACAAACATCAAAGATACAAGGGCGCCAGGGAGCTGCTCACAATGCACATACAGCAAGCTAGGTAGAAGATTGGCGAAGAGCATATAGCTTGGAGATGCCATTAACCTCTTGCACGCCGAAAGCCAAGGCGAAAGCGATATCCTGGTCAGGAGAGTGCACCAACGACGATGCAAGGCACGCCGTTGCCACAACAAACTGGGCTTGAAGAAGACACATCCGTTCAGATCCATCGTCAAAGAAGGCCCCTGCCTCCTCGCCTGGCTCGAAGGCGCCGCACCGTTGAACGATGGGCATGCTCACCCTAGAGCCTGGAAGGATGGCATCGAAGAAGCCACTTGGGCGGAACCAGGCATTCCCGACATGCCGGCGACGACTCACCTAGAGCAGAGCAACACCATATGCCATAGATCTGACATGAAAGAGGGCGAGCAGTCAGAATGCACTATTGGGCAGCAGCAAGGCCAAGATCAGATTGGGAGCAACGGCTCGGTCGACGAGCTGAAGTGCAGCCACCGTAGGAGGGGAACCCTATCCCCTCCCGTCCTGGAGATCCATGGGCACCGGAGGAGTACACTGCAGCCCGGCGCAGAGCACCACAACAACTTGACCCAGCACCCAGGGAGACACCGCCACCGCTGGATGCACGCTGCCGCCGCCGACACACTCCACCTACACCACAGCGAAGCCCACAACCCATCCTTGTTCCCAAAACAGCGCCTTCATGAAGGTTATGGCGCCAGGGGCGTCGCCGCTGCCCAACAAAGTTGAGGATTTCTCCCGGGAAACAAAGGGGAAGGGGATGGGGGCAAGACCTGAACGGCGCCTCCTGGAAGGTGCACGGCACCCGCAGGCGTCGCCGTCGTCGCCGCCGGCATGGCGGCTGGGGTTTCCCCCGGTCTTGCATCCTTGACACCCGCTCCCGCCCGAAGAAGAACCGGGGCCCCACGAAGAGGCAGGTCGGATCTGGGTGGGGGAGAGGCTCGCTGAAGAAGAAGGGCAGTGGGGACGGCCAGATCTGACGCAGCCGGAGCTGACGCCGTCGTGCGCGCTGGCCCGCATTCTTTGGGGATCTCGCCGTCCACACGGCCAAGAACAGCCAACCCGCGCCCGCGCCACCGGAAGCCGAAGCCGGCGACGCCACACCAGCCGGGGCCGCCGCCCCAGATCCAGAGGCCCCCCGCGGGTGAGGCGAGGCGGCGAGGGCCCCACCGCCACCTTCATCGACGGCGCGCCATGAGCACGGCCACAGCGGCCTCGGGCGGCGGCGAGGGGAGGGCGAGCAGGGGAGGGAGGCGGCGGGGTTACGGTTTCGCCCCTCGGGTCGCCCGAGCGGGGCGACACGAGGGAGGGGAGGATGTGGGGAGTTAGACTAGCCACTTGGATATGATCATCCAGCCCATGAACACTAGAGACCTAAAGACGCTTTTTAAGATGTTTATGGAGTGCCACAAACTTTTTATTTTAGTTAGTCTCTAAGAAAATAAATATGAAATTTTAATTAAATTAGAGTGTGAAACTCTATTCTTGTCTTAGGATTAAGAAAACTTTGAATAATCATAAATTTTTAACTCAGATAACAACTAAAATTAGCTATACTAAAATTTGAATACATGACCTGAGTAATTGGATCAAAGAATGAATCAAGAGTCAGTTTTCTATTTTGATCAACAAATGAATCGCCGGCGTTCCCATCCTAGCATACGACACTGTCAATTGCAATTCTCCCATCACGCTGCTTGCAGCTCGCTTCACTGACATGACACAACGACCTGCCCGCAGCACCCCATCATCGCACTCGCACCCCCCGGCTCGCGCCCTGTCGCCGCGCTTGTTGTGCCAGGCGGTGTGGTCGCAACGCCGAATAGACGCCCCGTTCGTGAGCTCAAAGCTCACAACATTGCCGCCCCTTGGCTCGCTCGCAACATCAGTGCAATCCTACCTTAGGAATGTGCGTCAGGCGTGCGGGCTTCTCGCAGTAGCCTATGGGCAAGATGCAGCAATAAGTGGTGGCAACGCCATGGGTTCTTCCACGCAGCAGCCTCCCGCTCAGGTCTTGGGATAGAGAGTCCCCTAGGTTAGCTTGTAGATCAGTTGGAGTTACAGTTTCATGAGCTTTCTCATCCCGACGTGTCAATGACCTATATCCTGCTGGCCTTTCCGAACGGTGAGTTTTTTCTTATTCTGTCTATTTTTTCTAATCTATGACAAACTTTTTCATTCTCCACCGCACTCTGCAAATAGACATTGCACCGGCCAACAATAGCTCAATGATGGCATTCTTATTGTTGTGAGTTGCAATCCGCCCCTTGGACTTATACCACTGCATGAGCTTTATGTATTTTTTTTATTAAACTAGGAGGATATCACATTAACTCCGCCTATGTTGTCTCAACATAGCCGGTCCCAAGCCCGGGTAAAGGAGGAGGGTTGTGATAGGCTTGGCGAGCCAACGTAAAAACTCAGCCACTCTTATGGAGATGAAACCCAAAAGATTTTCGTTGGGGCGTAACCCTCTCAGCGACGCGCCACATCGGAACCCGGGTGTGGTGGAAAATGGGCAAGGGCCGGGCCGTCACCCCCCAAGTGGCGCGCCGTATCTTGATCCGGATACGGTGGCAAGTGAGCGAGGATCGGGTCGTCGCATCCTTAGTGGCGCGCTACATCGGCGCCCGGATGTAGTGGAAAATGAGCAAGGGTCTTCGCATTTGACTCGACGAGTGCGAAGGGTAAGGAAGCTAGCCGAGCCTAGGAGGATTCGCTTAGGTAGCTGGAACGTAGGGTCTCTGACAGGGAAGCTTCGGGAGCTAGTTGATGCAGCAGTGAGGAGAGGTGTTGATATCCTTTGCGTCCAAGAAACCAAATGGAGAGGACAGAAGGCGAACGAGGTGGAGGATACCGGCTTCAAGCTGTGGTACACGGGGACGGCTGCAAACAGAAATGGCGTAGGCATCTTGATCAACAAGAGCCTCAAGTATGGAGTGGTAGACGTCAGGAGACATGGGGACCGGATTATCCTGGTCAAGCTGATAGTTGAGGACTTGGTTCTCAATGTTATCAGCGCATATGCCCCGCAAGTAGGCCACAATGAGAACACCAAGAGGGAGTTCTGGAAAGGCTTGGAAGACATGGTTAGGAGTGTACCGATTGGTGAGAAGCTCTTCATAGGAGGAGACCTCAATGGCCACGTGGGTACATCTAACACAGGTTTTGAAGGGGCGCATGGGGGCTTTGGCTATGGCATCAGGAATCAAGAAGGAGAAGATGTCTTAAGCTTTGCTCTAGCCTACAACATGATTGTAGCTAACACCCTCTTTAGAAAGAGAGAATCACATCTGGTGACTTTTAGTAGTGGCCAACACTCTAGCCAGATTGATTTCATCCTCTCGAGAAGAGAAGATAGGCGTGCGTGCCTAGACTGTAAGGTGATACCTGGGGAGAGTGTTGTACCCCAGCATAAGCTGGTGGTTGCTGACTTCCGCTTTCGGATTCGTGTCCAGCGGGATAAGCGTGCCAAGGTCGCTAGAACGAAGTGGTGGAAGCTCAAGGGGGAGGTAGCTCAGGTGTTCAAGGAGAGGGTATTTAAGGAGGGCCCTTGGGAGGAAGGAGGGGATGCGGACAATGTGTGGATGAAGATGGCGACTTGCATTCGTAAGGTGGCCTCGGAGGAGTTTGGAGTGTCCAGGGGAAGGAGAAGCGAAGATAAGGATACCTGGTGGTGGAATGATGATGTCCAGAAGGCGCTTAAAGAGAAGAAAGATTGCTTCAGACGCCTATACCTGGATAGGAGTGCAGACAACATAGAGAAGTACAAGATGGCGAAGAAGGCCGCAAAGTGAGCTGTTGGTGAAGCAAGGGGTCGGGCATATGAGAACCTCTACCAACGGTTAGGCACGAAGGAAGGTGAAAGGGACATCTATAAGATGGCTAAGATCCGAGAGAGGAAGACGAGGGATATTGGCCAAGTCAAATGCATCAAGGACGGAGCAAGCCAACTCTTGGTGAAGGACGAAGAGATTAAGCATAGATGGCGGGAGTACTTCGACAAGCTGTTCAATGGGGAGAATGAGAGTTCTACCATTGAACTGAATGACTCCTTTGATGAGACCAGCATGCGTTTTGTGCGGCGCATCCAGGAGTCTGAGGTGAAGGAGGCTTTAAAAAGGATGAAAGGAGGCAAGGCGATGGGCCCTGATTGTATCCCCATTGAGGTGTGGAAAGGTCTCGGGGACATAGCGATAGTATGGCTAACCAAGCTTTTCAACCTCATTTTTCGGGCAAACAAGATGCCAGAAGAATGGAGACGGAGTATATTAGTACCAATCTTCAAGAACAAGGGGGATGTTCAGAGTTGTACTAATTACCGTGGAATTAAGCTGATGAGCCATACAATGAAGCTATGGGAGAGAGTCATTGAGCACCGCTTAAGAAGAATGACAAGCGTGACCAAAAATCAGTTTGGTTTCATGCCTGGGAGGTCGACCATGGAAGCCATTTTCTTGGTACGACAACTTATGGAGAGATATAGGGAGCATAAGAAGCACTTGCATATGGTGTTCATTGACTTGGAGAAGGCCTATGATAAGATACCGCGGAATGTCATGTGGTGGGCCTTGGAGAAACACAAAGTCCCAGCAAAGTACATTACCCTCATCAAGGACATGTACAATAATGTTGTGACAAGTGTTCGAACAAGTGATGTCGACACCGATGACTTCCCGATTAAGATAGGACTGCATGAGGGGTCAGCTTTGAGCCCTTATCTTTTTGCATTGGTGATGGATAAGGTCACAAGGGGTATACAAGGAGATATCCCATGGTGTATGCTCTTTGCGGATGATGTGGTGCTAGTTGACGATAGTCGGACGGGGGTAAATAGGAAGTTAGAGTTATGGAGACAAACCTTGGAATCGAAAGGGTTTAGGCTTAGTAGAACTAAAACCGAGTACATGATGTGCGGTTTCAGTACTACTAGCTGTGAGGAGGAGGAGGTTAGCCTTGATGGCCAGGTGGTACCTCGGAAGGACACCTTTCGGTATTTGGGGTCAATGTTGCAGGAGGATGGGGGTATTGATGAAGAAGTGAACCATCGAATCAAAGCCGGATGGATGAAGTGGCGCCAAGCTTCTGGCATTCTCTGTGACAAGAGAGAGCCACAAAAGCTAAAAGGCAAGTTTTACAGGACGGCGGTTCGACCCGCAATGTTGTATGGCGCGGAGTGTTGGCCGACTAAAAGGCGACATGTTCAACAGTTAGGTGTGGCGGAGATGCGTATGTTGAGATGGATGTGTGGTCACACGAGGAAGGATCGAGTCCGGAATGATGATATACGAGATAGAGTTGGGGTAGCACCAATTGAGGAGAAGCTTGTCCAACATCGTTTGAGATGGTTTGGGCATATTCAGCGCAGGCCTCCAGAAGCTCCAGTGCATAGCGGACGGCTAAGGCGTGCGGAGAATGTCAAGAGAGGGCGGGCTCGACCGATTTTGACATGGGAGGAGTCCGTTAAGAGAGACCTGAAGGATTGGAGTATCGACAAAGAGCTAGCTATGGACAGGGGTGCGTGGAAGCTTGCTATCCATGTGCCAGAGCCATGAGTTGGTTGCGAGATTTTATGGGTTTCACCTCTAGCCTACCCCAACTTGTTTGGGACTAAAGGCTTTGTTGTTGTTGTTATTGTAGGACGATATCACATTGAGTACGTATATTATTAAATAAAGTTTGATCCTTTCTGCCAAAAAAATAAGAATACTGATTTATTCTATAAAATACCTCAAAAAATACCATAAATCCAGATGTGGTTGATTTATTGTCTTACCTTTTCACATGAGGTAAGAAGGTAAAAGTTACTCGGATCCACTACTTAATGAAATCAGCGGTTAAGATCTATTATCTACTCTTACCTCTCATGTGAAAAGAGAATGTAAAAGGGAGCATGTTAAAATTTGCCATAAATTCATATAGGACTATGTACTTATGCCATGCACTCACGCATAGCTGCCCACTACCATCACTAACTAATCCAATCCATGCACGCCCTCGGCGCGTGTGCAGCATCCCCGTAACGGCGGGCCACATGACCTGGACAAAATCCAAGATCCAGTGCACACATACACAGCTAAGTACAACAAACTCATGCATGTAACTAAGGGCATGTACAATCGTGCTATCTTATTTAAGAGAAGACAAGAGATGATCTTTTAGCACAATATGTCTCACCACGTTTTTAGGAATTGCTATTTATTGAAGATAAGCCTAAGAGATGACCCATTGTAGACTCTCCTTTGTGTCATCTCTAGATTACATACAAGACTTAAGATAAGACTATATTATCAACCATTGTACATGCCCTATATGAATTTATGGACTCTAAATAGATCTCTTGGCTCTAACTAGTCTGTCCAGCCGGCCGGCCCTCCTTCAGCCGTCCACACGCTTGCTGCATTACATGACCTTGCTGCCTCGCACAGCATCGCAGCTTCACCCCGCCGTTGCCATCTCACCGTACTCTTTGTATCGCATGGCGGCCTGGCACCTCGCTTTCTCCGCACGCCTCAACTGACGCTTCGCTGGACTAGGTACTCCCTAGAACATCTAAGTTACATGCATAACAGAAGCAAACTAATCATGCAAATACAAATATCAAGATTAGTGCTAACATTGTTTGCTAGCATAGAAATCAATTCTGACTGATTTTCTCGAAAATATGTGAGCAACTGTTTGGTCCAATAAAATTCTACTAGTCTACTACCTCTATCCCTTAATATAAGATGTTTTTGCAGTTCAAATTGAACTGCAAAAACGTATTATATTAGGGGACAGAGGTAGTATATGGTAAAACTCAAAAGTAGTACAAGTGTTATTTGTTACCCTCATAGACCTAAGAGCAAGTGTACCATGACTTTCCAGAATTTTGATTACAAAAACAGGGCAGTGCGGAGTTGTATAGGGAGATGTATATGAACCGGTTCATATAAAAATGTAGAACATCTTTCTAACGGGATGGGAAAGCGAGATGTAGAAAACTACTCCCTCCGTCCCATAATGTAAGACTTTTCTAGCACTAGTGTAGTGTCAAAAACGTCTTACATTATGGGACGGAGGGAATACAGTATAAATATACTGATGCTTACATCTGAATTACATAAGGGAGTGTAGAAGTAGTTACATCTTCTCTGTTTGAAATGCAAACTGAATCAGTTTCAAGTTAGGATAATAAGCAGTGGGAAATTATTATTGTTAAATTAAATTTCGGATGTCATAGCCGTAATTTGTTCAATGGACGGCGTTCGGGAACTGGACATGGACACTACATTTGGCTCAACCTACATGCAATTGATTAGTAATCAAGGTAGTTTCATGGGGTTGCATGCGAGATTGGATGGGTTGGGTAACCGATCATGTCAGTTGTGTTTGGGTTACTTGCCTCTTGAGTTCGGACATCCACGGCGGGCGAGGAACTCTAACTGTGTAGAGGATGACGAAGCATTGCGTTACTTCGCCGCTATAGCACCTCCATTGGGTGACCTCATCAAGGACGACTGCAACTTGATCTGCTCAAAATCTATATCAATACAAATGTATTCTGGGCTTGATTAACCTTAAAGAGACGCTAAAGTGCAGGCTGCAGCACACATACATGGAAGTTGAGAAAATTTTAAGATTGGGAAATTAGGTATTCATGATTGGTGAATCGGCTATGTGTTGGAGGATGGAAAGCATGCACCATGGTGAGGCGTGCTTGGAGTAGCAGTGATGAAGAGGTTTCAGGAATGGCCGGTGTGCGAGAGGAAGCCGGAGAGGAGGCAAAGGAGGTACGCGTGCAAGGGAGAGAGACAATGTCCGCCAATGAAACCTCTAATTGGCATGTTGTGAAAAAACTACAACTGCAGTCCAGATACTCCTCCAATAGAGCCTAATGTATGTGCCCTAGTAGAGTGAATTGCAAAAAAGCCACCACATTTTAAGTTCAGCTCCGAAATTGCCACCATATTTCTTGCCCACCCCAAATATCTAACGGTTTTCTTACTAATTTTCTCAGTAAACACTAATGACCAATTTGAACCGTCTTAATCTGATTTCTAACATGTCGGGTCCATGGTAAGCGTTGTCGTGGCACAAACCTTTGGATTAAAACGGTTCACGGTAAGTGCTACCAGAGAGCGGATTAAAACGGTTCAAAATGGCCATTAGTGTTTATTGAGAAAATTAGTAAGAAAAGGGTAAATTTTTGGGTCAAGGAAGAAATGTGGTGGCAATTCCGAAACTGGACTTAAAATGTGGTACTTTGACCAAATTTATATTAAAAGGTATTAACATTCACAATGCCAAATCAATATTGTAAGATTCATTATAAAATGTAGTTTTATAGTATATATATTTGATATTGTAGATGTTGATATGTTTAATTATAAATTTGGCACAAATCTAATGCGAAGAGTAAAAAAGACCAGAGGGAGAATGATCAAGATATATATAATACGGTATTAAATTGACATGTCGGCAGGTGTCTCTTTCTTTCTTTTCATCCATAAAACCTACTGACATAACTGAAATTTGAATTGTCCCTCCCCTTGAATGCAACAATGTGATTTCTAGCACATGAATTAGGACCGTGGCCCGAAGTCTGGGAGGTGTTCATTAATCAAGCAATCTTAAAGTACTTAAGACACTGGTTCAACCTTCGATACCATTAAAGAATAATTCAATATTAATCTGATCTCCTCAGAGACGATCGTACTGATCACACCATTTCAGTACGATGAATATTGTTTTTATGAGTAAGTGAATGTATCTGTTCACTTTTTTATACTGTAGCATTAGATCCCCGTCCAAACTGTCAAGGAGTGCTTAGGAGAAAATTATTGGTATATGTGTCTTGGTTCTTCTGTAGGATTCACTTACCTGAACCATGTCGAACATTATTGTAGAGTACAAGACACATTAGTTGGTCACATTATGACGCTCTTAACGGACAGAGTCTCAGTCTCCCGCTGCTCTGTTCTGCTCTGCTCGTGGAAACACTTCCTACCACAAGTGTTGAGCAAGAAGCCTGTGTATGTATCCTTGAAGGTCTGGACTGAAGTCTCAGCTCAGGTGGCCAAGAGAAGTATATAATATAACGTCAGTATTCTCTGTGTTATTGACTAATTGTTGTCATTACCTGCGTATTTTTTTCATGCTAGTCTTCTTTGTCTTTTGCTTTCGGAAATTCACCATCCTCCCTTTTCTTTCCTTCTTTTTCTTGCTGAATCATGCATGTATGAGTTTCCTGCAATCAACAGCAAAGGAAAGGAGGTCCAGAAAACAAGGGATGAAGCTGGACAGCTGTGTTTCCTGTACTAGTACTCATTTTTGGGCCCAGTTGAGGCCATCAAAGTCAGCTGGTCTTCATGTAAATTCATTTTGTACAGCCAACCACTGCCTGTACACAATTAAGAAACAAAGTCAGACTCAGCCAGCAGACAGACGGTGCCTTCATTGGTCGAGACTCTCTTAAGAAAAACAAATCAACTGTTACAAAGAGTCGCTGGCTATCTCACTAGCTTAATGCGTTCGATGGTGATAGTTGAGCTGCCAAATGATTAAAATTCATGTGTATACAACAGATATATTTGTCAAATCAAGATGCTTAATGAGATTCCAAATGGATATGTATAACAACTTGCCATGTTGAGATGAGATTACATCCAGCTACCCAACTGCTAGTTTTTGTTAAATTTCAGCTCGAGCTAGCTTGCAGATACCAACTAATTCAATTGCTTTCCAAGTAGCTAGCAAATGTGCATGGCACAACTTTGATCAGAAGAACACCGGACTAACAACCATATATATATATATGTCTTTTGTGCTTGATACTACATCAGCACATGCGTAGAAAGTCTTTTGAATCTGCACAACACAGAATGGGGACTGCCTGAAAACAGATGCTTATATGTCCAACAAATACTAGCAAAATATGGAAACAAATATGAATAACCAACTCAATCACTCAGAAGATCATCGTTTTTCTAGTGAGACACCCGACTGGTTAGCATGCACTTGACAATTAGACTCAGAATACTTCACAGATACAAATTTTAGCGCCCCACCCTCCTCCCAATAATGAGGAGATAGCTTAGCTTGTGCTGACAGATACCCATTCCCTTTTCCTTCTTATGCTCCTTTGATTAACAGATCATGTACGCTGTCATTACATCATGAATTTTCTTTATGCACCCAACCATTAGATTGAGATCTGTTTAGTAACCAGCAAAGCAAATGAAGGCCAGGAAACAAGGACAACTACAGAAGGGCGATGAGCCATCCAACCAGTGTAGAGAGGGCACGCTGCACAAGCTCTTGGTAACAATTCATAGACATGTCCAAAGAATACTAAAATATGGAAATACATGTGTATAACCAACTCACATCTGAAATACACACGATTTGCTCATGGTCGAGCCAAGCTCACTTGGATCCAGTTCTTCATGAACTCGGATGCAGATTTACATGCAGTTCCTCCCATTTGTTTCTTTTTGTTCATTCCCAAAAAAAAGTCAAATTTATACAAAGAATCACATGACATCATGTATGTGGTGTGTGGCTATCATTATACAGGGCTTGATATCGCCACTTCGGTAATTCCCACAGAAGAAGACTCTGTAGGGCAACATCCGGATGATGAGGACATATTTGCACCCTTCCTACTTCCTAGTACTGCTGGTTTCCTAAACCACCAGGAAGCCAAGCGTTTCCACCAACTTCCGTTTTCTCTACGGAAGAACACTGACGCTAATGCGTAGAATGCGATGTAGGCTAACACAGGGATGACAAGGAATATGACATTTTTGGATGCTCCCCATTTCCTAGTACTGCCTGCTGCGTAGGCCACTAGGAGACCAACCATGTCCAGCAAAATGGCTATATGCATTAGCCAGAGTGGCGGTTTGCGTTTCTGGAATAATGTCGTCCATGGAAGGAGCAGGACAATAACAACGACTGAGGCCATGAAGGAAGTGGAGTTGCTGTAGAAGAAAACATCGTACCGATGCTTGTTGATGTCGTGGAGGACGGGGTAGCCAGCAAAGTGTTCGTTGTTGTTGTCTTGCCACAGACCTCCTGGTGGTTTTAGGCCAACCTGGTATGTCATACTTGCACCCAGGATTCCTAGCAACATCAAGTATTCAACGGTTTCTTTCTCTCTGTTGCTGCTGTTGGTACTGCTGCTGGTTGAGTTATCGCTGCTGATGCTGCAGGTGGTGGTGGTGGTGATGGTGATGGTGGTTGTGGTAGTGGTGGCGGTGGCGGCACTAGTGCTAATGATGGTTCTAGTACTGGTGTTGCTGATGATTTTCATGCCACCATTGCTATGAACTGCTTCATCTTGCCTATGTCTACGAGCTCGGGATTTGATGATGAACCAGAAAATGGCTACTAGGGAGGCTATAAAGACTAGGACCATGCCAACCAAGGTTAATACATAGATGGATGTTTTGAGTTGTCGAGAGCTTCCAGAAGCGTAGGCACCCATGAGGCCAAACATACCCACCAACATGCATACGTAGAGCGCATAACAACGTATACCTGGCCTGTATAGCTTCGGATTGACGAGAAGAAGAATGAGGGTTATAGACGCCATGAAGCTTGTCGCATTGCAGTAGAAGAATGCATTGTAACGGCGAGGGTAATTGTCATGCAGGATTGGGAAACCTGCACGGCGACCAAGCTCTCGGTCATCCACTAACCAGAAGCCACCAGGTGGGGTGAGGCCAGCTTGGTAGGTGAGGGTAGCAGCCAAGATAGCAACCAGCAGCAGCACCTTGCGCTTGTCATCCAGATCCTTTACTGCATGATCACCCGCTGGCTCAGGTGCATGGTCTCTTATGGTGATATG
Organism: Triticum dicoccoides; assembly: GCF_002162155.2. NCBI lineage: Eukaryota > Viridiplantae > Streptophyta > Magnoliopsida > Poales > Poaceae > Triticum > Triticum dicoccoides. The sequence continues at coordinate 720,590,276 of NC_041386.1, forward strand.
CACTATCACGTAGACGAGGACGAGCCCTGCCAGGGCGACGATATAGATGGATGTGTTTACATCCCTAGTGCTCCCAGCACCATAGGCAGTAACGAGGCCGAATAGGTCCAGCACCAGGGTTGCTTCCAGTGTGTGCCGGTTGAGCAGAAACTTGCTCTGGAGCATCATGATGACGACCAAGGATGTGACGAAAGCTGCCGAGTTGCTATAGAAGAACACTCTATACCGAGTAGGATGTGTCATTTGGAGGACTGGGTGGCTGATCTTGTGCCCATCCCGGTTATCTAGCCAAAGGCCTCCGGGTGGATCTAGTCCTGCTTGATATGTGATGGTCACCACAAGAGTAGCAAGGAGCATAACAAGATAGCGGGTGTTCTGTTGGTGTAGTTCATTCGTGCCTCGGCAGGTGCCTGCAAATTAATTTTCAACTGATCAATCAGATATGCAACGAACTACTAAATAAATCAATAATTGTGTATATGCAACCAACTACTAAATAAATCAATAATTTTCAACTGATCAATCAGATATGCAACCAACTACTAATATGTATCTACATACATGAAAATCATCTTATGCACTGATAATTAATATATACGTAGCGTGCAATATAGCTATTCTACGCTTCATTGAGACAAGAAAAGCCTAGAGTAAAAAATCGTTATCGATCAGTAAAATAAATTGTGATCAATATACGCTTCATGATGTAGTAAAGTATGTTGATAAATTGTTCAACACGATGTAGTTTTTCACTATGGATGTAGAATAACCATTTGATACACTAGTTTGGATATATAGATATGGCCATACCTGAAGGAATGCCAACCAGCTTCCTGAAACGTGCTGAAACATCATGAAGCTTGTCCGTGAGTAGTTTCCAACCTTTTTTGTAGTAAGTAACAAACCCCAGCAGTAGGCATACGCCGGCAGGGACCGCAAGGACAAGACCGGTATTGTCAGACTCCCTGCAGCCCCCAGCAGCATAGGCCCCCATAAGGCCCAACAGAGCAACAGCGATCAACACGTAGGGCGCCGCCAATCCTACCTTGAACCATCCTACAGTGAACATGAAGTTCTTGCTCAGCTTCTCCTTGAGCAGCTTCCTCTCCAAGAGCAGCACGATGATGAGCAGGGACACAGCGAACGAAGTGGTGTTGCAAAACGAAGAAAGAACGGTACCGGCCACGGGCTTGTAACACCGGGTCGCTCAAACGGTGCCCGTCTTGGGTGCTGGTCCAGAACCCACCAGGTGGGCTCAGCCCGGCGACATATGTGATGGTGACTGCGAAGGTTGCCAGTAACATTAACACATTGATCTGCTCCTTCTCGGCTCGTTTCCTGGCGGGATCTGTGAGTACAATCAACGCGTGCATCTTCATCTTGGCTCGCTTTATTTTGAGCAACATCTTGAGTCGCTTCATGGCTTTGGAAGTGGAGTTGGAGTGGACCTTATCATCATCACCACTGGAGTCAGGGACCCGAGCATCCCCATTGCTGGTGACGTTGGACTCAGGGATCCCACCGTTCCCATTGGCGGTGGGGTTAGAGTCAGGGACCACACCATCTCCATTGGTGGTGGTACTGACCTTGGCCGTGCACCAGACGTAGAGGAAAACAAAGATGATGATCAACACCAAAGAGGAGAAGATTACCACCGCATAGATGGTTGTGAATGCGTCCCGGCAGCTCCCAGCACCGTAGGCCCCCATGAGGCCGAGTAGGTCGAGCATCATCACCATCCGCAGCGCCACTGTCCAGTAATGCTTCTTCTTCAGCAGGACGATGACGATGAGGGAGACCACGAGCGACGCGGCGAGCGCAGTGGCGTTGCAGTAGTAGAAGGAAAGGTACCGACGGTAATGGGTATCCCGTAGGATCGGATCGCCGGCCATGCGCCCTTCCGGGTTGTCCTGCTCCCAGGACCCACCCGGCAGGTTCAGCCCGGCGACGTACGTCACCGTCGCCACCAAAGTCGACAGAAGCAAGATCTGCTCCTTGAACTCGTACAGTTTCGAGTCGTCGCCTTCATCTTCATGACCAGTGCGCTTGCGGCCATGGCCATACTGCTGCTCTAAATCCTCAGTGGCCATGGAAGGCATCTGCCTAATTTGCTATCAACTGGATGGGTTCTGGCTGAATTTATATATCATCCTACGGCCAAAGCCAATGCATATTGCCAAGTCAAGAGTCAATGCACGGTGGCTTAGCTGTCCTGATGTGAACTTTGGGATCATTTCCCCATATTTTGTGTGACTAGACAAGACTAGCACTCAATGGTCAATTTTATATCTTCCATCTTGTCCAATTTGTTATCCCTTTGTGTGACCGGACAAGACTCGGCAACTTCCTATCTTCTTCGCCTAATACATAATTGAACACTCCCAACTTGCATTAGAATTTAGAAATGTACAGCCGCATTCATATGCATACTATTGGCGCACTAGAATCAATCATGCACGAACCACTGTGTCTTATGCGAGGTCATAGTTCAGACTGCCAACTCAGTCAAATGTTAGATGGGTAGAAAAGTTGTTCATGATACTAGATCAGTACATGGGAATTATGTTTGGATTACGACCATGGTGGATCTTCTTAGATAAAATTATAGATACAATACTTACAAAGACACATCCGTTGTTATTTGTAGATATGATCATGAAGGCCTAACCAGTGAATTCGTCGTCTATTGGCGATGATACTGCTACAACTACCTCGTTCTCGGACTTGGAGGTAATAGCTGTGGAGGAGGATTGTGCTCGATCGATTGATCAACTACCAATCATTGCACAGCTGATGGGGTGTGTTGGGATCAGTGTTGGGTAGTTGGAACAGAGAGCCCTCCCACATGTAAACTTGGAATCAATTGGATTGTATATTGATAGATAGGTATAGCTTGCATATGTAATCAGAGAGTGGCATGGTGATTTTATATCGCTATGGCTTCATGGAGAGAGATCTGAGATCTGAGC
>NC_041386.1:720593459-720613850 GCF_002162155.2 Triticum dicoccoides
AACATTCATATATCATCATGTCTCTGAGGAGAAAACAGTATTATTACTAGCGGGTGGTTTAATCTATTGTGCGTGAACTACTGTATTTTACTTCTCTGCATTCATAAGAAGCTCAATTCTTTCTGGTGGCCATATGAACATAATCTTTTTTTAAGGCTATTGTGTTGCTACTGGCAGCATACTGCCACAAAATTAATACAATACATACCTGTTCAAACCATTGACATTAGGAGAGCAATGCTACATCATCCACGTTATCATCATGATGTCACATTCGCAGCAGCAACGGTGTCATCCACATTATCATCTTAAGGCACAGGCTGGCATCGCACATTAGGACCGAATGGTTGCTTCATATAATTTCCCGTTGACTTGATACATATGAGATACATATATATGCTCGCATCAGGGTCTCTTGCTCCGGTCGCCGCCTTAACTCTGACACCATGTCTGCTTGTATGTACCTCTCGATTGAATCTCCTTCCAATTGTTGGGCTCGATTCCGGTTTGTTGTCACAATATATTCCCTTCCAGGGAAGATGTCCATCTTGCTTCTTCAACTCGATTGCCGCTACCTTCTTCAACTCGTTGCTGGTATACATCGCTGCAAATCGCCATGTGCTGGTTCATCGCAAAATTTGTCGGTCATTTCCATTTGTTATAACTGTTCATACGAATGTCTCTTCGTACCAAAGTATAAGTTGTTCTAACTGTCGTCTCCAAGCACTAGTTCTTTTTCATATCAGTTTCTGGTCTCTAAGACTCTCACCATTACCAACTGGGCTCCTCTCGTCTTTTAAAATTTGTTGAAGCCCCCTTTACATTTTACACGAAGTTAGAATTACTCAACCCAGGACAAACCTATGATGCAATCAATGCTACTGATGGTGCGTGGAGAAGGTTAACAGCGAAGAGCACCATGGATGAAGGTATAACCCATGGCTAACCTCCTATTGCTTTCTCTGTATCAGTGTACTACATGCTATGGAGAAATTAGTGTGCACAATGTGATAGCATTTCAATATCTCAGGAATCTTGGTACCTATGAACTGAAGCAAACAAAACATTCCAGCCATCCAGTGCTTGCCAAAGAACACTGAATGTTCTGAACTGGATTTGCAAGCTGCGGGATCCCTTTCCGAGGCAGGACCGCAGGACACCGTTTGCATCTGAGGTTCAAACCATTAAGCGATCATACTAATAAGATGATAACTGGTCAGTGCATCTACAAATCCTTTTCATTGTCGCCATTTTAGATTTTCCATATGCTTACAGTTCCTGCACCGTTTTCATCTTTGTTAACATGCAGGTATTGATGAAATGAACCAACACTCTGTCTTACTCAGATGGAGGAAAATGCAATGTACTACACCATACAAGATGCCTCTGTTAATTAACCTGCACATATTGACATGCTGCAACTGGCCATCAAGTTCAGCCAATTTGATTTCATGAAATAATACCCCTACCATATATGGCAGTAACTCTGCAATTTCATCGGTTTCGCTTTCCAAATTTTCCATCCATAATCTGTGACCATGTTTCCCCATTTCAACTGTCGATAGTTTCAGACCGGGGCCTGCAGACTGACCGAGATACAGAGCAGAGCTTTGTGGTTTTCTGAAGCAAACCTACCATTCATGTGTGTGTTAGGGGATTCGACTGATATTTGGATCTTAAAGAACTTATTCTTGGCAATCACAGAGTTGTAAGAGCAGCAGTTATTCTGAGTTGCTGAACTGCTCAGCATTGTCATTCTGTCATGCATTTTGGTTAGGTTCATGGATTAAAATGTAAAGCAAACGAAGACCGGAAATTAAATAGGACCAACAAACAAAAGGGAGCCCTCCGGCGAGCGGAAGGAATACCAAAGCATGGATAAACATATGAATAACTAACTCAATATATCTCAAATATACATATGGTGCTCAATATCTCATAAACTCTGTCCCACATTTACGTATTCAGTTCCTCCCACATGTTTCTGTATGTTGTTCCACAAAAATTGAAGTACTGAATTTGACCTGACAAAGAATCAGTTGGCTTCCTGATGTGATGTGGCAGTCACTCTAGCAGTGGGGGGCGGAGTCTGGGTTGGCGGTTTCACAGGGCCTTCCCTGTTGTAGAAGACCGAAGCTGTTACGTAGACCGCAATGTAGAGCAACACAGGGATGACGAGTAACATGACGTTTCTGGAGGTTTCCCACTCCCTAGTACTGCCTGCTGCATAGGCAACTAGGAGGCTAAGCATGTCCAGCAAAATGGCTGAATGCATCGGCCAGAGTGACAGATCGTGTTCATGGAATGTCAATGGGAGCAGCATGACGACCACCACGATCGACGCCATGAATGAAGTGGAGTTGCCATAAAAGAAAGCGTTATACCGGTGCTTGTTGGTGTCGTGGAGGATGGGGTTGCCAGCATAGTGCCCATTCATGTTGTCCTGCCATGGGCCGCCTGGTGGCTTTAGGCCAGTCTGGTATGTCATACTTGCGCCAAGGATCCCTAGTAACATCAAGTATTCAAGTCTCTCTTTCTCTTTACTGCTGCTGCTGTTGCTGCTTGTTGCTGTTGTTTGTGCTGCTTGTGGTGTCGTTGTTGTTGCCGCTGCTGTCAATCTTGCTGCTGTGGTTGTTGTTTCTGTTGTTGGTGCTACAGTTGATGTTGCTGTTGCCCCTGCTGTCAATCTTGCTGCTACCATTGCTGCTGTGGTTGTTGTTTCTGTTGTTGGTGCTACCGTTGATGTTGTTGTTGCTCCTGCTATCAATCTTGCTGCTATTATTGCTGTTGTGGCTGTTGTTTCTGTTGTTGGTGCTACCGTTGATGTTGTTGTTGCCCCTGCTGTCAATCTTGTTGCTATTATTGCTGTTGTGGTTGTTGTTTCTGTTGTTGCTGCTGCCGCTGCTCTTGTTGCGGCCGCCGCTGCTGTTGTTATTGCCGCCGATGCTGTTGTTGCCATTGTTACTGCCGCCTCCACTGCTGCTGCTGCTTTTTTTCTGCATCTATAGATGTACCAGAAAATGGCTACTAGCAAGGCTATGAATGCTGATACAGCGACAACCAAGGTTAACAAAATGATGGAGGTTTTGAGATGCCGGGAGCTTCCAGCAGCATAGGCACCCATGAGGCCAAACATGCCCACCAGCATGCACACATAGAGTGCATAACAACGTATACCTGGCCTGTATAGCTTTGGATTGATGAGAAGAAGGATGAGTGTTACGGATGCCATGAAACTCGCCGCATTGCAATAGAAGAATGCATGGTAACGAGGAGGGTAATTGCCAAGGAGGACTGGGAAGCCCGCACGACGACCAAGCCCTTGGTCATCCGCTAACCAGAAGCCACCTGGAGGAGTGAGACCAGCTTGGTATGTCAGGGTAGCAGCCAAGATAGCAACCAGTAGCAACACCTTACGCTTGTCATCGAGAACCTTTACTGCAGCATCACCACCTGCTGGCTCAGGGTCATGGTCTCTTATGGTGATATGGACAACAACATAGACAAGGACAATGCCCGCCAAGGCAATGATGTAGAAGGATGCGTTTACATCCCTAGTGCTCCCGGCGCCATAGGCAGTAATGAGACCGAATAGGTCCAGTACTAGGGTTGCTTCTAGTGTGTGCCGCGTGAGCAGATACTTGCTCTGGAGCATCATGATGACAACCAACGATGTGACGAAAGCTGCTGAGTTGCTGTAGAAGAACACTTGATACCGAGTAGGATGTGTTGTTTGGAGTACCGGGTGGCCGATTGTATGCCCATCCCGGCTGTCTAGCCAAAGGCCGCCAGGTGGATCGAGTCCTGCTTGGTAAGTGATGGTCACCACAAGAGTAGCAAGGAGCATAACAAGACAGCGAGTGTTTTGAAGGTGTAGCTCGATGTCCGTGCTTATGGAGGTGCCTGTGGGTATTTATTTTTCAGTCAATTAACGATGCAAATAAATAGTAAATAAATCTTTGTGTAGTATGGTAATAATGAACAGTAAATAAATAGTATTTCAATAAATCAGGCATGCAACTAAATACTAGATAAATCCAGAACATTGTATACTTGAAAAAATAAGAATATAATATGCGTATATTGATATACATGTATATACATATATATTTTTCTTAGATTTTATAAAGGACAAAAATATAACAGTTAAAGTTGTGTGGTAAAAATATTGACCACATCCAAAATGGTAAGCTATCTTTCATAACCGGAGTAACATATACTCCCTCCATTTTACAATGTAGTGCATAGTTTTTTTTTCAAGGTCAAACTTAGCAAGCTTTGACCAAGTTTATAGATAAAACTATCTATATCTACAATACTAAACATGTACATTATGAAAATATAACTCATGATGTATCCAACGATATGTATTTAGTATTCTAGATGTACCTATTTTTCTCTATAAGTATGGTCAGAGTTTATAAAGTTTGACTTTTGTTAAAATCTATATGCACTACATTATGGAACGGAGGGAGTATTAGGTAAGTAGGTAACCAGCCATACCTCGAGGAGTGTTGACCCGTCTCTTGAACCATCCTAAGACATCACCACACTTGGTCGCGAGTCCTTCCCAACAATTTGTGCAAGTAACAACCACCAGTTGGAGGCACACACAGACAGGAACCGCAGCGGTGAGGGTAAGGACAAAGATGGTATTGTCAGCCTCCCTGCAGCTCCCGGCGGCATAGGCTACCATAAGGCCCAACAGAGCGACGGCGATCAACACATAGGGCACTGTGAATCGCACCGTGAATTTTTCGCTCAGCTGCTTCTTCAGGAGCTTCTTCTCCAAGAGCAACACGATGATGAGAAGGGACACGGCGAACGAAGTGGTGTTGCAAACAAAGAAGGCACGGTACCGGCCACGAGCTTGCAACACCGGGTCGCTCAAACGGTGTCCGTCCTGGGTGTTGCTCCAGAACCCACCAGGCGGGCTCAGCCCAGCTACGTATGTGATGGTGACAGCAAAAGTTGCGAGTAACATCAACACATCAATCTTCTCCTTCTCTTCCTTCTTGGCGTCGACGAATGACTTCACCACACTGTTCTGTTTCTGGATTCGCCTCACGCTGAGGAAGAACCTGGACTTGGAGGTGGAGTTCAAGCCAGGGGTCGCGATGGGACGATTGGAGTTGGAGTTGGAGTTGGAGGGGAACTTATCATGACGATGGAGCCAGAGGTAGAAGAAACCAAAGATGATAACTAATACCAAAAAGGAGAAGACTACCACCGCGAAGATGGTTGTGAATGTATCCCGGCAGCTCCCAGCGCCGTAGGCACCCACGAGGCTGAGTAGGTCGAGCATCATGACCATCCGCAGCACCACTGTCGAGACAATGTGCTTCTCCTCCAGGATGATGAGGATGAGGGAGACCACGAGCGACGCGGCGAGCGCGGTGGCGTTGCAGTAGTAGAAGGCGAGGTAACGGCGGTAGTGGGTGTCCCGGAGGATCGGATCGCCGGCCATGTGACCTCCCGGGTCATCCTGCTCCCAGGATCCCCCAGGCAGGTTCAGCCCGGCGACGTATGTCACCGTTGCGACCAGAGTCGACAGCAGCAGGAGCTGCTCCTTGAACTCATACAGCTTTGAAACTGTACGAGGCTCGCCACTGCCATTGACAGTGCCTCCAGTTTCAAGGTCGTCGGCCATGGAAGCTGTTTGCTTAATTTGCTTATGAAATGGAAGGCCTCTGGCTGAACTTATATATATCATCCTACACTCCGACAGCCAATGTGTGTTACCAAGTCAAGAGTCTATGCACGGTGGCTTAGCTGGAGTTGTTGAGGGCCTGCCCACATGTGAACTTGGAATCCTTTCCTATATTTTGTGAGACTAGACAAGACTAGCGCTCAGGCAGTCAATTTTGTATCGTTCTTCTTGTCTGGGCGACGAGACTAGGCAACTTCCCACCTTCTTCGCCTAATACAGAATTAAACATTCCCAACTTGCATTATAATTTAGATTTAGAAACGTACAGCCACTCGTATCAATCATGCACCAACCACTGTGTTTATAGAATAGATCGGTATGCGAGATTATAGTTTATACTGCCAAATCAGTCGTACGTTAGAAGGGTAGAAAAGTTGTTCGTGATACTAGATAGGGAATTAAGCTTGGATTACGACGGTGGTAGATTTGCTTAGATATAATAAAATTATAATGATCCATAGACCATAACCTGTATACATAGATGCAGTTATGAAGATCTATCAGTTGTTATTTGTAGATACAACAATGATGTTCTAGATGTGACATGTCTAGTTACAATCATGAAGATCAATTGGTTGTGATCTGTTTGACACAGTTATGAAGATGGTCTATCAAATACCCTCGTGTTATTTACATTTACGGAGATGTGATCTATTTACAGCTACCTCGTTCTCAGACTTGAACACTATCTGCCCCTTTGCTTTGCCATAACTGTGGAGGAGGACTGTGCTTGATCAATCGATCAATCAGTTCTCCCTTGGTATCGTCAACTACCAGTCGTTGCACAACTGATTGGGCGTGTTCGGGGCAGTGCTCGGTAGCTGGAATAGAGAGCCCACCCACATGTAAACTTGGAATCAATGACTTATATATAGTTTTCATGTGTGTTCAGAGTAAGACATGGCGATTTCTATATCCCTATGGCTTTTCAGAGAGACCTGATTAAATATCATCAACTACGTACTCCCAACTTGCAGTTAGAAATGTACAACCACATTCATATCATCTCGTCTCTGACCAGAAAAAAGTACAGTTACTAGCGCGTGGTTGAACCCATCGTGCACTAACATTGTATTTACTTCTCTAGATGCCATGCATTGATATGGAGCTAAATTCTTTCTGATTCATTCATCCAAAGGATTATTAAAGAAAACCAGATGACGGGAGCGAATTTTTGGTTATGATCTGTTTGACACAAACTAGCACCTTATACGAGATAGACTAGTACTGCTTCGTACGTAGTACTACTTCTAATCCTATCAGGACTTGACCGCATTAGGCACGCACGTACACAGCCTGGACTAGCTCGGACAACATGCCGACAATGGAGTAATTAGACTGTAGAAGTACTCACGTGTATACTTAGATAAGATTACCTAACAAATACATACTTAAAACTTGATGTAATGCTAGTGTGTGGTGGCCATATGAACATATGCTTTTCAGCTGGATTAGCTTGGAACAGAATCTTTCTATAAGGTTATTGTGTTGCTACTGACAGAGTACGGACACCAAAAAAAAAAAAGCAACGCATACCTGTTCAAACCATTGACATTAGGACAGCAATATGGTGCGACGGTCATGTGCACCGTCACATCATGCACATCATCCACATTATCATCATGATGTCACATTCACAGGCTGGCGTTGCGCATTAGTACCGAGCAATTGCTTCAGATGAGATAATTCCCGTTGACATTAAGCTGCGTGTGAAAATATCAATCCGTCAGTCCATTGTCAATCATCTAAGTTCCCACATTTTGTTTCCTGAAGTTTACAGTCTTTCAATTAGATTGATTTCTTTTATAATTTAGAGTTTGTTTTAGGAAGGAGTGCATATTAGCCCCATTGGTTGGCACTTTACGTGCTGCCTTGTACCTTTTGTTGGCATGTCATTGTTTTTCAAGTTTGTCTGACTTGATGGCATCTTCGTGACACTACGAGCCAGCTACCAACATCTGAACTCACGCTACTCCATACACTTCTCTGAGCCACTACCCCAATTATGCTGATTAATTACATGCATGTAGTAGGATAGGATTGGCTTTAATCATCTACTAATAAAGTAATTATTGGGAACTGGTGCTAATGCATGTGATCAGATCCACTTTAATCGGAGGTGCTGGCTAAGCATCTATGCATGTTAGCATTTTGTGTTAACCAACACAGTTAACTATGGTACTCCTGCACATGGGCTTTCAGAAAGTTAGAAACCTACAAACAAGCAGCTTGAGTCCATAAAACAGTACTCTGATGATATAGGTTTCGCTATAAGAGAACTGTAACTTTGCCTTCATTAGCTACAGTAAAATTGCAAGTTCCAGACAGAAGCTTTGAAGTTTAAGAGTTTGGCGCTTTACTAATCAATATAATGACCTAAGAAATCAATGATTAGATGATATTTAGGTAGCTTATAAAAATCTAATGACTAGATGATGCTTATGTACAACTATGTCACTTTCATACTTGACAACTACAGGAGGATCCACCGGAGCGATGGGTATTTTGTTTTTCCTGGGAATTTCTAGCTCATCTCTCATTTTTCTACCATGTTGTGCTTTGAATTGAGTATATGATTATAGATTATGGCCTATATTGTTCTCTGTAGGCAATGAAAATATGTAGGTTTCTCCAAAGGGTAAGGCAGCCAAAATAAGTTTTCCTGATGACCTGCTGTAACTAGAGTAGACTGCACAAAACTGAAGGACTTCATATCAGATATTCAAATCACAAGTCTAGATATGCTTTTTGATTATATGCTCGCCATGTCGTCACTTGGGGCATATATAGCTATTATTTGTCATGTTGCCATCATCATGGTTAGAGTGGACCATATGTTTATTGTTTAAGAAACTGCAGCAAGTTGCAAGCCAAACAGATGGACATAGCTATCCAGCGGTTACGACCCGCCCAGGAGGAACCTGACAGCTTGCAAACATGCATCTGCCGATGAACTGTGCTAATTAATGCTCTGTTTTTTGTTGTCAGGTCGGGAAAAGATGTGGAGAATGTGATAAACTCCACCACACAAGATCCATATACTGTTATGCTGCAATTGGCCATCCAGTTGCTGGTGGCGTCTCATCTGGTGCAAGGCTGCCGCTGCGGATGACAGAGCGGCTGATCTTGGGGGCTTCAATGCGACGGAGGCGAAGTAGCAAGCTGCAACTCCAGTTTAAAATCTTACAAGGAGTTCACAAGTGGCAACTGCTGGCCCACATGACAACCGGTTCTTGGGGAAAACCATGGGAATGAAGATCAACCTAATGAGATGACTTGCAATTATATTGTGAGTGCAGACACACTTTGTTTACTACTACTCACAGCTCTGTTTTTCAGAGATGGTTGTTTCTCTCCTTCCGCTGCTGCCACTATATTCTGTACATGTTTGTGAACAAAGAACGAGGATTGTGTATGCCACTGTCCAGGTTCCGCAAGTTTAAGTCGATGTAATACGACTGCTCTGCTGTGCCATTAACTTTCCAAGTTCCATCAGGTTCACTCCGCGAATTACCAGTTTTGTCACAAAAAGGGCCTCTGTACTAATTCAATGGGCTACAGCACACGAGATGATATATTGTGATGCTGCAACGGGCCATCACGCTGAAAACATATGAATAAATAACTCGATATCTGGAATGTACACAGGAGGCTCGCAGTTGAGCCTAACTCGGTTGCAAATTTACACACCCACAGTTCCTCCTGCACGTCTTGCAATGATTCAACGGCTGCACCGTAGGTTGGGAGGCTGTGGGCTCTTCTTCTCTATGGCGGAGGACCGACAGTGCTGCGTAGAGCCCAATGTAGGCCAACAGAGGAACGATGAGGACCATGATGTTCCTGGATGTTTCCCATTTCCTAGTACTGCCTGCTGCGTATGCCACCAGGAGGCCCATCATGTCCAGCAAGATGGCCGTATGCATCGGCCAGAGTGGCCATGAGTCTTTTTCGGGCGACTCCTTGTCTTTATCGGTCAGCTTCGGGTCTTTCTTGGCCGGCTTCGTGATTTTGTCGAGCGACTTCGTGTCCTCGCCGGTTGACTTTGTGTCTTTCTTGGATGACTTTGTTGTGTATTTCTCAGGGAACAATGTCAATGGAAGTAGCATGACGACGACCACAATTGAGGCCATGAAGGAGGCGGAGTTGCTGTAGAAGAAAGCATTGTACCTGTCCTTGTTGATGTCACGGAGAATGGGGTTGCCAGCATAGTGCCCATCATTGTTGTCCTGCCATAGGCCACCCGGTGGTTTTAGGCCAGTCTGGTATGTCATACTTGCAGCCAGGATCCCTAGCAGCATCAAGTATTGAAGTTTTTCTTTCTTTTCGCTGCTATTTTTGTTGCCGCTGCTATGACCTGCTTCAACTTGCCGATCTGTAACTTCATGGGATTTGTTGCTGCTATGACCTGCTTCAAGTTGCTCATCTGTACCTTCATGGGATTTTCTGCTGCTATGACCTGCTTCAAGTTGCTCATCTGTACCTTCATGGGATTTTCTGCTGCTATGACCTGCTTCAAGTTGCTCATCTGTACCTTTATGGGATTTGCTGCTGCTACGACCTGCTTCAACTTGCACTTCTGTACCTTTTTGAGATTGGCCAAAAGGGACGAAGCAGAAAACTCTACATCCTTTGGATTTGAGATAAGGCACCAACAAGAAAATGGCTAGCAGCGAGGCTATGAAGGCTAGCACTGCACCAACCAAGATCAATACATAGACGGAGGTCTTGAGATTCCGGGAGCTTCCAGCAGCATAGGCACCCATGAGGCCAAACATGCCCACCAGCATGCACACATAGAGGGCACGGCAGCGTATGCCTGGCCTGTATAGCTTTGGATTGACAAGAAGAAGGATGAGGGTTACAGACGCCATGAAGCTCGCTGCGTTGCAGTAGAAGAATGTGTTGTAACGGCGAGTGTAATTGTCAAGGAGGATTGGGAAACCCGCACGGCGACCGAGCTCTCGGTCATCTGCTAACCAGAAGCCACCTGGCGGGGTGAGGCCAGCTTGGTATGTGAGGGTGGCGGCCAAGATAGCGACCAGCAACAGTACCTTGCGCTTGTCATCGAGATGCTTTACTGCATGATCACCCACTGGCTCAGGGTCATGATCTCTAATGGTGATATGGACGATGACATAGACTAGGACAATTCCTGCCAAGGCGACGATGTAGATGGATTGGGTTACCTCCGTGCTCCCGGCGCCATAGGCAGTGATGAGGCCGAATAGGTCCAGCACCAGGGTTGCTTCTAATGTGTGCCGGTTGAGCAGAAACTTGCTCTGGAGCATCATGATGATGACCAAGGATGTGACAAAAGCTGCCGAGTTGCTATAGAAGAACACTCTGTACCTAGTAGGATGTGTCGTCTGGAGCACTGGGTGACCGATATTATGACCATCTCGGTCATCTAGCCAAAGGCCGCCAGGTGGATCTAGTCCTGCTTGGTAAGTGATGGTCACCACAAGAGTAGCAAGGAGCATAACAAGATCGCGAGTGTTCTGTTCATGTAGGTCCACATTCGTGCCTGTACATGTACCTGCATATTTATACAATCAATGAGTTACACAACTAACTAGTATATATACCATTAACAAGTTTGTGCCTTTTTGAAAACTAAATAATATAGATTAGGTATATATTTGGAAATCGTCACACGCTTATAAAATCGTCTCACAAAGTGCTCTCATAATAATTATCACGCACACACACACACACGAGCGCGTGCTCGGAGTTTTATTGATTTTCTAAAACGATACTGTATAAAGTAATTTTCAAAGTTTTATCCTGGGGGATCGACCATTTCCATATTCCTATTCATGCAATTATCCAAAGTGTCAAGTTTTCTTTAGATGCCAAACCAGTAAGCTTTCATAGATGCAGTAAGGTAGGATAGGTAGCAAGCCGTACCTGAAGGAACCTTGACCAGTTCCCTGAACCGTGTTAAGACAGAATCAAGCTGGTACGCCAGTGAAGATAGGAAGTTCCCTGAACCTTTACCACGCAAACACTCGGCAACTTCCTATATTTGCCATGTGCTTAATCAATCGCACTGGCTGTCCCTTTATATCGTCAACTACCAGTCGTCGCGCAACTGATGGGATATGTTTGGGGTTAGTGCTTGGTAGCTGAAACAGAAGGCCCTCCCACATGTAAACTTGGAACCAATGGGTGATATATAATTTGTGTGTTTTCAGAGAAGGACTTTATGATTTTATATCGCTGTAGCATTTGCGGAAGCAACACCGCAAGCTGGCGTCGCGCGGTAGGACAAAATTAATGCAATACCTATTCAAACCAATGGCCTGGCTTCGCCTTTATATAACTCCCATTGACAATAAGCTCCGTGTGAAAATATCAACCCATCAGTCCTGTGTTAAGCATCTAAGTTCCCAGATTTTCTGTTTTGTTAAGTTTACCTTTTCAACTCTATTTATTTCGTCAATTTTGATTTATTTTTTTTGTTCTTGTACCGTAAGGACCGGATCTATTTGGAGCGATAATGAGGACCTACCATTGCAGTGGTTCTGATGTAAATAATAATCGGGGTCTACCTTCCTAAGGTTTCTCATTTTCCATGCCTTAGAAATTAAAAAGCTTACAAGAGTTGTCATTTTTCCTTTCTTAGAAAAAAAAAACTTACATATATAGGAAGGAATACGCAACTTTGTATTAGCTCCCCTGGTTGGCCTTTTTCGTTGGCAAGTGTTGTTTTCGAAGTTTCTCTGACTTGATGCCATCTGTACTAGACTACCGGATAGCTAGGTACAGCGGTTTAGGTGTGTAATTATTGAGGACTACTACAGTTAACTATGCCATCTGTGCTAATGCATGTGGTCAGATCCACTTTAATTGGGGGCGCTGGCAAAGCATCCACGCATGAGCATTCTGTGTTAACTACTACGGTTTAACTATGGTACTCACATGGGCTTTCAGAGGGTTACAAAGCTACAAACAAGCGCCTTGAGTCTGCCACCAAGAAACTAGTACTTTCATCATAAGAGCAATTCAAAGCCAAAACAGCAAATTCCTGACAGAAGCTTTAAAGTTTCAGAGTTTGGCGGTTCTTTAAAACAAACAAAAACAACAAACAAACAACAACAAAGCCTTTAGTCCCAAACAAGTTGGGGTAGGCTAGAGGTGAAACCCATAAGATCTCGCAACCAACTCATGGCTCTGGCACATGGATAGCAAGCTTCCACGCAAGCTTCCAAGCACATGGATTGGCGCTTCTTTAACCAATATAAAAATCTATAACAAAATCAATGATAGTACGATGTTTAGATACAATTATAAAAATTTAAAGGCTATATGAAGATATAACTTTCATACTTGTCATATAAAGGATGATCCACCGGAGTAATGGCTATTTTGCATTTTGCCAGGAATTTCTTCTATCCAATCTCTTATTTTTCTACTGTGTGGTGCTTTTACTGGAGTACTCCCTCCATTTCAGAATATAAGGTGTATCAATTTCCGTGCAAGTCAAACTTGTGTATGTTTGACCAAGATTATAGAAAATAATATCGACATCTACAACACAAAACAAATAAAAAATGAAAAATGAAAAATGAAAAATAATTTTCGTGATGGATGTAATGATACAAATTTGGAACTGTAGATATTGATATTTTTTCTAAAACCTTGGTCAAACATGCACGTAATTGACTTTTGAAAAAACTAACACACCTTATATTTTGTAATGGAGGGAGTATATCAAAATAGATTATGTCCAATAATTTCTTTGTAGCCAATAAAAATAGTGTTGGCTTTTCAAAATGGTAGGGTAACTTTAGTAAGTTTCCTGAGGACCTTGTTTATAATGTAGACTGCACAAAACTGAAGGACTTCTCCGATAATCAAATCACAAGTCTTGATATACTTCTCTTATACATGCATGTCATGTTCTCATGTGGGGCATATATAGCGTACGCCACATCGTGCTTGGTGTGGACCGCGTTTATTGTTTAAGAAAATGCAGCAAGTTCCAACCATGAGGCCTCAAGAGCGGTTGGTGAAGATAAGATGGGGAAGACAACAGGAAGCACTACAATGCAGACAAAGAACAGGGCCTTCAATGGGATTGTAGCCTTTTTACTCTGTTTCACATTATGTTGTAACCATGTGTGCTAGTAGGTAGTAGAAGAGTAGAGTACTACTCCCTCCGTTCCTAAATATAAGTCTTTGGAGAGATTCCACTATGAACCACATACGGATGTATGTAGATGCATTTTAGAGTGTAGATTCACTCATTTTGCTCCATATGTAGTCCATAGTGAAATCTCTACAAAGACTTATATTTAGGAACGGAGGGAGTACTTAACTGCAACAACCAACGCTAGTTGTACTTGCTTATTAAAATAGTGAGTTGCGATATACTACTCGCCTACTATCTATTATGCTGATGTATCGTTGTGTTCCAGTGGGTAATTCTAGAATACCATGTTTCTTTTTTGCACAAAATTCCAATGTCAGAACAGCGTCTCTGGACCGAGCATGGGACATGGCTGAATGGTAGGAGGAAGGGTACCTGCGTCAGCAGCAAGGAGGTCGAGGGAAGCGGGATTTGCCATGAAGATCCCAGCGGTGGCGGCGCCCATGTACAGACCCATCACTACTAACACAAATTCTCCACATAGGCAATTGAGCACAATAATCCTCTGCATAAGTGACATCCTGATTTAGTGTAGATATATTCCATTTGTAGATATAATGAATAAATCAGGACAGTTACGTAAGCATTATCGATTCTAAGGACAAGCAAACCTTAACCCAGATGAACAAATGGCGTAAATTTTGTTTGTAGCCCTTTCTCTGAAATGGTTTACTGCCTGAGAGACAAGTTTATTATGACTGCTAAACAAATACCTCGTGTTACTAAGATACTAATCACTGTGACTCTTTCTTTCAGGGGTAGCAAAGATAAACCAAAAAAGCAGGCACCTATCCATGTGGGTTTTTTCAAGAAAAGAAGGGGGTCCTGTATCATCTCAAAACTAAGTGTTGGTTACATCTTTCATGGTAGCACTGCGATTCTACATCCTACAGCAGTTAAGGGAACATACATTTTAACATTCAGTAGCAGCAGAAAATTGCACCTTGCTTGGAAACAAATGAGAAGGCACCAGTTATTCGGGGAACAGAAACTCACAGTTGGCGATTTGTCGATCTGCTCTGCTCCCATGGTTTCTGCTTAGAATGAACTTGGAAACGAAACAATCTCCACTCCACCAAATTGTCTGCAGAAAATGCTTATAAAATAAAATCAACCCAGATGACAGATGTGTCTCTAACAAGACAATAAAATTTCTAGATATAAAAAGAAAAAAAAACGGAATTGTTTATTTGACTGTTAGGTCCCGTCCAATCTTGGGAGATGTGTGACGCGACAGTCGTTGGTAACAGCTGCGCTTAGATCTGGCAGCACGCTTTGATCCGGAAACACTAGCGATACACTGAGCCAGCAAGATATTGATAATATTGGGTTTGTACAGACTATGCTGATGCCGACGGTATATTAAAAAAAATCCTTCCAACCTCCTCCCCATCCTGAACACAACAAGAAACAAAAAACAATTACTTCCCGGAGACGGGCAATTTCATCAGACGAAACGAGAAAAAAAAAATCCCATGCAGGCTACAGCTATGATTTCCATCACATTGAAAAGTGTAACACTGACATACTGAGTTGCTCTATTATTAGATGAGAAATACCAAAACAATGCAAAATTCAACAACGGTCACCTAGCTAAGAAACTGCAGTTCTCCGTCCAGAAGAACAAAGAACCTCTCAATTCGTTGGGTCTCATGCTTCTCGTCCTAGGTCTAGGGTTATCTTGCGTGAGGCTGTCCAGTCCCCCTAGGGTACTTAGGGGGATGGGAGAGATGGTGAGCGGATAGTCCCGGGGAGCGCACGTACCTCGAGGGATGCGGAAGGACAAGCGCCGGCGACTGCGGCGGCGGCGGCGGCGATCTCCTCCGGCGCCGGCCATGAATACCTCCTCACTCTGCTTCTTAGGTGCCTCTGCTTCCGTTTGTGAATGGAGTGAGCGAGAAAGGGGGAGGCGCTTTATGTGGGCTGGGCTGGAACCGGCAGCTTACTGGACCGGGCCGGAGAGCTCAAGAAAAGCCTCTCGTGTTTTGGAGAGTGGTTTGCAATACGCTTTTGAGTTTTGTTTATTTATACTCTGATGACTTTTGAAATGTAAATTCATTTCTGCTAAAAAAGGACTTTTTTTGAAAAGAACTTCACAAGATGAAGATGTCCACTACTTGACCTTTGTTGAACTCTTAAGTAGTGTATATGGATTGTTAGTTATATATGGTTCATGTAATCAGTGGCGAAGCGTGACCAAAACAATCGCGTATAAGGGACGAGCTATTGAAGGGCAACTATGTGAGCTTTTCGACCGTGAGGAGGTTATGTCTCGTCAGCGCTCCAGAGTGGACTGGCTGCGCGACAGGGACAGGAACACCGAGTTTTTCCATTCCCGGGCCTCGGCGCGTAGGAGGACAAACAGGATTACCTCGCTGGTGCGTGAGGACGGTAGTTCATGTGACTCACAAGCTGAGCTTAAAGGTATGGTACAAACTTTTTATGATAAATTTTTTACTTCTGAACCTTGTGTCTCTGCTGATGTTGTGCTTGAAGCTATACCTCGAAAAGTCGTGGATGATACGAACGAGGATCTTTGTAAGCCGTACTCTATTGAGGAAATCAAAGTTGCTCTCTTCTAGATGGAACCTACCAAGGCTCCGGGACCTGATGGTTTCCCGGCTTTGTTCTCTCAAACTCACTAGAACTTCCTGGAAGAGGAGATATGTCATGTTGTGAGAAGCTTTCTAGAGGGAAGACCTATACCAGAGGGGTTTTGTGATTCAGTTATTGTTCTTATAACCAAGGCCTCCAAACCAAAGCATCTGAAAACAAATCGACCGATTTGTCTGTGCAATGTCTTGTATAAGATTGCTTCAATTTTTTTGGCAAATCGTCTCAAGTTGATTCTTCCTGTTGTTGCATCTGAGTTTTGGCATCTGAGTTTTAGAGTGCATTTCTGCCAGTGCCAAATAGATTAATCACTAATAATTCTCTTATTGCTTATGAATGCCTGCACATCATAAGATAACAACATGTGAAGCAACCTTTTTTTTTTGCCTTGAAGATCAACATGATGAAAGATTATGATCGTGTCGAGTGGAACTATCTTCATCGTTGTTTTGTGTAAGCTTGGCTTTGCCCGGGTTCGGATTGAGTCTGTTATGAGGTGTGTCTGGATTATCCTAGGGAGCGCAAGGGTTGCAGAAGGATGAACGACGACGACTGCAACGCCGCTGCCGACCATGATTGATCAATGTTTTTCAAATGCTTGATCAATGTTTTTCAAATATTTGTTCAACATTTTTCAAATGGTTGATTCACATTTTTTAAATACATGATCAAATATTTTATGCACTTCTTTTGAAAAAATTTCTTACACGTAATAAACACTCTGGGTGGTCCCTCCTTTTTTGTTTCCTCATGCGTTTTGGGCTTTCTATGTGGTATTTTTTCCCCTTTTTTTAGGTGTTTCAGTTTCCCCCCGGTCTTTCTTAGGTCTTGGACAACAAAATCAGGAAAAATATATTTGCGCAAACAAATGCGTTTTCTTTTTTACTTTTGCTTCCGCGAGAGACACGGATTTGCTTCCGCGATATGCACAGTCGTGCCTCTCGAAAACAAAAAACATTTTTTTTCGTCAGAGGTACGGATTTGCTTCCGCGAGAGATTCGTGCCTCTCAAAACCCCCCAATTTTTTTTCGCGCGAGGCACCGATTTGCTTCCGGTAAAGGCTTTCTATTTTTATTTTCATGAGAGGCACGGATTTGCTTCCGCGAGAGGCACAGTCGTGCCTCTCAGAAACGAAAAAATAAACGGGTTTACTTTTTTTGGCTAGCTTCATTCGAGCTGGATGGGCTAAATGCTTTCGTTGAGACAAAGCTGGCAAAAAAAAAAGTTCGTTGCCTTCCGCGAGAGGCACAATCATGCCTCTCGGAAACGGAAAAAATGCATTTTCTTTTTTTTCTTCCACGGGAGGAACGGAGTTCCTTCCGGAAGAGGCACAGTCGTGCATCTTGGAAACGAAAAAAAAAATTCCCTCCGCGAGAGGCACATATTTACTTCTTGTAGAGGTACGGATTTACTTCTGCGAGAGGCACAGTCATGCCTCGTTCGAAAAAAATGTGCTCCTGGTCTAGTTTTTTCTTTTGGTTTTTCTTGTGAAAAAAAGTTTGTCAAATTCCACTAGTGCAGAACCGGCCTTTAGTGCCGGTTCGTGACGGCCTTTAGTACTGGCTCGCCAACCGGCGCTAAAGAGTGGGGACTAAAGGGCAAACACGTGGCACGAGCCAGGCCCGGGTGCGCGTAGGGCTTTAGTACCGGTTGGTAACACCAACCGGTACTATATGTTATGGTCTTTTTTTTAGTTTTTCCTTTAGCTTTGTGTTTTCAATTTAATTTAATGATTGTTTTACATTATAATGAGTTGTTAAATCATTAGGTGAAAGTACCGCAGATTAGTTTGGACTGAAGGATCTAGCTATATAAGTGATCAAGTATATGCCATATCGATATTATACTTGATCACCTAATTAATTAGGTGATCAAGTATAATATATATGGATATGGCATATATATATTTGACCACTTAAGTATAGGATCCATCCAGCTGAAACTAATCTATGGTTTCTTTCATTTAAATGATATAATAACTCATCATCATCATCATATTAATATAAAAACTCTTGCATCATATCATCAACATGAGTATATGTATACTCTAGCTAGCTAGCTAAAAATCATCCTAGTCGTCATTATCACTATTTAATCATCATAGTCATTACCGCTATCTAATCACCATACCAACAGTAGCTTAAAAAAGAAACATTCACTTGTACCAGAAGCAAAAATATCATCGAGTTCAACATTATTGTCATGATACACGACAAAAGCAAATCACTATTTGAGATTAAGTTTAGAACGAAGAATACGGACATGAAAGGACAAGTACTAAGAGCAGCATGAACTAGCTAAATCACTCCTGCTAGCTACTCTCTCTCTGGTAAAATAGCATAGAACATGTATAGCTCTCCTGATTCATCATACTGGAGCATGCAGATGAACCTGTCTCCTAATCGTGGGATGCGCTTCTCATTGCTGCCCCCTAATACTTCTCTGCGATCGTTAACAATTTTCCTTCAATCTTTCACTATTAAGCATTCATTGCTTCTAGAAATCCTGAATGCATTCATGTGCAATGCAGGATATCTTGGCCGTAAGCTAACAATTGACATGCGACCTTTAGTCTCGATCCTCTGAGGCACAACTGTCATCGGGAGTCCCTGTTGAAGAACATCGTATAGTACTTAATTAATATACTTAGTAATGAAAGTTTAGCAAAAAAATTATGTATGCAAAAGATGCACTGAGGACAAATAGTAAAAATCTTACCATCATTCCTAAATAGATGTGACCGTAGTTCAATACCATCACTATTGGTCACACGTTTTGAGTACTAACATTTCTAAGTGCAGGAAGAAAATTTGTCTTGACAGTATGAAGATCCTCAAACCATGAAACATAATGACTTATCTCCTTGCAGTTTAGTTCAGCTCTGGGACAATAGTAGGTCATGTCCACCAAGCGCCGGACATGTTTGCTTGAATGGAAATAAGCTGTCAATAGAAATTAGTTGTCAATTATTTTTGAATAAGCAATATCAAATACAAAAATATAGTTGAGAAGAACTCACATAATGGTAGAACTGGAGGCGTCTGCACATCGACCCATATGTCTCTATTACCTTCAATATCATCTTCCGGACGAATATCAAAGGTAATAACCAGAGCAGTCTCAAATGCATAAGCCTTGCATAGTGCTTGCCAAGTTTTGCATTCAAAATAGGTGTACGTGTGTGCATTGTATACTTTGACGCTGAAAGTATAACCATGCTCAGTTTTCAGTTAACTCTCTTTACCTCCATAGTTTCCATATCCTTGAAACCTATCTTATCCAAGACAAAAATTCTTACATGGCAGGGGATGCGCTAGTATAAGAGTGAAAATTAAAAATTATAAGTCAGGCAAATGAAGCATATATATAGAAGTCATGCTTAATTACGAAAACAGACTTGTCATTGTGACTTGCTGTATCGAATTCGAAGGTCTCATCCAGCTTGATGCTGAATCGCCTATCATCAATAAGGAAATTTCTGTCGCACTGCCGCTCTGGTCTTCACAGTATTCGCACATAATGAAATTTTTTCCGTCGTCAGACGACATTTCCTATGTTCATATTAGGCGAAACATTAAGCATTTACTAAAAATAAACTAGTTCTATTATAATTCAATTAGTTCAACTAAGCATTTACTAAAAATAAACTAGTTCTATTAATTCAACTAGTTCAACTAAGCATTTACTAAAAATAAATTAGTTATATTATAATTCAACTAGTTCAACTAAACATTTACTAAAAATAAACCAGTTATATTAATTCAATTAGTTCAACTAAGCATTTACTAAAAATAAACTAGTTCTATTAATTCAACTAGTTCAACTAAGCATTTACTAAAAATAAACTAGTTATATTAATTCAAATAGTTCAACTAAACATTTACTAAAAATAAACTAGTTCTATTAATTCAACTAG
>NC_041386.1:720614720-720615592 GCF_002162155.2 Triticum dicoccoides
GTGTACTGTGTGTGTGTGTAGTGTGTGTATGGAGCGGGCGCGTACGGGGGGCGGGGGCGGCGACGACGGGCGGCGGCCGGGGACGGCGACGAGACGGGCGGCGGGGACGGCGACGAGACGGCCGGGGTGCCCGGCGATCGAGGGCGGCGGGGGCGACGGCGCGGCGGCGCGGCGGCGTCGGCATCGGCGATAGATCGATGTCGCGTGAGAAGTGGAGAAGTGGTCGACGATGGAACTGTTTTTTCATAAGTGTAGTATATATAGGAGGGGCCTTTAGTACCGGTTGGCGCCTCCTCAACCGGTACTAAAGGGCAACACATTAGTACCGGTTGGAGCCACCAACCGGTACTAAAGGCCGTGCGCTGCCACGCCGCGGTGTGCTATTTTTAGTCCCACCTCGCCGAGCGAAGGGCAACCGCACTGGTTTATAAACCCAGCCGCGGCTGCCCTTTTGAACTCCTCTATATAGCAGGCTTCTGGGCCTAACTAGGGCGCGCTGCCCTGTGAGCCTGCTGGCCCTTCTGGGCCTGTATTTGCAGACCCTAGGTCTGGCAGGCCCACCGGGCAGCGTCTCAACATTTTTTTATATAATTTTTTTCTGAGTAGTTTTTTTGCTGTATTTAGTTTCTTTGTGAATATTTTTGCTTTATATAATTTTTTTCTTTCCTGCATTATTTATTTTCTTCTATTTATTTTTGAGTAATTTTTTATATAGTTTTTTCTTTTCTGCTTTAGTTTTTTCTTTTATTTATTTCTGAGTAGTTCTTTTGCTGTATTTAGTTTCTTTGTGAATATTTTTGCTTTATATAATTTTTTTTCTTTTCTGCATTATTTTTTTCTTCTATTTTTTTGAGTAGTTTTTTATATAGTTT
>NC_041386.1:720616044-720662931 GCF_002162155.2 Triticum dicoccoides
ATTTATTTTCTTCTATTTATTTTTGAGTAGTTTTTTTATATAGTTTTTTCTTTTCTGCTTTATTTTTTTCTTCTATTTATTTTTGAGTAGTTTTTTTGCTGAGTTTCTTTGTGAATATTTTTGCTTTATATAATTTTTTTCTTTCCTGCATTATTTATTTTCTTCTATTTATTTTTGAATAGTTTTTTTATATAGTTCTTTCTTTTCAGCTTTTTCAGAGTTTGTTTTGCTGTGATTTACTGTTTCACGGTCATTTCTCTTCCTCTTCTTCTTCTTCAGAGTTTGTTTTGCTATGATTTACTGTTTCACGGTCATTTCTCTTTCTCTTCTTCTTCTTCTTCTTCTTCTTCTTCTTCTTCTTCTTCTTCTTCTTCCTCTTATTCCTCTTCTTCTCTTCTTCTTCTTGTCTTCTTCCTCTTCTTCTTCTTCTTCTTCTTCTCCTTCTTCCTCTTATTCCTCTTCTTCTTCTTCCTCTTCTTCTTCTTCTTCCTCTCTTCTTCTTCTTCTTCTTCTTCTTCTTCCTCTTCTTCCTTTTTATATAGTTTGAGAAGTAACACAGAAAAAATACATTGATCAGTACCGTCTTTCAGCCAAAACGTGCTACTGCTACAGAGAAGTACATAAAAAATACATTGATCATCAATGATCTTTTTGTATAGAATCTAAATTGTCAATAGGAATCTACCACCGATTTAAGAACCGGCGAAGACTCCTATTGCACCCTCAGATCCTACACATAGAGTTCAATGAAGAACAAATGCTTGTGATAGTTTGAGAAGTAATATATTTAAGGTGGTCAAATTCTTACTAAGGGAGCGAGGTGGGACTGAAAATAGCCCCTGCCACAACCTCTTTAGTACCGGTTCGTGCCACGAACCGGTACTAAATGCTGGTGCCCGGCCAGCATCTTTAGTACCGGTTCGTGGCACGAACCGGTACTAAAGATTCGCAATGAACCGGTATTAAAGGTCTCCTCCCGCCTAGTCATTTGAACCGGCACTAATGGACGCATTAGTGCCGGCTCAAAATCAAACCGGCACTAATGTGTCTCATATTAGGTCCTTTTTCTACTAGTGTCCTATCAACATTTTTCTAGAACTGTCAAAACCTATCAAAATGGGTTATAATTTTGAAGATCTCGCTGCGAGGAATCCAACGGTAAAAACAGTTCAAAATTTGGGCGCATGGTTTAAAAGATAGAATGTTTTAAATAAACGGATCTGCAAAGAAAAAGGAAAACTCACAGGTTGCCACATGTTACCACTTGTCATAACCTGGGGAGGTGGGAGTGACCTTTGCAAAGAGTATTCTTTAACTAGCGATTTCAAGAAAAGCCCCTCGATTCTAATTTTCACCGCCCTAAGTAAAATATTCAGGAACACAAATGCATGTAAAATTAATAAATTTACGTGCAAAATAAATACTTCTTTTAATTCCTTCAGCCTGAAAGGCATATCACTGCCGATAAAATTTAACAAATATCACATATCATCAATTCAGTCTTAGGTAACTGAACAATAGTCAGACTTTTAGACCAAAGTGGACAATACTCTGTGCCAACTGTAGCAAATATATTTCAAGAGAAAACGCGCAGAAATTGTGAGGACTAATATCTCGTCTCTGACGGGTCGATATAGAATCTCCAATTCCAATCTACCCCACTAGATCATGAAATTTATGGCATGTTTTTCATGATCGTGCTGCTAACATTGTGACACTACATACCCCTAGCAGTCGAGGACTCTTCACCAGGGTAGACTACAACATAAAACCGACTGCAACACGTGAAGATCAATGCGATTGGTCAAATCAGAACGAAGATCTACATCGGGTAAATATGATTTGCTTGTTGACGATATTTAGGGTCTTTCGGCAATACGGTCATAACATTGTCATATGAACTCCGTTTGAGGTCTACGACCTGTCAAATCGTTAAGAAGAGAAGTTATACCTGACCTTGACCAACTATGTTGGTTTCAGCAACTATTTGAGGGCCAAATTGGCCTCGCAAAACTGAGTTTCGAATGGCATTATTTTCGGTGATAGAATGTCCGCCTTGTTTTTTGCAAGGAATGCTTGCGATTTGTTATAGCCCATGAGATTTTGCAGATACACTAAACGTTCTGAAGTGAATTTTCTGCAAAGTACACTGAACATTCCAGCCATTCGGTGCCTGCAAAGTACACTGAATGCTCTGAAGAGAATTTCTGAAGAAGACAGTTCGCGATGCCTCGAAAAACCATGCCGAATCTCAAGTTGAGACTGGGAAGTGACCATATCACTAACTGGTCATGTCAGATTTTGCAGATACTCACCGTTCATGGTATCGTCTTCAGCTTGCGAACATGCATCTGCCGATGAAGTGTTGCACTAACTAGTGCTCTGTTTCTGTTGTCAGGTGTGGAAAATGTGATAGACTATACACCACACAAGATGCGTATACTGTCATGCTGCAATTGGCCATCAAGATGCTTGTGGCAACTGCTGGCCACTTTGTTTATGAGTACTCACAGCTCTCTGTTTTTTACTTTTTTCAGAGATGGCTGTTTCTCTCCTTTTGTTGCTGCCGCTATACTCTGTACATGTTTGTGAACAAAGAATCGGTATTGCGTATGTCATTGTCCAAGTTCCGCAAATTTAAGTTGACGCAATACGACTGCTCTGCTATGCCATTAACTTCGCAAGTTTCATCAGTTTCACTCTGCAAATTACAATTTTGTCACAAAAAAGTATGCTGCTATATATGCCATTAATTCAATGGACTACAACTCACAGGATGCCTATACTGCTATGCTACAACTGGCCATCACAATGAAATACATATGAACAATCAACTCAATATCTGAAATATACACAGGATGCTCACAGTGAGCCTAGCTCACTTGGGTTCCTTTCCTCATGAGCTCAGTCCCAAATTTCCACATCGGCACTTCCTCCCACATGTCTTGTAAAGTTTGTCTCCCCAAAGGTAAAGTTGACAAAGAATCACATGACACCATGACTGTTACGGGCCTGCACCACCATCCTGGGTATCTGCTGCCACTTTGGACTTTTCTTTTCTATGGCAGAAGACTGACAGCGCTGCGTAGAGCCCAATGTAGGCCAACACGGGAACGATGAGGACCATGACGTTCCTGGATGTTTCCCATTTCCTAGTACTGCCTGCTGCGTATGCCACCAGGAGGCCCATCATGTCCAGCAAAATGGCCGTATGCATCGGCCAGAGTGGCCATGTGCCTTCGTCGGCCGGCTCCGGGTCTTTATCGGTCGGCTTCGGGTCTTTCTGGGCCGACTCTGTGTCTTTCTTGGACAACATTGTTTCTTTCTCGGGCGACTTCGGGTCTTTCGCGGGCAACGTCGTCAACTGAAGCAGCATGACCGAATTTGTTTCTTTCTGGGACGACTTTGTGTCTTTCTCGGGCAGCATCGTCAATGGAAGCAGCATGACGACAACCACAACTGAGGCCATGAAGGAGGCAGAGTTGCTGTAGAAGAAAGCATTGTACCGGTCCTTGTTGATGTCACGGCGAATGGGGTTGCCAGCAGAGTGCCCATCATTGTTGTCCTGCCATAGGCCGCCCGGTGGTTTTAGGCCAGTCTGGTATGTCATACTTGCAGCCAGGATCCCTAGCAGCATCAAGTATTGAAGTTTTTCTTTTTTCTTGCTGCCGCTGCTCTTGTTGCTGCTGTGACCTACTTCAGCCGTCTTGGAAGTTGTCTTGTTGCTGCTGTGACCTGCTTCAGCCGTCTTGGGAGTTGCCGGCACTTTATCTTTGGGTTTGTCAAATAAAGGGAATAACCGGAAAAGGACTAGCAGCAAGGCTATGAAGGCAACCACTGCGCCGACCAAGGTCAATACATAGATGGAGGTCCTGAGATGCCGGGAGCTCCCGGCAGCGTATGCACCCATAAGGCCAAATGTGCCCACCAGCATGCACACATAGAGCGCATAACAACGTATGCCCGGCCTGTATAGCTTCGGATTGACAAGAAGAAGGATGAGGGTTACGGATGCCATGAAGCTCGCCGCGTTGCAGTAGAAGAATGCATAGTAACGACGAGGGTAATGATGTAGAAGGACCGGGAAACCCGCACGGAGACCGAGCCCTTGGTCGTCTGCCAACCAGAAGCCACCAGGTGGGGTGAGACCAGCTTGGTACGTGAGGGTGGCCGCCAAGATAGCGACCAACAATAGCACCCTGCGCTTGTCATCAAGTTCCTTTAGTGCAGCATGATCCTCCGGATCAGGATCATGTTCTCTGATGATGATATGGACGATGACGTAGACCAGGACGATGCCTGCCAAGGCAACAATGTAGATGGACGTGATTACATCCCTGGTGCTTCCGGCGCCATAGGCAGTGACGAGGCCGAATAGGTCGAACACGAGGGTTACTTCCAGCGTGTGCCGCGTGAGCAGAAACTTGCTCTGGAGCATCATGTTGACGACCAGGGATGTGATGAAGGCTGCCGAGTTGCTATAGAAGAACACTTTGTACCTAGTAGGATGTGTGGTTTGGAGCACCGGGTGGCCCATCTTATGCCCATCCCGATCGTCTTGCCAGAGGCCGCCCGGTGGATCTAGTCCTGCTTGGTAAGTTATGGTCACCACAAGAGTAGCAAGGAGCATAACAAGATAACGGGTGTTTTGTAGGTGGTCATCGTCCGTGTCTCTGTAGGTACCTGCAATTCATCCAATCACTAAGTTATGCAACTAACTAGAACATAAAATCAACAGGTTTCTATATTCATTTGAAATCCATTAATATAGATTGGATATACACGCACAAACTTAAACATTTCAAATTTTACAAACGATAAAAGAAATTAATGATCGAAGATGTGATGTGACTCGTGACCTTTCATAGATAGATGGAGTAAGGTATGGGTAGCTAGGTAGGTAGGGTGTCATACCTGAAGGAATGCCAAGATGGGCCAGTTTCTTGAAGAATTCCAAGACGGAATTATGCATTTTCGTGAGTGGCTTCCATTGGAAAATCAGCGCCAGCAGCAGGCATACACCGACAGGCACCATAAGGACCATGACAGTGGTGTCAGCCTCTCTGCAGCTCCCAGCCGCATAGGCCCCCATGAGGCCCAGCAGAGCGACGACGATCAACCCACAGGGCGCTGCAAGCCGCTTTGGGATGGACTTTCCCCCAAACTTCATCTTCTTTCTCCCAAACAACATACTCTTCCCGAGCATCTTCCTCTCCAGGAGAACCACGATGATGAGCAGGGACAAAGCGAATGAGGTGGTGTTGCAGACGAAGAAGGCACGGTACCGGCCACGGGCTTGTAACACCGGGTCGCTCACGTGATGACCGTCCTCGGCGCTGCTCCAGAACCCACCAGGCGGACTCAGCCCGGCAACGTATGTGATGGTGACCGCAAAGGTTGCGAGCAGCATCAACACATCAACCATCTCCTTCTCAGCTCGGTCTTTGGAGTCGGCTGCAAGCGACTCAATTGCCATGATCTTCGTCGTGACTCGCCTCATGGCGAGGATGCCTTTGAGGTTGCCACCGGTGGTGTTGATCGGGCTGGCGGCGGCACGGACCTTGCCAGCCCATTTGATGAGGGCCTTCACCATAAGGGAGAAGAAAACAGAGATGATGGCCAATACCAAAATGCAGAAGACCACCAGCGCGTAGATGGTTGTGAATGCATCCCGGCAGCTCCCGGCGCCGTATGCACCGATGAGGCTGAGCAGGTCGAGCACCATTACGATCTGCAGCACTGCTGTCCAGACAGGGCTCTTCCTCCGCAAGATGATGAGGATGAGAGAGACCACGAGCGACGCGGCGAGGGCCGTCGCGTTGCAGTAGTAGAAGGCGAGGTACCGGCGGTAGTGAGTGTCCCGAAGAATTGGGTCGCCGGCGAGGTGCCCCCCTGGGTTGCCCTGCTCCCAGGACCCCCCGGGCAGGTTCAGCCCGGCGACGTACGTCACCGTCGCCACCAGAGTCGACAGCAGCAGGAGCTGCTCCTTGAACTCGTACAGCTTCGAGTCCCCGGCCTTAGGAATGTCAGGAACTCCAACATGTTTGTCAGGGCCTGCTCCTCCTCCCTGGCTCTGCTCTGCGGATGATGCAGCTCCAATTTCAGGGTCGCCCTGGGGGGAAGCCATTTGCTTTATTTGCTATCAAATGGATGGGCTCTGGCTAGAGTATATATCATCCCTCAGCCAACGCATGCATGTTACCAAGTCAAGAGTCAATGCACGGTGGCCAGCTGGAACTGATGTGAACTTGGAGTCGTGTCCCTATACTGTGTGTGATCAGACAAGACTAGCACTCCATGGTCAATTTTATATCCACCATAAGCATCTTGCCTAATAATATTTTGTGTGACCGCACAAGACTCGGTAGCTTCCTATCTTCTTCACCTAATACATGATTAAACATTCCCAACCAACATTAATAAATGTACAGCTGCATTCATACATACTATTTTTCGTCTTCAAGTTGTCTTATTAGCAAGCTCGAATCAACCATGCACCAACCGCTGTACTTTATACTACTAGACTAGACCAGTATGCGAGATTACAGTTCAGACTACGATCTGTCGACTATAATCTTTTTCTTTTTGAGTAATCTGTCGACCATAATCTTTATAGACACAATCATGATGGTCCAGACGTGACATGTTTTGAGTACAATTATGAAGATGAATTGGTTGCGATCTGGTTGATGCAGTTATGAAGTTGGTCCGTAGAATACTACTACCTCCGTTCCCAAATTATAAGACATTTTGGCAGTTTAAACTGAATCAACGAGATGCCTTGTATTATTTACAGAGGGTGCATCACTCAAGTTAAATCTACGAAAATACACCTGATGTGGATTATTTAGATATATACAGTTAAGTCACTGATTTACAGCTACCTCGTTCCCGGACATGGACACCATGTGCTTTGCCATTAATGTGGAGGACAAATGTGCATAATTTGTGTATTTCCAGCTGATGGGATATGTTTGGGGTTTGTGCTTGGTAGCTGGAACAGAAGGCCCTCCCAGATGTTAACTTGAAATCAACGTCTTATATATAATTTGTGTATTTCCAGACAAGGACTTCACGCTTTTCATAGACACCTAACTCCCCAATTGATTATTAAATATCATCAACAACTCCTTATTTGCAGTTACAAATGTACAATCACGTCCATATATCCTGTCTCTGACCAGAGAAAAGTATAATTATTACTAGCACGCTTGAATCAATCATGCACTAACTACTGTATTTATTACTCTATACAGGATATGCATTGACAAGGAGCTCAATTATTTCTCTCCTTTAAAGAGCTACTCCCTCCGTCCGGAAATACTTGTCCTCAAAATGGTTGTATCTAGACTTATTTTAGTTATAGATACATCCATTTTACCAATTTCTAGGACAAGTATTTCCGGACGGAGGGAGTACTATTATAGAGGACCATGCGGATATTTGGTTCTCAGGATCCCGAGAGGGCGTCATCTGTACCAAGCAATCATGCGTGGAGCAAAGCCTGAAGGCATACTTATTACTTAATACTCCCTCCGTCCCAAAATAAGTGTCTCAACTTTGTAGTAGTTTTATTATACAGTTGTACTAAGCTTGAGACACTTATTTTGAAACGGAGGGAGTACTTGATGTAATACATGTTCGTGGTGGCCATATGAACATATATTCTTTTGAGCTAGATATGCTTGGAACATAATCAGTTTTTAAAGGCTATCGCATTGCTACTGACAGCGTACGGTCACAAAATCAATGCAACACATACCTGTTCAAACCATTGACATTAGGAGAGCAATACAGCATCGAGGCATTTGCACTGCTGCGTCATCCACTTTCTCATCATGATGTCACATTTGCAGAAGCAACACTGGATTGGACGGCGCAAGCTGGCGTCGCACATTAGGGCAAAATTAATGCAACACTTATTCAAACCAATGGCCTGGCGTTCGCCTTTATATAATTCCCATTGACATTAAGCTCTGTGTGAAAATATCAACCCATCAGTCCTGTGTTAAGCATTTAAGTACCCAGATTTTTGTTTCGTTAAGTTTACACTTTCAGCTCTATTTATTTTGTCATTTAGTTTTTTGTTTTAGTATCCTCACTCCCTAAGGACCGAATCTCTTTGAAGTAATGATCAGGACCCCACATTGCAGTAGTTATAATGTACTCCCTTTGTAACGAAATATAAGATGTTTTTTTTGTGTAGTTTGCTACAAAAAAAGTCCTATATTTTGTTACAGAGGGTGCAAATAATAATCAGGGTATGTACTCTCCTAAGGCTTCTCACTTTCCCTGCCTTTGAAATTAAAAATCTTATAAGATTTGTCATTTCCCTGTCTTAGAGAAAAAGAAGTTACATATATATCAAAAAGTCACTTTGGAACCCAGGTGCATTGGAGCCCTATTTTGTGAACTGTGCCAAAATGCTATTTTGAAGTTTCAAAAAATTCTGAAAACAAATCAACATGTTTATATGAATGTATATTACACATGTGTAAATTTTGATGCTGAAATAAGTAACCATGTGAGTTACACAAAAATGACAAAATCGTGATTTTGGAAAGATGAAAAGTGCATGCATTATTCACTATTTGGAAATCACCATTTTGTCATTTTTGTATAGGTCGCATATTTACTTATTTCATTGCCAAACTTCACACATGTGTAATATACATCCATATGATCGCGTAGAATTTTTTTCAGAATTTTTTGAAACCTTAAATGTGATTTTCAAAGTATTTAAAATAAAGTCCTCCAATACACCCGGGTTCCAAAAATCCACTCTCAATTTTAGGAAGGAATACATAACTACATATTAGCTCCCTTTGTTGTTTTTGAAGTTTGTACATCTGAAATAATTATTGATGACTACTACAATTAGCTATGCCATCCGTGCTAATGCATGTGATCAGATCCACTTTAATTGGAGGTGCTAGCATTCTGTGTTAACTACTACAGTTAACTATGGTACTCACACGGGCCTTCAGAAGGTTACAAAGCTACAGTCAAGCGCCTTGAGTCTTCCACGAAGAAACTAGTACTTTCCTCATGACATGGGTTTCGCTATAAGAGCACTGCAACTTTGCCTTCACTACCTAGTAGCTACCCCAAAACTGCAAATTCCAGAAGCTTCAAAGTTTCAGAGGTTGGCGCTTCATTAGCCAATATAAGAATCTATAACAAATCAATGATTGGATGATGTTCAGGTACAATTATAAAAATCTAAGGGCTAGATGATGCTTATGCTTAGGTACAGGTATGAAGATATAACTTTCATACTTGTCATATAAAGGATGATCCACCGGGGTGATGGCTATTTTGCATTTTGCCAGGAATTTCTGTCCCATTTCTTATTTTTCAACTGTGCGGTGCTTTTAATGGAGTACCCTATATTTGCTTTGTAGGAAATAACAGTAGTGTTCGCTTTTCAGAATGGTAGGGCAACTTTAGTAAGTTTTCCTGATGACCTGTGATTAAAGTAAACTGCACAAAACTAAAGGACTTCTCGGATAATCAAATCACAGGTCTTGATATACTTTTCTTATAGATGCACGCTGTTGAGAATAGCAACTTTATGTTATCAGGAGGCCAAGCCATCATATATACATGTACAGGCGGGAGGCCAAAGGCCAATCTGTAGAAGGCTAAAGAACATCATAACTCTAGCACACGCCATGTTGTCATGTGGGGCGTATATAACATATGTCACCATCATGTGCAGGTGTGGACCGTGTTTATTGTTTAAGAAAATGCAGCAAGTTCCAACCTCAAGGCGTCAAGTGCAGTTGGTGAAGGTAAGATGGGGAAGACAACAGGAAGCTCAACAATGGAGACAAAGAATAAGCAGGGCCTTCAATGGGATTGTGGCCTTTTTACTCTGTTTTGCAGTATGTTCTAACCATGTGTGCTAGTAGCAGAGTAGAGTACTAGGAGTGGTACTTCACTGCAATAATCAATACTAGTTGTAGTTGTTTATTGAGATATGAGTTTTGATATACTACAAGCTTACTATCTGTTATGCTGATGCATCGTTCTGTTCCAGTGGGTAATACTAGAATAACATCTTTCTTTTTTGCATGAAATGCCACTGTCAAAATAGCGTCTCTGGACCGAGCACGGGACATGACTGAGAGGTAGGAGGAAGGATACCTGTGTTAACGGTGAGGAGGGCAGGGTAAGCGGGATTCGCCTGCTACGGAATCCCAGCGGTGGCAGCTCCCGTGTACAGACCCATAATAGTTACACAAGTTCTCCACATAGGCAATTGAGCAGCAAGCAATCCTGTGCATAGGTGACATCCTGATTAACTGTAGATATATGCCATTTGTTGACATAATGAATAATCTCAGGACATTTACATAAGCATTGTCGATTCTAAGGCCAAGCAAACCTTAACCCACAGCTGAACCAAATTTTGTTTGTCGCTCTTGCTCTGAAATGGCTTACTGCCCCAGAGACAAGCTTGTTCTTACTAGTACCAATACCAAAATAGACATCTCGGGTTACTAATATACTAATCATTGTAACTCCTGCCTACTGGGACAACAGAGATAAGCCAAAGAAAGCAGGAACCTTTCCATGTGTTTTTTAGCACTGAAAATCAATTCTACATCCTACAGCAATTAAGGGAACATACATTTCAGCATTCTATAGTAACATAATATTGCAACTTGCTTGGCAACAAATTAGAAGACGCAACTTATTCGAGGAACAGAAACTCACACTTGGTGATTCATCGATCTGCTCTGCTCTCATGGTTTCTGCTTAGAACGAACTTGGAAACAATCTCCACTCCACTGAATCGTCTGCAGCAAATGATCACAAAACAAATCAACCCAGATGATAGACAGCAACCATACAACAGACCAGGTTCTCTTTTCATCTCAGTTAACAGTCATTTTCCGGCAGTCGGAACCTGGAATCAAACCATGCATCTAAAGCCACTCATGTTACAAGAACCGAAGAAGCATCCCTTTCCCATGCCTGATAAATCACAAGGCCACAGTGTATATGCAACTTAAGGCAAATTTTCCTTAAACAACAGAGCTAAACGGAAGGCAGAACAAACTGCAGAAGCTTGAGTTGCCACCATAAACGTCTCTTATAACGTCTAAAACTGGAGGGTGAAACTAGCTGCAAAGGCTTAAGTGTTCCTTCCACCACAAACATCCCCTATCCAATCCAAGCTGCAAAAGTCTCTGCTTTCTGCTGGAAGAGGTAATTATTTCGTAAGAGGCTAGTAGAGCTGGCTTAAAGATGAACAAAATTTTCAGACATGCTAAACCAAGGGGCCAGAAACCGATCACAAATCCATTATTATACTCCAGCGAAATCTGAGGAGTGCCAGCATCATCCCCCATATCAAAGTTTCAGAGCTTGCTGGTCAGGACTATCAACTATCAGACACGAAGAGAACATACTGGGCACAACCACGTAGGTTGCATCATCCTGCGACAGCTTATGAGAATAAAGTCGCTTGGATAGGGGGGAATGTCTCTGCTACGGATCACCCAACTCATATGTGATACACCTTCTAGAATCATGGAAATAGCAGTATGATGGAATCAAAGGATCCCAACAGCAACAGATCAACAATGGAATGAAGCAGGGCATCCGGGAGTTCAGCCCAGCCTTGGAGAGATTGGACACGGCAGGGACCGCGAACAGGTTGCTGCTTCTCTGCAGTAAATCGAGAATAAGAGAAGATTAGAAAAAGAATGAACCGGTTATTTAGAAACAACGAGTGACTGAGATAAATTGCTAAGAGCATGAGCAATGTATACAATTTTCATTACCCAGTTACTCTAGCCCCGGCGCCTACTTGGTTAATTGTCCTCTGCTGTCTATGTAAGAAATTACTCCAACAAAATATTACTTCCTTCTCCCACTTTAATAATAACACAATGAAATTCCTAGAGATACAATAAAATGGCATTGTTTATTTGACTATACGGCTCAATCCCTTGACTTTCAGTTGAACAGAAATAAACTGAAGTTTTCCCTCCAGAACAAGAAAGAGGCTCTCAATTGGTTGGGTCCCAGGCTTCTCTTCCTAGTTCTAGGGTTCCTGCGTCAGATTGTCCGCTCCAGGGTGCTAGGGGGCGGCAGGAGACAAGGTGGCCGGGTAGTCCTAGGGAAAGCACGTACCTCGAGGGAATCGGAAGGAGAAGCTTTGGCGACGGCCATGATTTTCCCGTTTTTTTTCTTCCTTGGATCCTCCTCTGCTTCCGCTCGTGAACGGAGCGAGTGAGAGTGAGAAAGGTGGCCTTGCTTAATGGGCTGGACCGGACAACTTATTTTATGTTTGGGCTTGGCTTTTAGTTCAAACAGCTCCAGAAAATCCTCTAATTTTTCACTCTCCAGTGTGATGGTGATTGTTGTAATAGAAAAGAAATCTAATCTTTCTATGTTGTGCATTCCGAAGAAGAAAGGGCGATTGAGATTTATGGACCTACACAATTTTAATCTTGCTACGTTAACAAAGCAGTGTCGGCGACTAATTCAGAACCCAGAGTCTTTGTGTGCACAAGTTTTAAGTGCAAAATATTACCCATAATTGACTTGACACCGATCCAAACTCCAAGAAATAAGATGGATGACGATGCTGGTGCCGACTCCTTGTTCTTGTCCTCGCCGACGACGATGCATGTCGTCCTCTTCCCAGGGCTCACGTTCGGCCACATGACTCCCTTCCTCAAGCTTGCCGAGTGAAGGCTCTGTGGAGTCTGGAATTTTTTGAAAAGAAAAACAGAAATCAACATTTTAAGTCTAAACAAATTCTGGAAGAAAACTACACACGGTGTGAGCTACACTAAAAGGACAAATTCAAATATTTTTATGACGAATAATACATGTGCTAGAGATACATGATTTTGTTATTTTTTGTGTTTCGTTCAAGTATTTTTATAGTGAATAATACATTCGTGGGATTGTCTTTTTTCCTCTAGCAGGTTATTGCAGTCGGTTCTTTCATTTCGTTCTTATCTAAGTTCTCTTCGGATTTAATTAT
Organism: Triticum dicoccoides; assembly: GCF_002162155.2. Classification (NCBI taxonomy): domain Eukaryota; kingdom Viridiplantae; phylum Streptophyta; class Magnoliopsida; order Poales; family Poaceae; genus Triticum; species Triticum dicoccoides. Next base: position 720,629,054 of record NC_041386.1, read on the forward strand.
GTTTTTTTTGCGGGAACGGATTTAATTATGTTTTTTTGCGGGAACGGATTTAATTATGTTTTAGTGGTGTTTTTCACATTCGTATATCATGATGGGGTGCTGCTAGAGACAATGTGTATGCTGAGAGGACAGTAGGGTTGTTCAGTGCGTGGTTGTGGTGTTATTACACATTTCGATCTCGGTGTCAACCGGTGGTCGTTGTGTGTGCCATTTGGGAGCTCGTATTCCTTGCTGAAACCGTGAAATTGTTGTTATAATGTTCACATGGGCCAACCCATGAAGCTCCCACTCGCTCATCTTGGCTCCCTGCTCCACTCGTTGGTTTAGAAAAAAAATTGTCGCTTTCTCTAACGTTATTTTGTAAAATTCCAGCTACCATTTCAATTTTTTGGAAAAAATGGTTAAAAAACAATGGACTTTGAAAAATGTTCAAAATTAAAAAAACATGGTTATAAATACTCATGGATTTGAATAAATATTCAAAATTTCGAATAAAGTTCTAAAATTTAATCCGTTTACAAAATTTAAAAAATTCCATGAACTTTAAAAATATTCATGAATTTACTTATTTCCTGAATTTTACAAAAAATTAACAATTTTACAATTATAAATAGAAACATAAGAAAAAACCAGAATAACTAAAGTAAAAAACAAAGAGGAACCAATAACAAACTTTTTCTTATGATATGTTTTCTTTACACAGAACGGGGCAGGTCTTGAACTTTTTCTGATGATATTTTTACTTACCATAGACTAATCCCTACTAGCAAGTCTTTCCTCGACAACATCATCTTCCACCCTCACCAGTCACCCTCATGTTAACTAGTGACATAATTAGGTCATGGGAAAGGAAACAAATAAGTTAACTACACGTCTGAGGTACCTTGTGGTCAGGATTTATCCATCAGTGCAGCACACACTCCCACGGGCGAACTGAGGGTAGCTCAGATGGTTAGTTTACCTTGTGGTGCATTTAGACTTGGCATTCCTTCTCGCATTTTTTCAAATTTATTTTGGATTTTTCAACGATGTTAGTTTAGTGAGAGGAGACGTTTCATTCGACTACGAAGTTGTCTGTGAGACTCCGTCAATCTCAAAATGTTATGCCGATTCAATATCTCGGGGGTGCCAGCATGAGCAGGGTGTGTGTTAACTGTATATGCGTCTACGTGAGTATCTGCATTGTCGTGTATTAAAAAAACAACACTGTCGATACACGTGTACCTGACAACAAAAGAAACTACACGTACGTACCTTGTGATGGATACGTGCTACGTGTCCATGGGAGCATCAACACCATGGCTACGTACGTAAGCGGATAACATAAGTTAAACGGCCGAAACACCTGCACGCGCGCTACTGGATCCAGTTGGTATAGAAAGAGCGTGGACGGTGCGCACGTACATACATATATTCCTTCCTCCGAGGCGATCGACCATGACCGGTGCCCTCCGTTGGCAAACGTCCGCACCAACGGCCCAATCATTAACCGATCGTGAAAAACCAACCGAACGCCTTAAATTGTCCTCAAATGTTCGGGCTATCTGGCGTCTCGTATATACAGCTTAAATATGAGGCGAATATAAAACAGACCTGACGCGTCCGTCACGTCGGCTTTGCCCAGCCTCGCCAATGCATGCCCCACAAATATTCTCATCCGGAAAACCCTAGACCATAGTCAATACAAACTCCACTTCAGTCGCCTCTCCGTCACCCCACTTTTGATCCCCTCCAAACCCATTTGATGGCCGGCGACCAAAGCAGCAGCCCTGCCTCTAGTGGGGAATCCGGCTCCTACGACGATAGACCGAGCCTACCGCGTGAAGCGGAGCTCGACGATGCGACGGAGGTCGCCCTTCATGACAACGGAGACGGATGCGCGATGCCTCCGGTGCAAGAATGCAAGGACTCGGCATCGAGTTGTCGAAGCGTGAGGCAAACAAGGGTGTGGCGGCGAAGGCGAAGGCGGCCCGCCTGCTCCGCAGGCTGTTGGGCAAAAGGTGCAGCTCTCACTCCGATCTAACGGACGGCTTCACCTCCAGCTCCGACGACGACGCACCTCCGCATGTCGACGCCTACACGGAGGAGGGGCACAGCCGCGACGACGACCGGAAGGGGAAGAGGCCAGCGAGGAAATCATGATTTCCTCCGCCCTTCCCCGTTCTATTTATAATTTTATATGTTATCTATGTTTTAAGTACTTTGTAGTATGGATTTGCACTGTCCACCGGTGAACTCTGCTGAACTATGCTCCTTTTGTCCGACGATGAAACGCGATGAACTACGTGTTGATCATGTTTTACGTAGCGTTGTATGGTTTTGAGGTTTCAGATACGATGGACGCAGGTGCGAAAGCAAAAATATGAGGCGTGCCCGAGCAATGCTGATGCATCCGCGGGCGTTTGAGGGCCTGAATTTGCCATGTCTTGCTGTAGATGCTCTAACACCTCACTACACTTTTGACTTTTCCTAGCTAGCTAGCGAGAGACCCAGGATGGAATATACTCCCTCTGTGAATAAATGTAAGCCGTTTTAGATCGTTATATCCATGCATCCGCGCGAGAGTATAAATATGTTGCACATATACGCATCGACCAACCCAACTAACTACACCGATCGATCATCAGTGACAAAGCTAGTAGCTAGTGAGGATGCGACGGCCGGAGCAGAGCAACGGCCCCCTGACCCTGCAGAACCCGGCGAGGCGGGCGCTCAGCGGCCGCGTGCCATCGCTCGCCACTCCCAAGTCGCCGCCGCCGGCGTACGGGAGCATCGTCACCGTGCTGAGCATCGACGGCGGCGGCGTCCGCGGCATCATCCCCGGGACTATCCTAGCTTTCCTCGAAGAAAAGCTCCAGGTAACTCAGTGCTCTGACCTGCATCACGCTGCTGCCTGCGTCTACTGTTGATGGACCTTCTCTATCTCTATACAGGAGTTTGATGGACCGGACGCGAGGATCTCAGACTACTTCGACGTGATGGCCGGGACGAGCACCGGAGGGTTGGTGACGGCCATGCTCACCGCGCCCAACGCCGACGGCCGTCCGCTCTTCGCCGCCAAGGACATCAATCACTTCTACTTGCAACACTGCCCAAATATCTTCCCACCGGTCAGGTCAGCAAGTCTATATTTTTTATACATGGTATTTTATTGATTTATAATATACGCTCATAACTAAGATGTGTGCACGCAACTGCGAGTGAGTCCATATACTATATATAATCAGCAAAACCCGCTAATATATTATTATTATTATTATTATAAAAAATATTATTATATCAGCATCATACACATGAATTATACTAGAGGATAATGAGCGCTTCGTCGCGCTATTCTTTATCTGGGGGTCTAGCAGGTTATTACAGTCTTTTGGTTTTATCTATGTTGTCTTGGGTTTTAATTATGCTATGGTGGTATTTTTCTCATTCATATATTTTGATGGGGATGCTGCTAGAGACTTTTTTTTATTCCTGAGAAGAGAGTAGAGTTGTTTGGTGCGGGTTGTGGTGTCCATACACATTTCTATCTTGCCGTGATTGTGTGTGAGACTTTTGGGACGGCCCACGAAGCTCCCGCTTGCTCAGCTCAACTTGCTTGCTTAGCTTTTTTTTTCTGTCGCTCCACTGCTATCGTACAGTAAGCTTGCCATCGTTTTCGTTTCATATTTGAAAAACTCGTTAAATTTAAAGATGTTCATGAATTCTTTCAAAAAATCTTGGATTTTTAGAAATGTTCCAAATTAAAAAAATGAATTGTAAAAATGTTCGGATATTTATAATATTTCAGTAGATTTGGAAAATATGTTCACAAATGTGAAATAAAGGTCACATATTAAAAAATACAAGCTGCGGAAATGTTCATGAACCTTTAAAATATTAATAAAATTAGTTATTTCTTGGATTTATGAAAATGTTTAATTGTTTTTAAAGTTTACACATATTTTAATTAATTTTCATGAATTCAAATTTGAAAAACTAAAACAAAAAAATAAAATAAAAGAATAAACAAACATGAGCCATCAACCAATAACACATACCTTTACGTGTCGGCCAGCTATCCCACTACCACGGCCCCTTGAGGCACCGGGGGCTCCAAATCTAGAGAGCTTAATATGTTAAGTATTTTTAAAAATGTTCCAAAATAAAAAAACCATTAACTGTAAACAAATGTTCGGATATTTATATAATATTCATGGATTTAAAATAATATTCAAAATTTTGAAATAAAGTTTACAAATTTTAAAAATATCAACAAACTTTAATATGTTCATGAACTTTAGAAATATTCATGAATTAATTTATTATTGAATTTACAAAAATGTTCATATTTTTAAAAATTTCACAAAATAAAGGTCAATAAAGATAAAAATTCAAAATAATAAAAAGAAAAAACAAACAGGAAAGCAACAACACACAACCTTACGCGCGGAGCCAGTGACTCCCACAAACAACGAGGCATCTGGATGCTCCAAATCTATCTTAATAGATATCAACCATGTTTGTAGCAAAGGGCCTTTCGGATTGTTCAAGAGCATGACCGGACCCAAGTACAACGGTGAGCACCTCCGCTCAGTCATCAAGGAGATGCTCGGGGACACGCGAGTCAATCAGACGCTTTCAAACATTGTGATCCCCACCTTCGACATAAAGCTCCTGCAGCCTACAATCTTCTCAACTTACGATGTATGTGATGAACAGAACCCAATGGGATTACCTCCGTGTCTCACTCTATCTCTCTCTCCTCGCATAGCTAATTACCTAATTAAAATGTACAGGCCATGAAGGATGTCTCCAAGAATGCTCTTCTATCAGATGTCTGCATCGGCACGTCTGCCGCACCGACATACCTCCCCGGCCACCATTTTGAAACGAAGCATGAGGACGGTAAGCCACGAGCCTTCAACCTCATCGATGGAGGCGTCGCGTCAAACAATCCGGTGAGTTGTGCATGCATGTCAACTCGAGCGACAATGAATGTGATTGAGGCTGGATGAGACTTTGCTACCTCTATTAATTAGGCTTATAAATACTCTGCTCTATCAAAACTCATTAATTAGTTCATCACTTATCTATAATTAGCACTACGTTTGCATAGTGTCCGCCAAACCACCCTACTTGCATCCCAACCGCTAACCTATGTGGTATGATTATGTGTTGTGTTATCAAAGTATTGTTCTCCGTCTAATATTTGAAAAATGGCATGGGTACAGACGTTGTTGGCAATGACCGACGTGAGCAAGCAGATCTTGATGGGAAACCCTGACTTCTTTCCTATCAAGCCGGCGGACTACGGCAAGTTCATGATCCTTTCATTGGGCACTGGAGCGGCTAAGATCGAGGAGAAGTTTGACGTTGCCCAGTGCAGCAAGTGGGGCGTCCTCGGGTGGCTCTACAACAGGGGTGCCACTCCCATCATCGACAGCTTCAGCCAGGCTAGCACAGACCTCGTCGACATCCATGCCTCTGTGCTTTTCCAGGCGCTTCACTGCAAGAAGCGCTACCTCCGGATCCATGACGATGGGCTAAATGGTGAAACAGCCTCTGTTGATGTGTCCACGCCGGAGAACCTCAACAGGCTCATTGACATTGGCAAGTCGTTGCTGAAGAGGCAGGTGTGCAAGGTGAACGTCGAAACCGGCAAGAACGAGCCTGACTCGAAGAATAGGGGCACCAACGAGGAGGAGCTGATCTATTTCGCACGCATGTTATCGGAGGAGCGCAAAGCCAGGCTTCTCAAGGAGGGCAATCTAGCTTGAGACTTGATATATGAACATCCCACCGCCCTAGAGTTGGAGGGTGCCGTGAGTGCTAATGTTTATACCTACCCAAAAAATAGAGGGCTAATGTTTATATATGTTCATTTTGTGTAGATATAAACACGGGCACAATATCACTGTCCGAGTAGGAGTAGACGTAATCAGCGAATTGTAGTTGCTATATATATGCATGTGTTCTAAGACATACTACGAGTTGCATAAGGATAAACGACGTGCATGTCACCTCTAGTATTTATACTTAGATACTAATAAAGACACTGAAATTCCGAATTATTTTTACTTGGTTTTTTATTTCTTATCCTTTTCTAGGCTGAGAAAGTACCAATTTTCCATGTGGGGATCTGTTACTAGCTCCAATTTCATAAAAGAAATCGAGAACTCGTGGGCTAATTAATGAGCTGCTCGGCTCGTTACGGCTCAGCTTGTTAAGATTACCGAGTAAAAACACCTGACCGTATCTGTTCATTTGAAGCTCGTCCCGCGAGCAGTCGTTAATAGACTGCAATGTGTTACGGCCTACGGGATGAGAGTATGATTGTGATTTTAAGAAGTAATATGGCGACTACAAGAGGAGACGCGCTAATTTGCTGCATCCTATGGGCTGGCTTGGGTCGACAGATTGAATTGTAGGTTGAGGTGCCACGAGAATGGTGTCACTTATGATAAGAATGTGTTGTGATGTCCTAATGAGCTTAATGAGTTGCTCATGAAACTCGTTAGCTCATCCATTGAGCTCGTAATATTTAACGAGCTGAAATCAGTAATTGTCTCTATTCATTAAGAGCCAAGCTACGAGCTTCACGAATAAGCAAGGCGTTCAATGGGGTTGTGGCCTTTTACAGTAAGTTTTAACCATGTGTCCTAGTAGCAGAGTACTAGGAGTACCACTTAACTGAAATAATTAGCACTACATGTTTGTACAAACTACCCCAAATTGAAATAGTGAATTGATATGTACTACTAGCTTACTATCTACTCCCTCCGTTCCGATTTACTCGTCGTGGTTTTATTTTAAATTTGAACTAAAATCACGACGAGTAAATCGGAACGGATGGCACCAGATCCACGACAAGAAAATGTAGTAAGTAGTAGTTTTCGACGCTGACCGATTGTTAGACTTAGTATTGTATACGAATAGGACTTTACTTACTGTATATGACTTGTATCTGCGCGCGCGCGCACACACACACACAGATATATATATATATATATATATATATATATATATTATATGGTATCAGGTGTGCGAGTCCCTCAATACTAAAACCCTAAATCTTATATGGTATCAGACTAGTACGATCTAATGTCTTCCGCTGCCTCTTCCGGCGCCTCCATCCCTGGCGGGATCTTCTCCACCACCCTCGCCTCACTCCTATCCAGCCACGGCAACGCCATGGTTGTGAGTACTGCAGCTGGTTCCTCCTCCACCAGCACCACTCTCGGCTCCTTCATGGCCGGGGTCATGGCCCCCGCCCCTCCTTCAAGCTCTCCAGCGGTCGCCGCGGTTCGGCCCGCTCTCATCTGTCAGCACGCGGTGGCTGATATGTCTGCGCCTGCGCCGTTCCACTTCACCCACCTCCTCACCATTAAGTTATCGGCGGATAATTTACTCTATTGGCGTGCACAGGTCCTTCCACTTCTTCGTAGCCATAATCTTCTTGGCTACGTTGAGGATCACTGCCGTGCCCGCCGTCCACCGTCGTCGCCACCACGGCGGATGGTGCGCAACACATGGTGCCTAACCAGGCGCATACTACCTGGGTTCAGCAAGATCAGGCCATACTCTCGGCGATTCAGTCATCGCTGACCGAGGGGGTGTCCGGCATGATCCTCTTCGCGACTACATCTCAGGACGCTTGGACAACTCTTGAGGGTAGCTTCTCCTCTCAATCCACAACGCGATCCATGGCGCTTCGTCGGCTACTCCAAGACATGAAGAAACTTGATCTCTCTGCCACTGTCTACTTCAACAAAGTAAAGAATCTTGCCGACATATTGGCTGCCATTGGGAAACCTATCACGGATGAGGAATTCACCGGTTTCATCCTTGGTGGCCTCGATGGTGATTATGACTCCCTGGTTGAGGTGATACAGGGTCGTGATACTTCGATGCCCCCACAGGATCTTTATGCTCGACTCCTTCAGACTGAGCAGCGCATCGAGTCTCGTCGGTCGATTGAAGTTCATGGTGGATTCTCTTCGGCAAACGCCGTGACTCGTGGTGACTCACGGCCGCCCTACCATGGTGGTGGTGGTTCCTCTGGAGGAAAGGCAATCCTTCCATCACCCTCACAGCAGCCGGCCTACAGCAACAACAACAACAAACGTTCTGGTGGAAGCTTGTCATCTGTAGATTGTTCATCCTGCCCTACTTGTGGTCGTCCCAATAGCGGGCGTCCTACATGTCAGCTTTGTGGTTTTCAAGGCCATGTTGCATCTCGTTGCCACAAGCGCTTTAAGTGTGATTTTTTGGGCATTGGCAATGATGGACGTAATAATGAGCTCCAGGCCGCCATGGCTACTCATGGTCCTGTTGGTGTCCCTCAAGGTCACACTCCTTCCTATCCATTGATGCAAGCTGGTATATGGACACAGCAGCCACGAATCACTTGACGAATGAACTCGACAAGCTTCACTCCCACGAGCCTTATCATGGTCCAAACAAGGTGCGCACTGCAAATGGGTCAGGTATGAGCATCGCACACATTCGTCAGACATCTCTTTCCACTAGTAGCTCTAGGAAACTTCAACTTCATTATGTTCTTCATGTTCCCACAGTTACACGTAATCTTTTATCTGTTCCTAAACTTACTCAAGATAATAATGTCTTCGTTGAATTTCACCCTTTTGATGTCTTTGTTAAGGATCGCGCATCGAGGGGCGTTCTTCTTAAAGGTCGTTACCAGCATGGTCTTTATCCACTTGATGCACCTGAGGCTTTCAGAGTTTTCAGCGTTGTTCGTGTCAAGTCATCTCAATGGCATTCTCGCCTTGGTCATCCAGCGCCTCCCATTGTGCGCCATGTCCTTCATCGTCATCAACTACCCGTTATGTCCAACAATAAAGATGTCTCTATTTGTGATGCTTGTCAACAAGGCAAAAGTCACCAACTGCCGTTTTCAGTGTCTACTCGTGTCGTTAAAGCTCCTCTAGAAATTGTGTTTTCAGATGTATGGGGGCCTGTCCAAACCTCAGTTAGTGGTCATAATTACTATGTCAGTTTCATTGATTCTTACAGTCGTTTTACTTGGATTTATTTTCTTAAACGCAAAGCAGACGTGTTCAATGTTTTTCTTCAGTTTCAAACTCATGTTGAGCGTCTTTTTAATCATAAAATACTTCATGTTCAATCTGATTGGGGTGGGGAATACCACAATCTCAACATGTTCTTTGGAAAACTTGGGATTACATACCGTGTATCATGTCCTCATACACATCAGCAGAATGGTGCCGCTGAACGCAAGCATCGCCACGTCGTGAAAACTGGTCTCACTCTTTTGGCCCATGCATTTGAACCTTTTCGTTTTTGGACTTATGTTTTTTCTACAGCTTGTTTTCTTATCAATCGCCTTCCTACACGAGTGCTAGGTATGAAAACTCCCATTGAATACTTGCTGCAAGAAATACCTGATTATCCGTTTTTCAAAGTTTTTGGCTGTGCTTGCTGGCCTCATCTTCGACCATACAACAATCGTAAACTTGAGTTTCGGTCTAAGAAGTGCGTCTTTCTCGGGTATAGCTCTCTCCACAAAGGGTACACGTGTCTCCATGTTCCATCCAATCGCGTATATATATATATATATATATATATATATATATATATATATATATATATATATATATATATATCGTGATGTTATCTTTGATGAAAATCACTTTCCCTTCTCAAATTTTCCAGAGTCGCCAACTTCCTCTAGTTCCATTCCATCCTCACTTGTTTCATCTGACCAATTTGTAGATGCTGTGCATTCTCCTATTTTGCTTTCTCACCATGGTGCAGGTACAGGACGTGGCACTCGTCTTGAGCTTCTCAATGATGCAGAGGTATCTGATGCGCCTCATGTCAATCACCCATCCATGCATGGCTCGGACGTTGATTGCATGCAGCCCGAGGGGCGCCATGCAGTGACGGCTCCGCCCGCTTCGGAGTCAGCTGGCTCGGGGTCAGCCGAGCCCATGTGCCTCACTACACCCCCGGTGCGTGGCTCTGCTACTGAGCCGACCCCGCAATCAGTTGATGCGCGCACCCCCGAGCCATCCTCGACGGCTGCTGGTGCGTCCGAGCTGGTCGCTTCCCCGACTATGACACCATCATTGATGCGCCATTCAGTGGCGGGCCCGGATGCCCCCGGATCTGGCTCTCCAGCATTGGCGTCCCCCAGCTCAGTGTCACCTGCTCATACTTCATCTCCAACTCTGTCGCAAGCTCCTATTGCTCCTCGTTGGGTGCATACACGTAGCCAGAGTGGCATTTTTCAGCCAAAACAGCGGACGGATGGCACTGTTGCATGGCTAGCTGCTTGTATGGCCCATGCGGTTTCTGATCCAACTTGTGAACCTCGGCATTTTCAAGTGGCGATGACGATACCTCACTGGAGGGCTGCCATGGAACAGGAATTATTTGCACTACAACAAAATGGGACCCGGCGACTTGTTCCACCCCTCTCAGGGGTCAATGTGATTGATTCAAAATGGGTATTTAAGGTCAAGAAGCATGCTGTTGGGTCTGTTGAACGCTATAAAGCATGTCTAGTTGCCAAGGGATTTAAGCAACGTTTTGGTCTTGACTACGAAGACACTTTTAGTCTTGTCGTCAAGCCTACTATCATTCGACTTCTTCTCTCATTGGCGGTTACTCGGGGGTGGTCTCTCCAACAGTTGGATGTTCAGAATGCATTTCTTCATGGTGTTTTGGAGCAAGAAGTCTACATGCGGCAACCTCCTGGTTTTGTCGATCCTGATCTGCCTCATCATCTTTGTTGGCTGATTAAGGTGATTTATGGTCTCAAACAGGCTCCCCGTGCTTGGCATGCTCGTCTTGGTTCTGCTCTTCGCTCACATGGCTTTGTTCCATCTACTGCAGACACGTCCCTATTTCTTCTACAGCGCCCCAAGGTCACGATGTATCTTTTGGTTTATGTCGATGATAATATTCTCATCAGTTCATCATCTGCTGCTGCTGATCGACTGATCCTTAGTCTTCGACATGACTTTGCTATTAAGGATCTTGGGCCGCTTCACTATTTTTTGGGTCTGGAAGTTACACATATTGCTGCTGGTCTCTCGCTTACTCAGAAGAAATATTCCTTGGATCTTCTTCGGTGTGCTGGGATGCTGAAGTGTAAGCCTGTTTCTACGCCCATGTCTGTGACGGAGAAGCTTTCTGCTGACATTGGTGTACTTCTTGCTGCCGAGGACGCTACTCAGTATCGCAGTATAGTTGGTGGTCTACAATACCTCACTATCACTCGACCAGACATTTCCTTTGCCGTTAATCGTGTCTGCCAGTATCTTCATGCACCTCGTGATACCCACTGGTCGGCAGTTAAACGCATTTTGCGTTACATTCGACTCACTGCCTCGTTTGGACTACATCTTCGGCCTGCTTCCTCTATGTCGTTGTCTGCCTTTTCTGATGCAGACTGGGCGGGAAGTCCACGAGGGGATATGATGTGTTTCTTGGTTCGAATTTGATCGCCTGGAATGCTCGGAAGCAAGCCACCGTTTCTCGAAGTAGTACGGAAGCAGAATACAAGGCTGTTGCTAATGCTACTGCTGAGCTAATTTGGGTACAGGCTTTGCTGCGAGAATTGGGTATCTCTTAAGATATGCCTCCGGTTCTTTGGTGTGATAATATTGGAGCTACCTATCTCTCATCTAATTCTGTCTTCCATGCTAGGACAAAGCATATCGAAGTTGACTTTCACTTCATGAGAGAACGTGTGGAACAAAAGCTATTACAGATCAAGTTCATCTCATCTAAGGATCAACTTGCGGATGTCTTTACCAAGCCACTGCCACTTCCATTGTTCGAAGTCTGTAGGCGCAATCTCAACCTTCTTGACGCTGGTTAAGATGGAGGGAGGGTGTTAGACTTAGTATTGTATACGAATAGGACTTTACCTACTGTATATGACTTGTATCTGTATTGTCCTCTGCATATATATAGAGAGAGCTACGCCACCGTTTCAGGTGTGCGAGTCCCTCAATACTGAAACCCTAAATCTTATAGCGATTGATTAATCTGTAATCTGCCACCCACTCACACTATTGGGCATTCGGAATGCACTTCCATATGCACGTACGGAATGCACTTCCATATGCACGTACGGATGGGTGCATCGTGATCTCAGCTAGCCTGGCGCTAGCTCTCACCTCGACAGGTGTACTTGTCGATTACTATTCATACTGTCTGCTGTTAAACAGATCTTTTGATTGTAGATTTGTAGTAGCACGAAAGATATTTTAAATCCTTCGTTTGAAAGTAAAGAAGCAGAGAGCCTGATCTGACATCAAAAATCGGCTCTTAGTCTCAAAATAAGTTAATATTAATAGATTTTTTTAGTTATTTTATATTTCCAACATCTGCTTTCTAAAAACTAAGCCAGAAAATTAGTAGCGAGAACAGGTATAGGTGTCCCATTTTTTTTGTTCGAGTTAAATACTTTGTTATTTTTTTTCTTAGGTCAAATGGAAAAATATGATCATGATATTGTGCCGAACTGGAAAACTGTGGTCATGATTTTTTTTTCAATTCTACTACTTAAATCACATGTTCAGATTTCAATGTGCATTAAATCACTCCATGCAAGGATCAACAAAAATGTAAGCAATGCATGTAGAAGTTCCTGGTCATTTAGTGATCATGCATGAACGTGTTATACTTAATGCATTGGTAAACACATTTGTTTAGAAAAATGAACATACTAATTAAGTACTTTTGCAAACTACCTTGGTTGGAAAGATTTTCGAATTGAGTTCTATAAACCCGAATGGAGGGAGCATATGGTAGTCATTCCATGGAATATTTTAGAAATAAAACAAATGAGCTATGCATTCATGCAGTGCAAGGTCTAAATCATAAAATTAACGGCAAGAGCTTTCATGCACCTGCTAACCTGAAAATCTTAAATCTCATATATCCTTGCTGGCTTCAAGATGAAAACCATTTTTATGCATGCGGAACAGAGATGAACAGAGTATATGAGATTTGATCAGGGCTCCTCTCAAACTGAAGTGAGAGAACACACACATACATACAACAGTGGCGGATCCAGGACCTAGGCCGGGGGCTGAACAACAAACACAGTGTTCACTGTAGCATCTCAGGCACTGTTGCGGCACTGTATCAGCCTAGCTCCGCCCCCTGGATACACCCCTTGTTGACATCAAGGTTTCCATAATTCTCTCTTGCTGACAGAATTTTACATCCTAGATGGATGAGACAAACTAATATAATCAGACTACGTTCTGTAGAAAAAGAGAAAGATCCAACGGAGTACACGACATCCTCAGTGCTCCATACACGCATAATACTCTTGTGGGTATTTATTTTTATCGCAATGTTAGACTCTTATTCAGTTGACACCATTTGATAAATTAAGTTATCATGATACTAACACTAGTGCATTCGCAAAAAACTAAATGATACTAACACTAGTGCAATCTTACAAACAAAATTTGTCTCTGGCACTTTACTGTTCCCACTGTTTTGGAACAGACTACAAACTCCTAATCAGAGCTGCAACAAATAATTCGGTGATATATGGGGTCATACCAAGTCTCTGCTCTTTTGCATCCTTCTGAGGCAATGCCATTCATGTGCCCGTGACCACATCTTCTCACAGACTGTTATGATGGTGTGGTAACAAAATACCTTTTTTTTACTTGAAGAAAATACATATTTCATGTTACAAATCGATTTAAATATGCACAATTCAAACTTGGGTGTCCTGAACAACCGAAATGATTCCCTCAAACAACTAGTAGTTGCCTAAATGATAACGCTCCAGATCGACATACAAATAGAAGAGACATACCAGTAGTCTCACAAGACGATACTTCCAGAGAAGCAAATTACAGTGAATCATACCAATGTTTTCTCTGAAAAAAAAAACACCATGACACCCAGTTTTGTTTCAGCACAGAGTCTTCTAATGCTGCACAAAGAAGGCCCTTTTTTCTTCAAAATCAAAGACCAAATCAAACCTGATGCAAACCTACCTTCAAAATCAATATCGTGCAGCTCCACTTGAATAACATCACTTAGTTGAGGGACGATTACACAGAGTTTGGATTTCGTCCGAAATTCGTCCATCTCGTCCAGGCCCGGTACAAATAAAAGCCGGCCAAAATTTTCGGCTCATTTTGAATTCCTAACCTGACCCATGGTCGCGCACATGTGCCCCGATGGTATAAAAGTCTTTGCAGAAGCCTTCCAACCGTAAATTTTGACCTTGTGCCGCTCCGCTTCTCTATACAGCCCGGCGGCGGCTGCTGCCGACGCAAGCCGAGGGAGGAGGGGCAGCGCCATCCCCTCCCATCCTTCTCCACCGGAAATCCACATCCTTCTTGGTCCCCTACTTCCCATCCACTTCACCGCGGTGGCTGCTTGTGAAACCTCGGATCAGGCAGCGCAGATTGCTTGGGAACCAGATGCAGACGCCGGCACTGAAGCTGCAATACCTCGTGCTTGGAAAGACCATCATTTTCCCCTTTGTATCTTGTCTTTGTGCTTGCTTACAATGAAAGACCCATCTGTGATTCGGATTATTAATTCTGTAATTGTTGATTCTGCTACAAGTTTCCTCCTGTTGAATGCATTCTACTGTGCGTTTTGGTTCTGCTTGGATCAAACCTTTTTGAGGAAATTTAGGTCACTTTTCAAGTTTTCGTTCAAATTTCATTTTAAATTTCAAATTTTGTTTTGTCCTTTTCATCCGAGTTTTTCCGAAAATATTGCAAAATACTGGATTTCGTCTGTTTCGTTCGGGCCCGGTAAAAAACTAAAAACGAAATCGAAATCCTTGCGATCACAAGGCACAGGCAACAAACATAAAGTCGGTTTAAAGATAAAGGATAGTTTCATTCACGCTGAACCAAGAGGCAAGACGTCAACATTGTTCACTGTGTCAAAACCTTCTGGTCCACACGTACAGAAATTGTAATATCATAAAAATAATTCTTATAGCGGAAGCTGCTTCAACAGGTGATGTCAACAGTGATGTTGTTGTTCTGCACTGGAAAGAGGAACGGAGCTCCTCCAAGTTCAATGAATAGAGGATGAGTGAACCTACAAGAGTTTTGAGATCTGCCTGCCCTAGTGTCCGCATCATGATGGAGAAGTCACAGAGGTGGCTACAGCGCGAGGAATGTATCCACCTTGGTAGTGTGGAGAATGGGATCAATTCTAACTATGCTATAAATCATTGGAGATGTGAAGGAGTCTAGTGATCCACATGCAACATGAAATCCAAGGACAAATCCAGAGTGAAAATACAAAGAACTTCATGTTGCTTCAGATTGCACTACAACTGTAGCAAACGCTTCTCACATCTCTTGTCCCATTTACAAATGAAAATCTCTGGCACCCTCACTTGTCTCTTCCAGTGATGACTCGATACCACAGTGGATGGCAGTTCTTCTATCTTGGCCTCCTTTAGGTCCACTGTTTGCAGAAGATGTAGGCTTCCCGTTGCTTCTGTAAGCATGATGCAGTATCCATAGTAATGATCATAATATTTCTGACATAGCCTCAGATATCTCAAGTGAACCAAATTACCCATACCCCTCATGTCACTTACGGTGCACTGTTCTAATTCCAATGCATGTACACACGGGAAGACGGAGAGGGGTGGCAACCTCTTGGTAGACTAAGTTATGCTGTTGTTCCGGAGGGAGAGACGGCGTATGCTATCCGGCTGAGGTGGAAAAGGCTGCTGACCGTGCAATATCCTGATGAAGCCTTCTTGAGCTGACAAGAAAGTAACAGACTCCAACACCAAATCATGTATTTTGCATGCTTTGGGACTCCCAAGGGCATTGACATCGCTGGGTTCGATCATTTACTTGTCTCCTAACCCATACAGGTTTTCATCTTTTTTTCCATGAACTAAATCTTCAGCAATCCATCTTCGTATCAAGTCATCTCTCCCAATTACATGGTCCTCCGGAATATGCCGAGGTACAGAGACAAACTCTTAGTTGTGAAGGCATATCCCGGTAGCTAAGAGATAGTATGAACCGCATGTGCTTCAGACCTTCATTACTTTCAAGCCCACTACTAATTGAGTTGTCTTTATATCCATTCTTATCTTCTCGGAGTGGGCTACGCATGAACTCCAATCCTTAAATCAACCTCATATTCATGTGGGTTCAATCTGTCCTTTCTTATATTGACACTTTTTAGCATCAATTGTAAGATCTTATCTTTTTTGCCTAAGCATATTTGAAGACAGTTGGGAGTGCGATTTTTTTTGCTAAACTTAGGGAGGGGGCGGTGCCCCCCCCATGACGTCATCCATCATATTGACATTTAGCTGACTTGAAGGAATAATACACATTTAGCTAGGAAACATAGCAGCATGAAAATAGACCAATCGACATGTATGATTAAGGATAAAGAATGCACTAACTTTCAGGTTGTTTTGATGCTGTCTTGCCTGACAATATATATTAACGGCATAGAAATTCTGGTTTCTGAAATCAGTTTCCTTGCTCAGTACAACATCTGATGTGAAATATGTTCGTTCAAATCTGACTGCAGACATCACTTGCGTTACTGCCATGCTGTAATACTTGGGCAAAACTGTATTATTAGGAAAACTAGTTGTCTACCCATGCATTTGCATGGCCTAGTATCATAGTAAGTCGAACTCCATTATAATTTAACATTCTCAAAATTTTATTTCTTTGCATTGCTTATATGCAATTCTCTTTAATCTTAGGTAGCCAAATATAATTAATTTCAAATTCTTACATTTGCAACGTCGTTGCAAAAATGAACAATAAAAAAAGTGATTTAGTCAGGTTTCTAACTCCAAAGGTTCATCAAGTTCTGATGCCCTTTGACAGAGAGAACAAATATTCTTCACTATCTGACCCGGGGGGAAGCATAATAATAAAATGATATTTAGGGTGGACTTGAAATTACAGCAAGGGAAGAATTGCAGTAGTCATATATGCACCACACATGGTCTCATTGCTTTGTTGCCCACAGAAAGAAAGCATATTATCAGGCCCGGGGCAAAATTGGAACACAGGCCCCTTAAAAATGATTATATTATATTTATAAAAAATTTAATGAACATGGTATGAAAATAAAAAGGGAGACATACCTTCTCTAAAATCCGGTTGCCGAAGTGGCTGGTGGGTACGACGCGGTCTCCTTTCAGTGACTCGCTTCTCAGTGTGCTCACGTGAGATCTGTTTGATGCAAGGTTTTGGATCCCAAGCAGACTTTTTTTCTCAAGGGTCACCGGAATTTGCGGTTACCACGGTAACCGCGAAATTCCAAAAAAAATTCGCACGAAATTTAAAATCAAAATTTGAATTCAAATATTTTTGACGCCGATATAGATATGTATTTTACTAAAAAATTTCACGAACCATGCCCTGGCGTAGTGGCTAGTGACGTTTGGTAGACCAAAAGCATTCTTATGGTATCCGGGAGTTACACAATCTCATGGTCTAAGGAAATGATACTTGACATTAGAAAAGCTTTAGCAGACGAACTACATGATCTTGTGCTATGCTTAGTATTGGGTCTTGTCCATCACATCATTCTCCTAATAATGTGATCTCGTTATCAATGACATCCAATGTTCATAGTCAGGAAACCATGACCATCTGTTGATCAACGAGCTAGTCAACTAGAGGCTCACTAGGGACATGTTGTGGTCTATGTATTCACAAATGTATCACGGTTTCGGTTAATACAATTATAGCATGAACAATAGACAATTATCATGAACAAGGAAATATAATAATAATCATTTTATTATTGCCTCCAGGGCATATTTCCAACACATACTAGAAACATGGATTCTATCACGATCTCGAACAGGAAGGATAGAATCACATACGGTGCAGCGGGAGCGGCACCGCCGGCGTTGACGTTGTCGCCCATGTCGTCGAGCATGAGGTTGCCAAGGTCGGGGAAGAAGTCGTCGTTGGCGAAGTCGTCGCTGCAAGCAGTCGCGCGAGTGCCCTCCCCAAAAACCTGATCGCCCCTCTCCCGTACAGGATCACGAGAGGCGGGATTTCGGAGGCCTGCTATACTTATCCTGGTGCATGCCAAAAGGAGGGATGGAGAAGACTTGCTTGGCGGCGCAATGATCTGGAACGGTGGTGCGAAACCATACGAAGCAGCGACGGCTAGGGTAGACGTATGCCTGACTATATAGTGTGGGCCGGGTAGGTCGTGGGAGTAAACCCCACATCGGAGTCGTCACGATCCAAAAGAATCGGAAACGGTTCAGTAATTAACGCGTCCGTTAATTATTAATTAATGACTCATTAATTCTCCCGAGCAGCAAAAATATAGACAACATGCATAGCTCTGTCCTCGGCTCGGCTCAATCCCACATCCCGTGGCACATTGTGACGAGGCGTGGCGTGGCGAGGCGAGCGAGGAGGAGGAGCGCGCGTGTAAGTCTCCTCTTCTCATGCTCATACAAGTGGTAGAGGATCTCACCTTATAAAGAGGTGCAACTCTCTCTCAACTTATGAGGTGGGACTAAACTATAGCCTCACTCACTCCACTCACATGTGTGCATGAATGGGCCAAGAGAATTTCAGAATTTTAGTTGGGCTTTGGGCCAAAAGCCCACTAGCAAATTCCAACAATCCCCCAAAAAGTCTCATTTTCACATCTCACCATTTTGTTCCAAAACATTGTTTATATACCGGTGCTTAGTGGAGACTGTGAAGTTTAACTTCCACATAGAGTTTTATGCTACACTAGATCACAACTTGAATAGTGGACTATGCCTTGAACTACAAGTTTTCTGCGAGACTAGTTTCACACAAATTCTTGACCGATACTGGGCTGCCGCAAGGCTTCCCCGCGGGTGGAGCGTATACGTCATACTCCAAGGCCTTTCATGAATTTACTAGATAACACCCAATTCTCATAGACTGCGACGTCAACAGTCAAAATCATATAGGTGTGTTCCTCGGGAGATGTTCTGCAGGACAACATCTCTGCTTACTCAAATAAGCCACTTGGAACACATTAAGATAAATATCATCCTGCCATGCAGATCAGGAGAGTATTGCATCTTCATGGAGTGGGATAATTAAAATAGGAATACTCTCCTCTCAGCTGACCAACAGCTTGTCTCCCACTTCTACTTCACGGGATCTCCGATCACATAGTGTGGGTTACCACTATGGACAACTGATGCGGTGGGTCTCAGACCCATCTCCATCGATGCATTATCTATCACATTACGTGATAGACCCTTTGTGAAGGGATCTGCCAAGTATTTCAACGTTTGCATATAATCCAACGTAATAACTCCGGATTTCCTCATTTTTCGGACAGATTTTAGTCTCCTCTTCACATGCCATGAGGACTTTATATTGTCCTTAGAACTGTTTATCTTGACGATCACAGTTTGATTATCATAGTTCATCAAGATAGGGGGTATTGGTTTTTCAACCATAGGTAAGTCCATCAAAAGCTCACGAAGCCACTCTGCTTCAACAGTGGCGGTGTCTAATGTTGTGAGTTCTGCTTCCATAGTTGTCCTCATTAAGATGGTCTGCTTGCAAGACTTCCAGGAAACAGCGCCACTGCTACATCTTGAGCTTGCGTTGGTTTTCCTTGAAGAGGAAAGGGTGATGCAGCAATAGTAGCGTAAGTATTTTCCTCAGTTTTTGAGAACCAAGGTATCAATCCAGTAGGAGGCTCCTCAAAAGTCCCACGCACCTACACAAATAAACAAAGAACTCGCAACCAACACAATAAAGGGGTTGTCAATCCCTTCACGGCCACTTGCGAAAGTGAGATCTGATAGAGATTGTATGATAAGATAAATATATTTTTGGTATTTTATAATATAGATTGGAAAAGTAAAGATGCAAATAAAACTAGATTGAAAGCTTGTATGATAAGAGATAGACCCAGCGGCCATAGGTTTCACTAGTGGCTTCTCTCAAGATAGCATAAGTATTATGTTGGGTGAACAAATTACTGTCGAGCAATTGATAGAAAAGCGAATAATTATGAGATTATCTAGGCATGATCATGTATATAGGCATCACGTCCGTGACAAGTAGACTGACTCCTGCCTGCATCTACTACTATTACTCCACACATCGACCGCTATCCAGCATGCACTACTAGAAAAAGGCCTGCTAGTGGCGCACCTGTTTTGGCCACTAATAGCGCACTACAGGTGTGCCACTAGCATCACGCCACTAGTAATTAATACTAATGGCGCACCCCTGGCGCGCCATTAGTATACCAGATACTAATGGCGCACCAGGGAGTGCGCCATTAGTATATCACACGGTGCGCCATTA
Source organism: Triticum dicoccoides (assembly GCF_002162155.2). NCBI lineage: Eukaryota > Viridiplantae > Streptophyta > Magnoliopsida > Poales > Poaceae > Triticum > Triticum dicoccoides. The sequence goes on from NC_041386.1 coordinate 720,649,360, forward strand.
GTATCCCTCCCAGGGGGACATATTTACCTTGTGCTCTGGCTTACTAATGGCGCACTTGTAGATGATGCGCCACTAGTGTGCTTATTGCAGTGCGCCACTAAAGTGCAGAGTGGTGCGCCACTAGTATGAATATTAGGGATTTTTTTTCTTTTCTGATATTTGCACAGGTTACAAAACATATTACTGCACATAATATAGACAGCACACCATATAAGCAACAGATTTATCAAATACAATAGAAGATTAGTCTCCGAATACAATTCATCATATTAGTCTCCGAATTTAAAATACCGAACAAAGTTAGAACATTACAAGTCTCGAGACCGCGAGTAGCTAGTTTTTCTTCACATTACAAGTCGATATCGATCATCTAAACTACCATCACATAGAAGAGAGCTGCGGTCATCACGATGAGCATCATCGCGATGAAACTGGTCTTCATCCGGTTCCTCCAACGCTCCCTCCTCTCTCCCACTAGATAGCGCGCGTATCTAACTTCCGCCTCCGCCCTAGTGGTGTACCCTTTGTAACTGTTACCGCTGAAACGGTGAACCTTTCTCTGACACTCCTCCCAGTCGTCGTAGACTCCGGGACCTTACCCTTGTACACGACATACGACGTCATCTCTACGCACTAGCCAAACAAAACGTTAGTAGCAATTCACAGACAATACATAAGCAATATATAAGTATGCAACAAAAGGATCGGAAGAGAAAAGCAACACATTAATAGCACGATTCATGGTCCTACTAATAAATAACATCGATTACATATATGTTGAACGACTGTCCAAACCAAAGAGACATACAAGTTCATTAAAGTTTAATATTACAACATGAGCCAATCGACATTTCAGAACTACATAGCATCACTACTTTCGACTCAACTCAGGGACCGGAGTGTGGATGAAGCCACCGTCTTTTGTGATGGTCATGAAATCGCGGGCGTTGTCAGCCTGCATTTGTAGCGTTGTTTCTATCTCACTGTTGGATGGTTGATATCTGAGGTAGAACTGCCCCGAGGTACGAAGGACATCTTGATGGATGATTCCCGCAAACTCCGACTGGATGCGATAGAATTCTTGTCTGATGTCCGCGTCCTGGATTGCCGACAAGCGTGTGGCCCAATCTTTGAGATTATTTGGTAGCAGAAGGTGCCTATGGTCCGATACGATCGCCCGCATGTGATGGAGGGCGTAGTAGGCATCCTTCTGACTGCCAGGCGGCTGCTTGACGCAGGGGAACATCATATTGTGGGTGAACACGTGCTTGCCGTACCTACAAATTGTCCTACTGAAGGTGCCTCCAGATCTAGCGTAGCCGGGGAGAACATCATCAAGAACTTTCTTGATATTTGTGTAGTCTTTCTTCGACTGATGGTCCGAGTCGAAATACATGGCCCTGGAATATTTCGGGCTTAAGAGGATGAGTGTGCAATGTGTGTCACTGCACAAAACACGGAATGTTAGAAAAAAAGAACAATCAAAATCTAAGAAATCATATGTGACGGGGCGGTGAGGGGATGACTTACTCGGGAAAGTAAGGCACGAGGAAGTTATCCTTATCTGGGTTTGCCAGAATGACGCCTTCGAGGTGTGAACTCGCGACTTGCCGGTCCCCAGCGCTGCCCAAGATCTTGGCACGCATGTAGAAGGGGTCGACTATCACGATGTCCGGGGTCTTGTCTCTAATGATCTGCATCTCCATACTCAGCAAAAATGGCCGAACGAAGGTGTAGTGCAGCGGATGAAGGTTAAACATAGCGAAGATGTCATCAAACCGCAGGACGATCGTACCCCCGATGGCGCTATCCACAAAGCCCTTGCCCTCTAGCACCTTGGCCATGAAAACCGGGTATGCCACATCATTCTCGGAGAGACGCCGCTTCTCCAAAGAAAGAACACTGTCATGCAGACTCCGCATAGCACCGGTTGCAGCATTGAGCAAATTAGTCGGTAGCATCGGCCTACCCGTCACATGCACCCTCCTCGAGATATCCTTAGGTGAAGGTGGCCCGTCCTGAGAACGGATTTTACTCGGTGCCGGCTAGCTCGCACTGCCCTTGTTATTCTTTCTTTTCCGTCTGTTCTTCTTCTTATGCTGTAATGGGACCGAGTTCTGCTCAGAGACCGCCTTATTGAGTATGTTGGGGCTAATAATATTTCGCACCTTGGCTATCTGAGGCTCGGTGAAGGCGGCGGCTGGAGGCGTCTCCTGAGAACTGAACGCCAGACGATACCTGTTGCAATTGGGTTTCTCCGCGGTACTAGCTAGATCGCGGTCGTCTTTTGCAGGGTTGGGTTCTTGAGAAGGAGGCCCCAAGAATTCGTCACCGTACCCATATTCGGCAAAGTACTTATCGATGTTGGTAAATGTACCGTCGTCGTCATCGTCATCCGGATCCTGTGCCATATGCATGTCTGGATCCTGTGACATATGCATGTCCGGCATGTCCGGTAGCGTTGCGGCGGTCTTGCCATGGCTTGGCGCCGGCACGAATGGCGGTGTTGTCTGTGGGGTGGTGTCCCCCGCCCCCAAACGAATATGGCTCTTCGGCCAAAGCAGGGGCCAGCTTAAGCAGGCGCTGAGGGTCATCACATCATCTTCATCGCCCCCAGCGGATCGAAATGAAGGTAACAAGTCATCGCAGCCTGGCAGCACCCGAACCAGTTCAACCCTATGCACGGTGGGTGGCATCGGATTACCATAGAACACGGGGTTGCCCGGTTGAACGATTCTTCCCTTGGTGACATCGATCAACTCGCCTTCCACGAAGTGCAGGAGAGTGCATGGAACGTCGGCTCCGGCGCCCTGCGAAAACATGTAGGGCGTCAGGGATGCCCAGTCAAAGACAAGGAGATGAAGTCATTGGCCGAGAGGCTTAGTTACCGTGATGGTGTCGAGGTCGGATAATGTCGAGGCAACGCCAACGGCGGGCGTGCAAGTGAAGGAGGGGCCGCTTGCTGCCAAGGTGCCGGCCGGCGTATTCTTTGCACACCTGGGTGCATTAAGCTCCAATGCCCGCGCCGGCGCCAGAGACACCAATACCGCCTCCGCCGGAGACACCAATGGCGCCGCCTGCGGGTTGTGCGAGTTGCTGGCCGTGAAGCTGGGAACCGGGGGCGGCAACTGTTGGCTACCCGCAATCCACGCGTGTATCCCCTCAATCAAGGTAGGCACAATGGCGGTGAGCGTCGTTCCTAGTTGGTGTTGCACTTGCTCTTGGACCATCTCCGTAATCTGCGCCACTTGTGCCTTGAGTTCTTGAACCTCCCGCGACTGGCTTTCCGAGCTGGTCTTTCTCTCCTTTCGCCCACCAGCGTTCTAGTATGACGACCATTTCGCGGACAATCCTTTGCCGGCCACACAACCAGCTGACGACGGCTTACTGAACTTATCCTTGTTTTTCATTACGTTCAACGTCCTATTTAAAGTGTTGTCCCAAGGGGAGCTCTGAGACGACCCCGCGCTACTGCTTTCAGTGTCCTACCGAAGGAATGCGAACATTTAGAAATTTGGCTTCATTAATTAGAATGCAACCATATGGACCTAATTACGCAAGGGTGTATTCCTTACCAGAACACGCTCAAGCGCCTTGGTCTTCGCATCCGTGGTAAGCTCCTTTGTTATCGAGTCCACCTTGTACCGGGACCTGACATAGTTCCTGGTCTGCTTGTCACGGTATTTCTCGAAGCGGGGCGGTAGGCCTTGCTCGGCAAGCTCTGCGTCCTCCTTGTCCCATATAGGTTCCGCCACTCCGTAACCGCCGGGACCGAGTTGGTGGACCCCTAAGTTCAAGTCCCGCATATCTTTCCCCCACTGACTTAATTCCACGGTTGCGCTGCTCTCGCACTTGATCTTGAACTCCTTGTAGTCATCTTCGCTGATCGAAGGATTTTTCGCCTTGATCTTCTCATAACTATCACCTTTGTCAATCATTTTCTTCACCGCGCCTCTCCAAGTAGCCAGGGTCATGCTCATCTTCGTGAGGGCGGAATTGTTCACTTTATTCAGTGAGAGGCGTGTGTTTCGACGTCACCGGGGAACTTGTATCGTTCGTGTAGCTTCGTGAAGAGGAGGTTGCGCAAATTCCCTCGGTCAGGATGCCTTAGGTTCTCGCTGTTGATCGAGACGGTGCTCCGAAGAATGCACCCGAGCTGAACCGCGCACCCCTTGACTAATTCTTTGGGCGCCGTTGGATGCCCCTCGGAGGACACTTCAGTAAATTCCCCCTTGACGGTGCCGAGCACGTTCGAGCGCTGGTCCTTCCGTTGCCTCTTCGGTTGGATGCCATCTGTGCGTGCGCTGCCATCATCAGTGGTGGCATCCTCGGCGGCACCATCAATGGTTTCATCCCCAACGCCACTAGGGGTTGTGTAGTCAGGATCGGTGTCTTCTGCGGCGTCCTCATAGCGGTGAGGTTCTTCCTCCATTTCCTGGGACAGCTCCCAGAATTGCTTGCCCGAACTGCCGGCCTCATCGTTGTGGGCCATGTTTCGCTCTAAATAGGAAAAAGTTTGGTCAAAAAGTAGGTTATTGTCAAGGAACAAGATCTCTAAGTTGACCAAATAACCTAATTCCCGAGGAATTCGCTGTTAGTGTGTTGTTGCTAAGGTCCAAGTCCCTTCCTAACCCCCTTCTTGTTGTCTCCTCTCAGTATCTCTCTCACACACATGGCAAGCAAGGATGTCTGAGTGTGTGAAAAATACTAAACTAATCCAAGGGCTAAAAATTGATCATCTGTTTCAGATTGCAGTTTTTTTTCTTGGGGCTTTGGTGTGTGGTACAAAACTGAATTTTGGAAATCTACAGAATGAACAAGCTAAGGGCTAATCTTTCATCATTTAGGTTTTTATCGACACCGAGGCACCCTAAAAGCCAAGGTTTTATCATTTAGGGTTTGACTCTTGGCTAACCAACCTCACCTCCTCCTCCTCCTCCTCCTCCTCCTCTTCTTCATCGTCTTCCACAGATTGAATGGATTTCCAGGATTTAGTGGATTCATGTGTATATATGTGTATATATACACCTACACTAACTACTAGCCAGCCAGTGTGTTTAGACTAGATCTGGGGGTATTGTCTTTTGTTGTGTCATTTTCATAGTTTCTTTTTTATCACAATGGATGAGGAGCTTGCTTGGTTACTTTAATGGCGGTCAGGGTCAGGTAGGGGAGGTGGGCAGGCAGGACAGGAGCGAGGTCAACGGCTCGTGGATGGCTCACAGGTGGCCGCCCACAGCTCCAATCGTGAAATTACGTAGGCAAATAAACAAAGAGGATCCTACTTAATTAAGTACTAAGATACCCTGGCCCATGCATTAGTCGTAAGTACCCCATATGTCCTATTTTTAGCAAAGTCGTGCTAAAATTCACGGAAAATTTCAGCATGACCTTTGCTGAAAATAGGACATATGGAGTACCCGCATTTGCCAGAACGAATGTTAATCGACATTCCGGCAAACTCAAGGGTCTCTCGGGTACCTGCAAAATCATTATCGACATGCTGGTACTGTGTTTCTCAAAAAACATCTTGCCAGCTAGTAGACCATCATTTGCCAGGCCAAATTGAGGCCAAACAGAAAAGCACAGTAGACTACGGAATCAAGATGATATTTCAGAACAAGTATAAATGCTCACTGCACATCAACATCACAAGTCATAAGAAAAGCACAGTCACTAAACAGATAAACAACAACACTAAACTTCCCCATGTTGCAGAATATACTGATCTTTATGGTGTAGATAAAGTAAAAAATGTATATCTAGCTAAACAACATACAAACATAAGAAGAAGAAAATACTGAATAGTGGTCACATGCTTCAGCAAGTCCATGAGTACAAGGCAATTAATAACATTCAATACTACAAAATGGACAAAGCAGCACACCATCTATGCTATCACATTACAATTGGGAAAAGGAGTGACAGAACATACCCTCAATGGCTTCCTTGGGAGTCTTGAAACCAAGGCCAACACTCATCCAGAACCTGTTGCCCTCCTTGCCAGGCTTATTATTCCCCTTTGTGGTCTTTGTTGAGCTATAATTGCAAATCAAGTCATGATCACCAATTCAGGACACACATTTTACCATCTTACTTATATAATGAAAAAACAACAGTCTGCCTAAGGCTGCTTCAGGACACACCAATTCAGGAACACCTTACACACATTTTACCATCTTACCAATTCAGGACACACCAATTCAGGAACACCTTAGGCTGCTTCAGGAAAGCCTTCTCAATCTGCAAAAACCAGCAAAACTGTTTAGGACATGTTGTTTGATAAAGCCTGAGAATACCTAAGCATCCCAACCATTTTGTCTAATATGGCTACCTTGTGACCAAGAAATATAGAGCCAGTAGTGTGGCAAGCTTATCCAAGAACTTTAGCTTATTGATGCATGGGCAATGGGGATTAGAGGGTGATGATACGTCTCCAACGTATCTAAATTTTTTGATTGTTCCATGCTATTATATTACATGTTTTGGATGCTTATGGGCTTTATTCTACATATTTATATCATTTTTGGGACTAACCTACTAACCGGAGGCCCAGCCCATGTTGCTATTTTTTTTGCCTATTTCAGTATTTCGAAGAAAAGGAATATCAAAAGGAGTCCAAACAGAATGAAACCTTCGGGAGCATTATTTTTGGAACAAATCTGATCCGGAGAGCTTGGGGTGCAAGTCAAGAAAGCTCCGAGGGCCCCACGAGATAGGAGGGCGCCCCCCTGTAGGGCGCGCCCCCTGTCTCGTGGGCCCCTCGGGCGTCCACCGACGTAATTCTTCCTCCTATATATACCTACGGACGCTGAAAACATCCAGGGGCACCACGAAACACAATTTCCACCACCGTAACCTTCTGTATCCGCGAGATCCCATTTTGGAGCCTTCGCCGGCACTCTGCCAGAGGGGGAATCGACCACGGAGGGCCTCTACATCAACATCCTTTCCCCTCCTATGAGTCGTGAGTAGTTTACCACAGACCTATGGGTCCATAGTTATTAGCTAGATGGCTTCTTCTCTCTTTTTGGATCTCAATACAATGATCTCCCCCTCTCTTGTGGAGATCTATTCGATGTAATCTCTTTTTGCGGTGTGTTTGTCAAGATCCGATGAGTTGTGGGTTTATGTTTAGATTTATCTATGGTTATTAATTGAATTTTCTCTGAATTCTTTTATGTATGATTGAGTTATCTTTGCAAGTCTCTTCGAATTATCGGTTTGGTTTGGCCTACTAGATTGATCTTTCTTGCCATGGGAGAAGTGCTTAGCTTTGGGTTCAATCTTGCGGTGTTCTTACCCAGTGACAGAAAGGGTTGCAAGACACATATTGTATTGTTGCCATCGAGGATAACAATATGGGGTTTATATCATATTGCATGAGTTTATCCCTCGACATCATATCATCTTGCTTAATGCGTTACTCCGTTCTTATGAACTTAATACTCTAGATGCATGCTGGATAGCGGTCGATGTGTGGAGTAATAGTAGTAGATGCAGGCAGGAGTCAGTCTACTTGTTTTGGATGTGATGCCTATATACATGATCATGCCTAGATAACGTCATAATTATTCACTTTTCTATCAATTGCTTGACAGTAATTTGTTCACCCACCGTAATACTTATGCTCTCGAGAGAAGTCTCTAGTGAAACCTATGGCCACCGGGTCTATCTCTTATCATATTTGCTTTCAATATACTTTTATTTGCATCTTTACTTTTCTTGCATCTATATCATAAAATACCAAAAATATATTTATCTTATCATACTATCTCTATTAGATCTCACTTTCGCAAGTGGCCGTGAAGGGATTGACAACCCCTTTATTACGTTGGTTGCGAGTTCTCAGTTTGTTTGTGTAGGTGCGTGGGACTTTTGAGGAGCCTCCTACTGGATTGATACCTTGGTTCTCAAAAACTGAGGGAAATACTTACGCTACACTTGCTGCATCACCCTCTCCTCTTCGGGGAAAACCAACGCTAGCTCAAGACGTAGCAAGAAGGATTTCTGGCGCCGTTGCCGGGGAGGTCTTCGCTCAAGTCAAGACATACCAAGTACCCATCACAAACCCATCTCCCTCGCATTTACATTATTTTCCATTTTCCTCTCGTTTTCCTCTCCCCCACTTCACCCTTGCCGTTTTATTCGCCCTCTCTTTCCCAATCTCCTCCTCTCTTTTCCGCTTGCCTTTTTTCTGTTTGCTTGTGTGTTGGATTACTTGTTGCCATGGCACAAGATAATACCAAGTTGTGTGATTTCTCGAATACTAATAATAATGATTTCCTTAGTACTCTGATTGCTCCTCTTAATGATGTTGAGTCTTGTGAAATCAATACTGCCTTGCTAAATATTGTTATGAAAGATCAGTTCGCCGACCTTCCTAGTGAAGATGTCACTACTCATCTAAACAATTTTGTTGATTTGTGTGACATGCAAAGGAACAAAGATACGGATAACAATATTGTCAAATTGAAGTTATTTCTGTTTTCACTTAGAGATCGTGCTAAAGTTTGGTTTTCGTCTTTGCTTAAAAATTGTATTGATTCTGGGAACAAGTGAAAAGATGCTTTTATCTCTAAGTATTTTCCTCCCGCTAAGATCATCACTCTTAGGAATGATATTATGAATTTTAAACAACTTGATCATGAGCATGTTGCCCAATCTTGGGAAAGAATGAAATTGATGCTTCGCAATTGCCCTACTCATGGTTTGAATTTATGGATGATCATACAAAATTTTTATGCCGGTTTGAACTTTGCTTCTAGAAATCTCTTAGATTCGGACGCGGGAGGAACGTTTATGGAAATTACATTAGGAGATGCTACAAATTTGCTTGATAATATTATGGCTAATTATTCTCAATGGCACACCGAAAGATCTTCTAGTAAAAAAGTGCATGCTATAGAAGAAATCAATGTTGTTAGTGGAAAGATGGATGAACTTATGAAGATGTTTGCTACTAAAAATACTCCTCTTGATCCCAATGATATGCCTTTGTCTTCTTTGATTGAGAATAATAATGAATCTATGGATGTGAATTTTGTTGGTAGGAATAATTTTGGAAACAATGCTTATAGAGGAAATTTTAATGCTAGACCATTCCCTAGTAATCCCTCTAATAATTATGGAAATTCCTAGAATAATTTTTATGGTAATTTTAATAAGATGCCCTCTGATTTTGAGAATAGTGTGAAAGAATTTATGATTTCTCAAAAGAATTTTAATGCTTTGCTTGAAGAAAAATTGCTCAAAATTGATGATTTGGCTAGGAATGTTGATAGACTTTCGCTCGATGTCAATTCTCTTAAACTTGGATCCTCTTCTCCTAAGCATGATATCAATGAGTCTCTCAAAGTAATGAGAATCTCCATTGATGAGTGCAAGGAAAGAACCGCTAGATTGCGTGCTAAAAAAGAAAGCTTTATAAAAGCGCGGTCTTCTAATCTTCACGAAAATAATGATGAGGATCTTAAAGTTATTGATGCATCTACTATTAGATATATGTTTTGCAATATGAATGTTGATGATTATGGGAGTGATGACGAATCAACTTTGCCTAGAAGGCGTCCCAAAAATTCGGAATCTTTAGATCTTAATGCTAAATTTGGTAAAAGAGAGATTGGAGAATCCTCAACTTCTAATAATATTGAACCTACTATCTCAGATTTCAAGCAATTTGATTATGATAATTGCTCTTTAAAAGGTTGTATTTCCTTGTTGCAATCCGTTGTTAATTCTCCTCATGCTTATAGTCAAAACAAAGCTTTTACCAAACATATTGTTGATGCCTTGATGCAATCTTATGATGAAAAACTTAATTTGAAAGTTTCTATACCTAGAAAACTTAATGATGAGTGGGAACCTACTATAAATATTAGAATTAAAGATTTTGAGTGTTCTGCTTTGTGTGATTTGGGTGCTAGTGTTTCCACAATTCCGAAAACATTATGCGATATTCTAGACTTCCATGATCTTGATGATTGCTCTTTAAATTTGCACCTTGCGGATTCCACCATTAAAAAGCCTATGCGAAGGATCAATGATGTTCTTATTATTGCTAATAGAAATTTGGTGCCCGTAGATTTTATCGTTCTTGATATAGATTGCAATCTTTCTTGCCCTATTATTCTTGGTAGACCTTTCCTTAGAACGATTGGTGCGATTATTGATATGAAGGAAGGGAACATTAGATTCCAATTTCCTTTAAAGAAAGGCATGGAGTACTTTCCAAGAAACAAAGCCAAATTACCTTATGAATCTATCATGCGTGCTACTTATGAATCAAGTGCCAAAGATGGCACTCGTTAGATCTATACTTGCTTGTATGCCTAGCTAGGGGCGTTAAAAGATAGCGCTAGTTGGGAGGCAACCCAATTTTCTTCATGTTCTTTGTTTTTGTTCCTGTTTAGTGTTAAATTTTGTTTCTACTTTCTGTTTAGATGTGTTTTTATCTTTTGTTTAGTGTTTGTGCCAAGTAGAACCTATAGGATAAACTACGATGATGGTTGATTTGATAATGCTGAAAAACAGAAACTTTGCGCTCACGAGAAAAAATTCAATAAATCACAGGAAAGAGCTTTTGCGTTGATTATTTTTGCTGCTGATCAATAAACAAATTTTCCAGTACGTCCTATTTCGGTAGGATTTTTAGAGTTCCATAAGTTTGCGTTAGTTACAGATTGCTACAGACTATTCTGTTTTTGACAGATTCTGTTTTTCGTGTGTTGTTTGCTTATTTCAATCCATCTATGGCTAATAAATTAGTTTATAAACCATAAGGAAGTTGGAATACATTAGGTTTAACACCAAAATAAATAAAGAATGAGTTCATTGCAGTACCTTATGTTGTGGTTTTGTTTTCTTTCACTAACGGAGCTTATAAGATTTCCTGTTGAGTTTTGTGTTGTGAAGTTTTCAAGTTTTGGGTAAAGCTTTTATGGACTATGGAATAAAGAGTGTGTGACGCCCCTGATTCAATCGTACACTAATCATGCATGCAAACATGTATGATCAAGATCAGGGACTCACGAGAAGATATCACAACACAACTCTAAAAACATAAAAAAGTCATACAAGCATCATAATACAAGCCAGGGGCCTCGAGGGCTCGAATACAAGTGCTCGATCATAGACGAGTCAGCGGAAGCAACAATATCTGAGTACAGACATAAGTTAAACAAGTTTGCCTTAGGAAAGCTAGCACAAACTGGGATACAGATCGAAAGAGGCGCAGACCTCCTGCCTGGGATCCTCCTAAACTACTCCTGGTCGTCGACAGCAACCTGCACGTAGTAGTAGGCACCTCCAGTGTAGTAGTCGTCGTCGACGGTGGCGTCTGGCTCCTGGGCTCCAGCATCTTGTTGCGACAACCAGAAAGAAAGGAAAGGGGGGAAAAGGGGGGAGAAAGCAACCGTGAGTACTCATCCAAAGTACTCGCAAGCAAGGATCTACACTACATATGCATGAGTATATGTGTAAAGGGCCATATCGGTGGACTGAACTGCAGAATGCCAGAATAAGAGGGGGATAGCTAATCCTGTCGAAGACTACGCTTCTGGCAGCCTCCATCTTGCAGCATGTAGAAGAGAATAGATTGAAGTCCTCCAAGTAGCATCGGATAGCATAATCCTACCCGGCGATCCTCCCCTCGTCGCCCTGTGGAAAAGCGATCACCGGGTTGTCTGTGGAACTTGTCTGGGTGTGTTCTATTAAGTAACCGGTTCTAGTTGTCATAAGGTCAAGGTACAACTCCGGGTCGTCCTTTTACCGAGGGACACGGCTATTCGAATAGATTAACTTCCCTGCAGGGGTGCACCACATAACCCAACACGCTCGATCCCATTTGGCCGGACACACTTTCCTGGGTCATGCCTGGCCTCGGAAGATCAACATGTCGCAGCCCCACCTAGGCACAACAGAGAGGTCAACACGCCAGTATAAATCCTATGCGCGCAGGGGTTTGGGCCCATCGCCCATTGCACACCTTTATGTTGCGAGGGCGGCCGGAAGCAGACCTAGCCTCCCTTATACAAGAGTAGGCGTTCCAGTCCAATCCGGCGCGCGCCGCTCCGTCGCTGACGTCAAGAAGGCTTCGGCTGATACCACGACGTCGAGTGCCCATATCTTTCCCACGTAGTTGGTTAGTGCGTATAGACCAAATGGCCAGACTCAGATCAAATACCAAGATCTCGTTAAGCGTGTTATTATGAAGCAACCGCAGACGCCGACCAGGGCCAGGCCCACCTCTCGCCTAGGTGGTCTCAACCTGCCCTGTCCCTCCGCCACAAAGATCCACACAAAGGGCCGTCGGGACAAAGGTCCTTTCAGCCCCCAATCCGTGAATCACTCGCGGGTACTCTTCGAGCGGACCCGACTTTAGTCACCATCTGCAGTATGTATATATGTATAGTATATACCCGTGATCACCTCCCGAGTGATCACGGCCCAATAGTATAGCAAGGCAGACTGACAAGAATATAGGGCCAATGGTGATAAACTAGCATCCTATACTAAGCATTTAGGATTGCGGGTAAGGTATCAATGACTGTAGCAACAATGGCAGGCTATGCAACAGAATAGGAGTAACCGAACAGTAACATGCTACACTACTCTAATGCAAGCGGTATAGAGAAGAATAGGCGATATCTGGTGATCAAGGGGGGGGGGGGCTTGCCTAGTTGCTCTGGCAAGAAGGAGGGGTCGTCAACACCGTAGTTGAACTGGGGGTCGCCGGCAATCTCGGGGTCTACCGGAAAGAAGTACGGAGAAGGAACACAATAAATAACAGAGCAAACAAAGCATCACAAAGCGCAACAAGGCAATACGCGGTGTTTGGTGTGCCCTAACGCGGTAGTAGGTGATACCGGTGAAGGGGGGAAACATCCGGGAAAGTATCCCCAGTGTTTCGTGTTTTCGGACAGATGAACCGGAGGTGAAATGTTGCATGTTCACTATGCTAGGGACGTGTGGCGGACGAACGGGCTGCGTATCCGGATTCGTCTCGTCGTTCTGAGCAACTTTCATGTACAAAGTTTTTCCATCCGAGCTACGGTTTATTTTATATTAATTTTAAGAGATTTAATCCTTTTTTTGAATTTACTTAATTATTTTAATCAACATTATCCAGAATAGTGCATGCTGACATCAGCAGTCAACAGAGGTGTTGACTGGGTAGCTGACGTGTGGGTCCCGCATGTCATAGGTACAAAACCAAATCAACCTATTAATCAGTTTAATTAGTTGATTAGGTAACTACTGTTTAATTAGTTTAAATAAACATGATTAATTAAGTTAATTAATTTAGTTAATTAATTAACCGTTATTTTCATTTTTATTTATTATTATTATTCTTATTATTATTTTGTTCTAAATAGTACAGGGGTGTGGGCCCCTTGGGTCAGTGGCACAGGTCAGCCAGCGCCATAGCTGGGCACGCAGGGAAGGGGCACGGGACCCCGGCGAGGCCAAGGGTAGGCGCGCGAGCCGCGCCCGCGGGGAGGAAGCAAGGCAGGGGCGGCCAGGGAGGTAGCGGCCACCGGAAACGGGCGGAGGCAGCAACACCATGGCAGG
>NC_041386.1:720663499-720678805 GCF_002162155.2 Triticum dicoccoides
GTAGCCCAGATCTAGTCGGGGAGGTGGTTCGATCCCGATCCAATCTGGATCGGGAGGGGGGAGAGGTGGCGTCGGGTGGGGGGGGGGAAGTGGGGCGACGGGGCAGGTTAGGGTTTTCCCCCTCGTGGGGATAAGCAGGGGCAGGTCGACCGTTGGGCCAGGTGGGCCGGCCTGGCCGGTGAGCTGGGCCGCCTGGCCCAGTTGGTCAGGGGCCTTTTTGTTCTTTTTTTTGTTTTGTTTTGTTTTCTATTTTTGTATTTTCTTTTATTATTTCTTTTCTGTCTAAATTCATTTAAAAGTATTTAGGCATTTCATAAAAATGTGTTTACTTCACTATAATTACCGATGCAATAATTGACATAGCCCGAACATTTTTGTTTTAATATTTGAAAACTTTTGTCGTTTGACTTATTTAGGATTTAAATTTGAAACGGTTTTGAATTAACCCGAGATTAATTACAGTGACAAAGGTGACGTGGCACCATTAACGTGAGATTACTGTAGCATGATTATCCGGGCGTCCCAAATCTTCTCCACTACAAGAAATCTCGTCCCGAGATTTAGGAGGGGAGTAAGGGGGAAAGACTAGGTTGCGAAATTCTAACGGTTCTTCTCGGTCTTTGTTGCACTTCCCGAAGTAGCTGACCCTTTACGTTGATGTCTCCATTTCTCTGCTTCATGTCATCATGACGAAGTCGGCATCCTTTCTTCGGATACTCCATCGTACTACGAACGCGACCAAAGGGAAAAACTCCAGAAGAACGCGTCTCCACAAAGCTGGGCATATCACGGTGAACTCAATGGGAAATAGACAAGGTACCCCCACGAGTTGTATTTTAGTGAATTCGTTGAGTGTAATATACGATGGTACCAAAGTTTCAAACGGGTAGGCAATCATTCGATGACTAGACAGAAGCTGGAATGGGGGCTTGAACAACGAGAATAACATGGTGTTTGATTCCAGGATGAACAATGGTATAGCATTCAGCTTGTGAATCACATACTAAGCCAGGTGCAAAGGATACATTAGAATCCGGATTATAAAGAAGAGTCAGGTTTCGATCCAGTGGACCTGTGGGTTATGGGCCCACCATATGGTTGAAAGTAGGAAGGGGCCGACATCTTGCACGGTCACGATAGTAAGGCGTGTCAGAGGGTAGCCTATCAGTTATGTCAGCAACAACATCGATACCAAGGGCGAGGGACGAAGAGAACCATTTTCCTACTCGTTAAACGAGGCGGGCCAATAGGCAAGGTTCTCGTCCATCGGTGGCTACCGGAATGTCATCAACAATAGTAACAGGGTTACACCAGACAAGATTGTACATCGAGGTGTTTACATAAGCAGGGAAATATTACTGCTTATATAGATCACAAGAAGGTTTAAGCAAAACAATGGAAAGGAAAACATGTTTAAACACATATTTCAGGGGGTATATCCTTCCCAAGGACAAGCAGAGTATGATATCCATGATAGGAAATAATGTAGAAAACCCTTTAGGTAAGGGGAGAGAAATTTCATGACATTACCCATACAACGGTGTTTGGATAATTGATAAAGAAACATTTAGCATTGGGCTTTAAATGTTCTTGTTGAAAATTGGAGTATCACAGACATGCTTCGAGATAGCATTGACATGGTCTTCAAGCAAAGGTCGGACTTTGGGTACACAAAGGATCCATCATGATAAACTTATTAAACAAGGCATTCAATTTCCTCATGGAAAAATGGTTAACCTTGTTAAAAAGGAAACTATAACAATAGGGCCTCCGGCTAGGTGGGCTAGGAATGACACCACCTTACCGGGTCATATTAAGACCAAAGTTATAACTCCTGGAATTATGTTCCAACCATCATATCAGACCGAGATTCAATTCCGATAGGTGGCAGGATACCTCAGACTCGGGATGCTTGAGAAGAAAGGTGCAACACAAATTGTCGAGATGACATTGTAAGATTCTCAGGATATGAACTATGGAAGCAAGTTCCAAAACAAGCATTCATCATTAAACCAAGGAGAGGTGAGGAGGTGGCTGATTGACTCAGCGACAATTCATTGAGATTTCCAAAAAGACGGATTTCCACAGTTATGTGAAGGAGATAACATTAGCCAGATCAAATGACTTAATGATGTATGCTGGAGGAAAACATACACAATTAAACATTGACTGAAAGGTGTACCGGAAATATGGGTATAGGTAGCCTGATCAATTGTTAGAGTGGTGATTCAATAACCAGTAGGCTAAGAATGAAACATCGACCATTAACTTCAAAGCAATAGGATTGCTAGAAGTTTAGAAGTCGCACATCATAGTTCGATTGTCGGTTTTTCGGTTAGAAGTAACACGGGGACCAAGAAGGAAAGGTTATTGTGAGAAGTATTAATTGCATCAATAATTCATAAGAGTTGGTAAAATTCTCACGACATTCTTGACATAAACGATGGTAATACCCCAATGTAAAGAAGAACAATTGCTGGATAGCAAGGAACTCAAGGTATAACACAAAACAAGAACAAGTTTGTGTTGGAGGAAAGGTAGTAGAGTGGTCAATGATCACACTAATCATCGAGGGCAAGGATTGTCTTTCTCATCATGATTTCCATTGATATCCTGGAAGAGCTCAGAATGCTGATGATGAGCACGACACACTTGTCGAGAGAATTCATGAAGATGTAATCAATTGGTGATGACATCAAGTTAGAGGAATGATGAAGCAAAAGGTTATTGAAACCATGGGTACGACACAAACTCCAAAGCAAGCTTGCTGTCCAAAGCAAAATGATATGATGAGTAAGATCGACTTAAGCTTAGCTCATCATCAAAAATTGTGCTCTGGGAAGAAGGACAAGGTAGCACACTTAAAATCGGCACGACAAGGATATAGCCAAACAGGCTAGGAATGACGTGATTGAGTTCAAACTCGTAAGTAATGAAGATTACCAAGAGTTGTTTAATCGCGATGCGGACTCGAGTCAGTTATCGGTGTCTTTGAGTGTTTAATAACTCAGAGCCCGTGAAAAATTGGAATCAATGAGAATATAGCACTTGATGAAGAACTCATAAGAAGTTATGCAGTTCCGTGATAATCTTGAGATACCAGGGGGGTGATACTCGACGACAAATCGAAGTAGAGGTTGGACTGGGATATTACTCCGCAGAAGACAAGTGCTTAAACTTGCACAAGAAATGGTATTTAAAGGAGAACATGGTCGGAACCACGATTGCAAAAGGCCAGATCCCAAATATAAGATGAACTTATACCAAAGGAATAATTAATTTAAGAGAAGCTTTAATGATACGATCTACATCATGTCCATGGGCATGAACACAAAGTTCAAGGTCGACTCCCACTTCTCTAATGCATAACCTTTCATTCATTTCTCATTTTCGAAGAAGTTGTAATGTTGAAATTGTATCTAGCAAAATACCAGAAGAGTATGACTTGTGAAAACTTTTAGTTCACACATATTAAGGAAGGTATAGGTTCAACCCGTCAGGGTATCGTGGAAACATATACCACAAGCTTCAATAGTAAATACCACCAGCTCGAAAGCAGAGCATGGTTGGCCAAGCAGATGATACAATTTACCAAGGGCACTATGTATCAGGGGAAGAACTCACAAGGTGATTGACTATGAAGGACACTGTCAGATAACAATCCAACACTGGATCGGTGATCCACTATGGAGCTGATGTGAGTATCGGTACTCCATCAGAGGAAGAAAGAATGCATGAGCATCATATTATAGAACATCGGAATAATTCGATGCTTAGATAACAAAGGAATTACGATTTCCAAAACAAACGATCAGAAGCAGTCGCTCTGATCAAGGATGGATAAGTTGGATAGACCAGAGGCACAATTGGCGACAAATAGTTTGGTCGAGAACCAGCTCATGTTCAAAAATGATGTCTGAGCTGGAAAGATAATTTAGAAGGGTTGATAGATGATTGTGTGCATTCGCACACATGTTGAATCAATAGGATCAAAATGACGGTGTCAAAAGATACTAGTGTATATTGCCAGATATATGGGAAGCATGCATAATGCTAGTAGACAAGTATTTGTAGAGTAATAAAGCTGCTAAGGATTTTCGGAAGATCGAATGGTATTTCGAAGTCTTATTCAAAACACTTGATTAGTGGCGTTGAGCAGATACTCGGTAAGTGCGAGGAATTATCCGTAGGGGGTATTCATGTGGCAAGAACTGCAGGGCAGTAAGCTCAAAGGATTATTGAAACAACGACGAGTATTTCGAGGTATCTTGTAATAACAAGACCAACTCGGGAATGATAGTATGAATGGCAAGTGTATGCAGTTTTCATAGGGGTTGACGGTGGAAGGAAATCACAAATGCGATGGCACAAAGACTTGAGAGAACATTGTAGAGTAACTTCGACATCTTCTAGTGCAGCAGGTGATCTAAATTGAGGGGCTCTCCGGGAGAAAGTATTTTCGAGAACCTAAAGTTAGTTTTGTTTTTGGCAAAATCATTTAACCCGAATAGAAGAGAGATTAGAGTCCCAGAGTATAGGTCGAGGAATAAAAGATCCTAATACCACCCAATGGCGACGTGGGCCCATGGGCCGCACAACCATGTTAGTAAAACAGTTTTCATCGACTAGACTCAACTTCGGCCAAGGAGTTGGAAAGGGGATTCCTACAGGCAGTCGGCTCTGATACCAACTTGTGACGCCCCTGATTCAATCGTACACTAATCATGCACGCAAACGTGTACGATCAAGATCAGGGACTTACGGGAAGATATCACAACACAACTCTAAAAACATAAACAAGTCATACAAGCATCATAATACAAGCCAGGGGCCTCGAGGGCTCGAATACAAGTGCTCGATCATAGACGAGTCAGCGGAAGCAACAATATCTGAGTACAGACATAAGTTACACAAGTTTGCCTTAAGAAGGCTAGCACAAACTGGGATACAGATCAAAAGAGGCGCAGGCCTCCTGCCTGGGATCCTCCTAAACTACTCCTGGTCGTCGACAGTAGCCTGCACGTAGTAGTAGGCACCTCCAGTGTAGTAGCCGTCGTCGACGGTGGCGTCTGGCTCCTGGGCTCCAGCATCTGGTTGCGACAACCAGAAAGAAAGGAAAGGGGGGAAAAGGGGGGAGAAAGCAACCATGAGTACTCATCCAAAGTACTCGCAAGCAAGGATCTACAGTACATATGCATGAGTTTATGTGTAAAGGGCCATATCAGTGGACTAAACTGCAGAATGCCAGAATAAGAGGGGGATAGCTAATCCTGTCGAAGACTACACTTCTGGCAGCCTCCGTCTTGCAGCATGTAGAAGAGAGTAGATTGAAGTCCTCCAAGTAGCATCAGATAGCATAATCCTACCCGGCAATCCTCCCCTCGTCGCCCTGTGGAAAAGCAATCATCGGGTTGTCTGTGGAACTTGTCTGGATATGTTTTATCAAGTATCTGGTTCTAGTTGTCATAAGGTCAAGGTACAATTCCGGGTCGTCCTTTTACCGAGGGACACGACTATTCGAATAGATTAACTTCCCTGCAGCGGTGCACTACATAACCCAACACGCTCGATCCCATTTGGCCGGACACACTTTCCTGGGTCATGCCCGGCCTCGGAAGATCAACACGTTGCAGCCCCACCTAGGCACAACAGAGAGGTCAACACGCCGGTCTAAATCCTATGCGCGCAGGGGTCTGGGCCCATCGCCCATTGCACACCTGCACGTTGCGAGGGCGGCCGGAAGCAGACCTAGCCTCCCTTATACAAGAGTAAGCGTTCCAGTCCAATCCGGCGCGCGCCGCTCCATCGCTGATGTCAAGAAGGCTTCGGCTAATACCACGACGTCGAGTGCCCATATCTTTCTCATGTAGTTGGTTAGTGCGTATAGACCAAATGGCCAGACTCAGATCAAATACCAAGATCTCGTTAAGCGTGTTATTATGAAGCAACCGCGGACGCCGACCAGGGCCAGGCCCACCTCTCGCCTAGGTGGTCTCAAACTGCCCTGTCCCTCCGCCACAAAGATCCACACAGAGGGCCGTCGGGACAAAGGTCCTTTCAGCCCCCAATCCGTGAATCACTCGCGGGTACTCTTCGAGCGGACCCGACTTTAGTCACCATCTGCAGTATGTATACATGTATAGTATATACCCGTGATCACCTCCCGAGTGATCACGGTCCAATAGTATAGCAAGGTAGACTGACAAGAATGTAGGGCCATTGGTGATAAACTAGCATCCTATACTAAGCATTTAGGATTGCGGGTAAGGTATCAATGACTGTAGCAACAATGGCAGGCTATGCAACAGAATAGGAGTAACCGAACAGTAACATGCTACACTACTCTAATGCAAGCAGTATAGAGAAGAATAGGCGATATCTGGTGATCAGGGGGGGCTTGCCTGGTTGCTCTGACAAGAAGGAGGGGTCGTCAACACGGTAGTTGAACTGGGGGTCGCCGGCAATCTCGGGGTCTATCGGAAAGAAGTACGGAGAGGGAACACAATAAATAATAGAGCAAACAAAGCATCACAAAGCGTAACAAGGCAATACGCGGTGTTTGGTGTGCCCTAACGCGGTAGTAGGTGATACCGGTGAAGGGGGGAAACATCCGGGAAAGTATCCCCAGTGTTTCGTGTTTTCGGACAGATGAACCGGAGGTGAAATATTGCTGGTTCACTATGCTAGGGACGTGTGGCGGACGAACGGGCTGCGTATCCGGATTCTTCTCGTCGTTCTGAGCAACTTTCATGTACAAAGTTTTTCCATCCGAGCTACGGTTTATTTTATATTAATTTTAAGAGATTTAATCTTTTTTTGAATTTACTTAATTATTTTAATCAACATTATCCAGAATAGTGCATGCTCACATCAGCATGACGTCAGCAGTCAACAAAGGTGTTGGCTGGGTAGCTGACGTGTGGGTCCCGCATGTCATAGGTACAAAACCAAATCAACCTATTAATCAGTTTAATTAGTTGATTAGGTAACTACTGTTTAATTAGTTTAAATAAACATGATTAATTAAGTTAATTAATTTAGTTAATTAATTAATTATTATTTTCATTTTCATTTATTATTATTATTACTATTATTATTATTATTTTGTTCTAAATACTACAGGGGCGTGGGCCCCTTGGGTCAGTGGCACAGGTCGGCCAGCGCCACAACTGGGCACGCAGGGAAGGGGCACGGGACCCTGGCGAGGCCATGGGTAGGCGCGCGAGCCGCGCCCGCGGGGAGGAAGCAAGGCAGGGGCGCCAGGGAGGTAGCGGCCACCGGAAACGGGCGGAGGCAGCAACACCATGTCAGGCAGCAGGGCGGCCAAGCAGCGCCATGGCGCGGGTGCGGCCAGGCCACCAGGGGGGGCGGCATGGTGAGGGTGCAGTGCCATGGGCGGGGGCTCGCGGGGAGCATGACGCAGAGGGCGCGCTGGGCACGGTGAGCACGTGCTCACCCCGGCGCGCGCGCGTGGACGATCTAACGTGCGGTGACCGCGACTAAGGCGTGGGGCAGAGAAGGGGAGAGGCCCGGGGCCTCACCAGCATTGATGGGTAGAGGGGGCGCCGAGGCTTGCTGGCGGCCGACGGGGAAGAGGACGCGGACGCGAGGTCCGGCGAGGAGGCGGTTGAGGTGGCGTTCCGGGCAACAGCGACGTGGTCCAGCGGCGTCGGGGGCGGCGAGGTCTGTTGTAGGCCGTGGTGGGAGGTGACGAGGATGCGGCGAGGTTCGGCGATGCAGTGGCAGGTCGAGGCGGCGACGTTGTGCGGCGGTGGCGTCGGGTGCGCCAGGGGCGTAGCCCAGATCTAGTCGGGGAGGTCGTTCGATCCCGATCCAATCTGGATCGGGAGGGGGGAGAGGTGGCGTCGGGTGGAGGGGAAGTGGGGCGACGGGGCGGGTTAGGGTTTTCCCCCTCGTGGGGATAAGCAGGGGCGGGTCGACCGGCTGGGCCAGGTGGGCCGGCCGGGCCGGTGAGCTGGGCCGCCTGGCCCAGTTCGTCAGGGGGCCTTTTTATTCTTTTTTTCGTTTTGTTTTCTATTTTTCTATTTTCTTTTATTATTTCTTTTCTGTCTAAATTCATTTAAAAGTATTTAGGCATTTCATAAAAATATGTTTACTTCACTATAATTACCGATGCAATAATTGACATAGCCCGAACATTTTTGTTTTAATATTTGAAAACTTTTGTCGTTTCACTTATTTAGGATTTAAATTTGAAACGGTTTTGAATTAACCCGAGATTAATTACAGTGACAAAGGTGACGCGGCACCATTAACGTGAGATTACTGTAGCATGATTATCCGGGCGTCATAGAGTGCCAAGAGCCTAAGCTTGGGGATGCTTATGGCACCCCAAGATATTCAAGAATAGCCAAAAGCCTAAGCTTCTGGATGCCCCGGGAAGGCATCCCCTCTTTCGTCTTCGTTCATTGGTAACTTTACTTGGAGCTATATTTTTATTCGCTACATGATATGTGTTTTGCTTGGAGCGTCGTGTATTATATTGGTCTTTGCTTGTTAGTTTACCACAATCATCCTTGCAGTAACACACCTTTTTGGAGAAGCCTATTTGATTAGATTTTGCTAGAATACTCTATGTGCTTCACTTATATCTTTTGAGCTTGATAGTTTTTGCTTTAGTGCTTCACTTATGTATTTTAGAGCATGGTGGTGGATTAATTTTATAGAAATTGCTAGTCTCTCATGCTTCACTTATATTATTTTGAGAGTCTTTTAGAACAGCATGGTATTTGCTATGGTTTTAATTTGGTCCTAGAATGATGAGCATCCAAGTTGGGTATAATAAAAACCATCATAGAAAGTGAATTGGATGCTATGATCAATTTGATGCTTGATAATCGTTTTGAGATATGGAGGTAGTAATACTAAAGTCATGCTAGTTGGGTGATTATGGATTTAAAGAATGCTTGAGTTGAAGTTTGTGATTCCCGTAGCATGCACGTATGGTGAACCGCTTTGTGATGAAGTTGGAGCACAATTTTATTTATTTATTGTATTCCTTATGAGTGGCAGTTGGGGACGAGCGATGGTCTTTTCCTACAAATCTATCCCCCTAGGAGCATGCGTGTAGTGCTTTGGTTTTTGATGAATTCTAAATTTTTACAACAAGTATATGAGTTCTTTTGATTAATGTTGAGTCCATGGATTATACTCACCCCTCCATTATTGCTAGCCTCTCTTGTATCGTGCAGCTTTCGTCGGTACCATACATCCACCAAACTCCTTCCTCAAAACAGCCACCATACCTACCTATTATGGCATTTCCATAGCCATTGCGAGATATATTGCCATGCAACTTTCCACCGTTCCGTTCATATGACACATTACTTTTGTCATATTGCTTTTTGCATGAACATGTAGTTGACATTGCTTTTTGTATTCTTTCATACATGTCACTCTTGATACATTGCATATCCCGGTATACTGCCGAAGGAATTCATATAGAGTCATATTTTGTTCTAAGTATTGAGTTGTAATTGTTGAGTTGTAAAAAAATAAAAGTGTGATGATCATCATTATTAGAGCATTGTCCCAGTGAGGAAAGGATGATGGAGACTATGATTCCCCCGTAAGTTGGGATGAGACTCCGGACGAAATATAAAAAAAATATAAAAAAAAGAGGCCATAAAAAAATTAGAAAAGGCCCAAATAAAAAAAATGAGAGAAAAAGAGAGAAGGGACAATGCTACTATCCTTTTACCACACTTGTGCTTCAAAGTAGCACCATGATCTTGATGATAGAGAGTCTCATATGTTATCACTTTCATTTACTAGTGGGAATTTTTTATTATAGAACTTGGCTTGTATATTCCAATGATGGGCTTCCTCAAAATGCCCTAGGTCTTCGTGAGAAAGCAAGTTGGATGCACCCCACTAGTTTTCTTTTGTTGAGCTTTCATATATTTATAGCTCTAGTGCATCCATTGCATGGCAATCCCTACTCACTCACATTGATATCTATTAATGGGCATCTCCATAGCCCATTGATACGCCTAGTTGATGTGAGACTATCTTCTCCTTTTTGTCTTCTCCACAACCACCGTTCTATTCCACATATAGTGCTATGTCCATGGCTCACGCTCATGTATTGCGTGAAAGTTGAAAAAGTTTGAGATTATTAAAGTACTAGTCGTCAACCCATGCATTTGCACGGGCTAGACACAAAAACATTGATTATAGTTTAATTTCACATAATAACCATTTTAACTTCGTCCGGTCACCAAACTTACATGCAATTAACTTGTAGGTAGAAATCAATTACACTTCACTTTGGAACCTACTTGAATGTGTCTTGATTATTATATTAATTGTTGTTAGATATGTGAAGGAAATGATTTATTTGTCTCTAGAACATAGTAAATTAATTCCTTGACATTTTTCTATTGAACTACTACTACGCTCTTCCATCTACAAATATGTATGCACAAATATAATCTGATGCTAGCAATAAAATTCATGAATAAATCAGCACTAAAATTGCAAGGTCCCATCTAGTGTACAGTAATGTTGAACTTTATGAAAGTTGCAATCCTCGGACTATGATATTACCAAAGTCTATCTCTCATGATGACAGTAACCCACAAAGACACAACAAAATAGTGTTTTTCCAAAAATATATATTCTTGTGTTGATTACTAATATTTTGCAAGTTGCCGCTCATCATTATTTACCTCTAGTCTATATGTACAGAAGTACATATTTGGAGAAGATTTCCATGGGTGGTGGTATATTCTAATATTAGTATAACCAAAATTGTTTTCCAGTATCTTGAATTGTGGAAAATGCTTATAATGTTCATAATCCTACACTTCCTTTTGTAAGCTGTACTAAAGTTGATACACAAATATAATTTGATGCTAATTTTTTAATATTAGCACTGACTAATTGCACCAAAAAGACCACACATGTCCTTTGTTACACCACAATCTCGGCAAATTGTGTAATGTAACACCCCCAAACTCACATAATAATCTTTCCACATATTTTGTCTATCATTGTGTTTCATTATGGACGTTGCTGGAACTACTTTATCGAGAAATCTTTTCATTTACCACACAATTCCGCTAACTTATCTCAAATGTTTATGTAAGATAATATATAAGAAGGATAACCATAATAGTAGGGAACTTATAGTACTTATTTTGGAATTCACTTTTTTGTTGCATATCCAAAACGACATTGACGATCAAAAATCACCAAAGAAAATGACCAATTAATACATAAATATATTTATTTTGTGGTAGTTGACAATGTTTGTGTAACAAAGTCTACGGTCAACCTTTAGTAATTTATTTAATTTCTCGTGGCACTATTCTGGGCTTCATATGGCAATACTAAAAGTTGTAAACAGCAATTAGTTGTATCCATCAAATATGTTTTAGGACATACCCAGTTCACAATCTCGAATCTTTAGAATTCCATGACCTGCATGTGTTTCTTTTTTTTGTCCAACATAGATGGCTAATACATGATACAATCTCAAATATTTACAATTGCTTGACTTGCCTATTTCTTTGTCTTTTCGCGCATAAATAGCTAAATTTGCCACGTACACATGGTGAGAAGAATGAAGATTCCTGAAAAATTGGTCCTAGGAACAGATTTAGAATGCTTTGACCTGCAACCGATGTGAAGTTAGTTGCATAGAAAATTGTAATATTTGTACCCATGTCTACCATCATTGCTGGACCTCTGCCTAAACTTCTCAACATCTTGCTGGTTAGAAAATACATACGATGGTGTCCTGCAAAAAAATGATAAGTGAAATATATATGCCATCTATATATTATTAAAATTTATAACCTCCAATAGGCCAGTTGCGAGGAAGTTTTGTTATTGATAGAAAAAAATAAAAAAAGGGAAATCGTGTTAACAATTACCACGTGATTTCTGCCATGGTGCCTTTTACAAAAGCACACACCTTCGTATCCTGCAACAATATTCGTGAAGTAATAATGTATATTTCTAACTGCCATGCTGTTAGTAGTCGGCTTACCATGAGAAATGGTTATTCTGATAGCTTAGTAACAATATATTGCATGCAATCACTTCACAGCTTGCTAAGGCAATCCAATTCTGCGAGTCAACTGATAGAACGCGACAATGATCTACTCAGTCCCACGGGTATGCTCGTGCATGTGCGGTTTGTTCCATAGCCGCATCCTATTCACACGTATCACAGGTTCACAGCAAACATCCAACCATCCATATTTGCATCCTCTAATTCCATCCATTCATCATCATCTAACACGCACTATTTTATAAACTAAACCTGATGATCCGTTTGGCTATAGGTATATGCCTGATCGACATGGAGAAGGGCATGACTATGTCACACGTATGAGTAGTTTGACAGGGGCGCACAGGTAAAATTCAAGCGGCAGGAGAAGAGTAGGGAGGAGCTAGCGGCTCCACTACCACGCAAGATGCCTGGGCATGAAAAAACTTTCAATAGCCTGCTGCTAAGGTTACCAGTGACAAAATCAAATGTTGTTAAGCAAGTAAAAAGCACAACAACCAATCCTCCATAAATCTTTTGCTCAGCAGCCTCGTGGACGGCGACGACCATATAATATGCTTCCAACAGTCTTTGGTACACAGTTCTTTTGCTCTGTAGCCTCGTCCGCCGCGACGACCATCAAATCTGCTTCCAACAGTCTTTGGTAGACAGTTCTTTTGCTCGGCAGCCTCGTCAACGGCGATGTCCATCTAATCTGCTTCCAACAGTCTTTGCTACACCCGCACCTCCTTGGTTGTATCAAGCCATGGACCATCTTTAGGCAATTGATCAGCTGTCCTGAAATAGATGATGGATTACTGTGTCGCCAGAACTTCAAAGCTGATTAATTTCAAGATTTCCGATGCAGGAGAAGAAAACGATCACATGCAACAGTAGAGAATGGATTGGATCATGCACACTTTCTTTCAGATCGATTCTGGCATGGACGGAAGACTGAAATTGAGGACCTACCAATGGATCACTAGTAGAAAAGGGGGCAATGGTCCAGGCCGGGTCAGCCCATTAGTCCCGGTTCAATCCAGAACCGGAACCAATGAGCGCGTTGGACCCGGTTCGTAAGCCCTGGGGGCCGGCCGGGCCACGTGGGCCATTGGTCCCGGTACTTCTGGACCTTTTGGTCCCGGTTGGTGGGACGAACCGGGAGCAATGTGCCTTGGTCCTGACCCACCACCATGGGCCCCGGTTGATGGGACGAACCGGGACCAAAGGCATTAGTCCCGGTTGGTGGCACGAACCGGGACTAAAGGGGTGGTCCTCGTTGCGGCCAGAGTTTAGTCCCACCTCGCCAACCGAAGGGGGCTCACACCGGTTTATAAGCCCCTCCCTCTCTGCCTTGTTGAGCTGCTCTCAAAGTGAAAATAGATGCCCTTATACAGGAAATGACCTAAATTCATATTGAATTTCTCTGAAGTTAGTAGAAATTTATTATGAATTTAGGTCTAATTTTCTCTATAAGCGCATCTATGCTCATTTCTGAGTAGTTTTTTATATAGTTTTTTTCTTTTCTGCTATATTTATTTTTTCTATTTATTTCTGAGTTGTAATAAGTTATTAAAAATAAAAAAGATTTTAGTAAAGTTAATCACAACTATTTTTTCTTCTAATTATTTCTGAGTAGTTTTTTATATAGTTTTTTTCTTTTCTGCTATATTTATTTTTTCTATTTATTTCTGTGTTGTAATAAGTCATTAAAAATAAAAAAGAGGCGCAATGCTAGTTAATTCGCTTCAAGCCTTTCAAAATAGTGTAAACTGCACTGCACATAGCTTCGTGCAGTCTACCCTATTCCTCAAGGCTTGAAGCAAACCAACGTGCATGTGAGCATTGAGCCTCTTCTTTATCGTCTCTGCACTCAGGGCTTATAAACAGCTGCGAGTGCCTCTCGCTTGGCGAGGTGGGACTAAAAAGGGGGCAATGGTCCAAGCCGGCCGGGTCAGCCCATTAGTCCCGGTTCAATCCAAAACCGGGACCAATGGGGGCATTGGACCCGGTTCGTGAGCCCCGGGGGCCGGCCGGGCCACGTGGGCCATTGGTCCCGGTTCGTCTGGACCTTTTGGTCCCGGTTGGTGGGACGAACCGGGACCAATGGGCCTTGGTCCTGGCCCACCACCATTGGCCCCGGTTGGTGGGACGAACCGGGACCAAAGGCAGCCCATTATGGTTCGGCCCTCGTGATACCTTGCCAACTTTCAACTTTCAACTTTTTCAGAGTTCATTTGAAATGCTTTAATGCAGAAAATAAAAGAAAATAAATAATGCAGAAAATAAAAGAAAAAACAGGAAAACAAATAAAATAAATAAAGCAAAAAGAAAACAAAAAAGTGTATGCAAATATGAGTACTAATGGCACTAACAGAAAGTTTATAATTTTTCTAAAACTAAAAGCAAAAAGAATTAAAAAATAAAGCAAAAAAAGAAAAGAAAATAAATAATGCAGAAAACAAAACAAAAAATCTGGGAAAAAAATAAAAATAGCAACAATAAGTATTTTGTTGTAAGTAGAAACAAAATAAAATAAATAAAGCACGAAACAAAACAAAAAAACAAAAAAAAGTGTTTTCAAATTTGAGAACTAATGGCACTAACAGAAAGTTTAAAATTGTTCTAAAACTAAAAGCAAAAAGAATTAAAAAATAAAGCAAAAAAACAAAAGAAAATAAATAATGCAGAAAACGAAACAAAAAAATCTGGGAAAAAAATAAAAGAAGCAACAATAAGTAAAGTGAAAAAAAGTGCCTCCTACTGGGTAGCCACGGCCTGAATACAACTAGAAACCCACCATGGGCCAGGATTCAGTCCCGCAGGTGGCCCAGTAGGCCCATCAGGCAACGCGGTAGTAAGTAGGCCCGTAAGCCTGCAGTGGAGAGGAGCTCGAGAGGGGTGCGACAGTGGGGCTTATAAACCACTGCGCGCCCCTCTCAGCTAGCGAGGTGGGACTAAACTTTCGTGCCGCACCGTGCCAGCACACGACCATTGGTCCCGGTTCGAGGCTCCAACCGGGACCAATGCCCACCCTGTAGTCCCGGTTGGTGGCACCAACCGGGACCAAAGCCCTCTGCTTCCCGCCCTTTGGGCTGCTGAAAAGTGACCTTTGGTCCCGGTTGGTGGTTCCAACCGGGACTAAAGGGGGTCATTGGTCCCAGTCGGTTCCACCAACCGGGACTAAAGACTTTGCTATATAAGGAAAATTTCAGAACCGCATCCCCACTTTGATCTCTCCTCCCCCTCTAGATCTCCCGACGCCGCGCGCCATCGCCTACCGCCAC
>NC_041386.1:720679508-720694751 GCF_002162155.2 Triticum dicoccoides
AATTTGTTCATATTGTGTTAGATATTTTTTCTGTTAATAGATTTTTTTGGTGTAATTAATGTGTTCATATTGTGTTAGATTTTTTTTCTGTTAATAGATTTTTTGGGTGTAATTAATGTGTTCATATTGTGTTAGATTTTTTTCTGTTAATAGATTTTTTTTCTATTAATTTGTTCATAGTATGTTTGGTGATATTATTGTTAATAGATTTTTTTGGTGGTATTTAGATTGTGTTAGTAATTAAGTACTATAATTGAACTAGCTAGTTAGAAAAATATAATTACTACTTTATTTATTTATAGTAAGTGCTTAGTAGTTGAACTAGATAGTTGATTTAATTAATAAAACTACTTTATTTAACTATATATAGAAGTACGTAGTTCCCGCATCGACATCGGCGATGCCTATCCCGCATCCTCGTCGTCGTCGACTCGGCGGTGGAGGCCTGCTTGATCAGGGCCATGTTCGGGACGGTGCTCCGCCGGGCTGGTATTGGGAGGTGCTACCTTCTGGGGGACGTAGGTTGGTGAGTAGGCAACCCGTTGTTGACCCGATCCTTATTTGGTGGCGGTCGCGTGGGCCAGTGACGGTGTTGAGGCTTCCGGACACCGGGGAGGTGGTACGTCACCGTGTCAGCGAGGAGGACGAGCATGTCCGTCGCTACATGGTTGCGTTGGAGGGCAGGTTCGACAATACCTGGCAGGTTCTTCAGGGATCTCACTGGAGCTATGATCCTGTGATCGTTCCTTATCTTTGGGTGTCCACTGCCCGCGACGATACCCGTCGGGCGCTATGGTTCTAGCTGTATTAATTAGCGATGCTATATGTATGATAGTATTCGAGGAGTATTCGACGATGTATGGACACAAGAGATGATGTACTTTTGGTTATAATTGAATGAATGCTAATTTGAATACTACTTTATTTTACGATTTGGTTTTTCTTATTGAATGCTCATATTGGAAAAGTACTCCTACTTTGAATGCTAAAATTGAAGAGCACTCCATGCAGAAATCTAGGAGCCCCCTCCATCATCCACGACGTCGTGGGGGTAGCTTCTCCTTCATTCCCGTGTGCTAGACAATTTGTTGTAATAATGCACTCGGGAATGAAAGGAGGAGCTACATACCATCACCGATAGTCAACCCGTGATTAATAATAATGATCTAATTTAGGTTTTTTAGTACATACATTTAATATTTGAATTATGAACTTAGGCCGGAAATGTTGTACTCGGACGATGAAAACCGCCCGGGGGAGTGCGACTGGTGCCACGATGACCGAGGTATGTGCGACAGGTTCATTGAGCTGGACGAAGATCGACGCTTCAGCATTAAGCTCGAGGAGACCTTCGATGTTCATACGGTACGCAACGATGACAATAGTTTTTTTCGTAATTAAGCACGACTTCAACTATTTTAACGTGTATTTTTCATCTTTTCCAATTCAACTAGCTTATCCCATGCTTTGCAAGACGCTATGTCTTGGAGAGGTGGGTTTTGAAGACCATGAAAGTATGGAAACCAAAAAAATTATCCTAAGTACCCATCATGGTGTGGATTTTCAAGTAAAGCCGTACAATGCTTAGAGTGTAACCCATTTTGGTTGCAAAAACTGGGAAGCACTTTGCGAGATGTATGGTTTTGATGAGGGTATGCTTGTCACCATGGATCTTGGTGATCCTACAATCGCGCAAGAGAGACCTACGATTTTCGTCCTTGTGGATACACCTCCAATTCTTCCCCCATGTGAGCTTAACATAGTTATTAAGTAATTTATATTGTTTATTTCAAAATAGTTGACAACTTATTCTCCATTGACAGCTTATTTTCATTCTTCAAAGAATGTGCGGAAGATGGTAGACAGAACCTACTACACCGAAGGCTCCGAACTAACTTATCAGGAGAAAAATCATCTGGTCGCATTTTGTACTGATCTTGAGAATTACAATGTCTACAATCGAACTCCTCAACATTATGGTCAATACGTGCCACTAGTGCACGTGTTGAACTACGGTAGCTACCATGGAGATACCCTGGTAAGATTTTTTACTATTACGACATCCGTGCATCTTTTTGCACACTTCTAAAACTAGTACATTATATCATTGCTAACTACAAAGTTATTACTATGTTTTTCAGCAGATAATCCCGAATGATTGTGTGCCTCATCTGATGTATACACACAGTAGCCTTCATGTTTTGAATAGACAACCAGGTCTTCCTACGAATCTGAACTGTCCATACCGGGTTTCTAAAAGAAGTGGAGACATGACAATCAAAGAAGGGAAAAAATGTATGGACAGTCGTAAGGAGCTTCTTGGAAGCAACATTCAGCGAAGGGCAAAATTTGGAGACAGGATGGTCGCCATTCTTCATAATGGAGAGTCAGGGTCTATATTGTTTTATGCTATTTTACCTTAAGGGTGTTTAGGTCCTACCTGATACTCATGATCATGTGCTAAGAACAATTATGTAGGGTTGGGTTCGATGACTATGAGGATGATGATCGTATGACTTATTATTAATAACGAGTAGAAGTTGTATGATGATGCATGATTAGTAGGACGAGTACTTGTTATTATATATGCTGATGTATGCGAGCATGCATGAGTTATTATATCAGCGGGTAAAATGAACATATATAGCAGCAGCGTTGGTAAACCAAGGACGAAGATATAAGAGAGGACACTTCTCTCTATTAGCTAGCTAATATAACAACCTAAAAATAACCCCCAAAACCACTAAAGCAGCCACTTTCCAAAAAAAACATGGACTTTTGGTCCCGGTTGGTGCCACCAACCGGGAACAAAGGCCCCCTGACTGGGCTCGGCGCACAGGGCCACGTGGGGGCACATTAGTCCCGGTTCGTGTTTGAACCGGGACTAATGGGTCGAGGTATTAGTAACGACCCATTAGTACCGGTTCATGAACCGGGACTAAAGGCCCTTATGAACCGAGACTATTAGGTGTTTTTCTACTAGTGGATAGACGCGTCGAGGTGGATCCATGGAGGTTGAGGAATAGCGGCAATGTGCTCAACTGTAGCGTTGTCCTCTCTACTTCATCCTAATCACCAAATTTGATCAGGCTGATTGAGAAATCGTCGGGGTCCGATCTGGCTGTTCTGGCCGTCGGCTGCAGCCATGGATTTCTCCAAAACCTTCAAACAGGCCCATTCATGTTTGGTACAGAGAGAGAGAGAGAGAGAGAGGCTCCTCTCTGGTCGAGAACCAAGAGGCTGGATTTGTGGTCCATGGGAGAGAGATCAATTATGTAGAATAGAAAGAGTCCGTGAAGGGGAGAGGAAGATGGCGTGCAGAAGGAAGAGATCTTGGAGTATAAATTACATACAGATTATATGTTTCTATTTTTTCTTCTATCAAAGAGATAGAGATTATTTTTTATTTTTTTTCCTGTCAAAGAGATTAAGGATGCTTTAAATAGGGGAGTACATGGTTTGATTACACTGTAATGAGATACAGTTTTTTTTCTGTCAAAGAAATAGAGGTTGCTTTAATAATGGGAGGACATGGTTAGATCTACACCGCAATAACTTGGTCCCACCAGATGAACGGTTCTTAATTTCTAATTAACGTGGTAATTTCTTGAGAGTCCATAATTAGTATAGGTATAGATGGGAGGACGTGATTAGATCTACACCGCAATAACTTGGTCCCACCAGATGAACGATTCTTAATTTCTAATTAACGTGGTAATTTCTTGAGAGTCCATAATTAGTATAGGTATAGATAGATGAAACAATTGCTTGGCTCATCATCGGGGTTGTGCATGATTAAATACTTTGTGTTATGACGATAGAGCTTAGCCAGACTATATGATTTTGTAGGGATAACTTTCTTTTGGCCATGCTATTTTGAGAAGATATGATTACTTGCTTAGTATGCTTGAAGTATTTCTATTTCTTATATCAATATGAACTTTTATTTTGTATTTCTTGGATCTGAACATTCATGCCACAATGAAAGAAAATTACATTATGAATTATGCTAGGTACCATTCCACATCAAAAATTCTCTTTTTATCATTTACCTACTCGAGGACGAGTAGGAATTAAGCTTGGGGATGCTTGATACGTCTCCAACGTATCTATAATTTTTGATTGTTCCATGCTATTATATTACCTGTTTTGGACGCTTATGGGCTTTATTCTACATATTTATATCATTTTTGGGACTAACCTACTAACCAGAGGCCCAGCCCATATTGCTGTTTTTTTACCTATTTCAGTATTTCGAAGAAAAGGAATATCAAACGGAGTCCAAACGGAATGAAACCTTCGGAAACGTTATTTTTGGAACAAATCTGATCCGGAGAGCTTGGGGTGCAAGTCAAGAAAGCTCCGAGGGCCCCATGAGATAGGAGGGCGCTCCCCCCCTATAGGGCGCGCCACCCTGTCTCGTGGGCCCCTCGGGCGTCCACCGATGTACTTCTTCCTCCTATATATACATACGGACCCCGAAAGCATCCAGGGGCACCACGAAACACAATTTCCACCACCGTAACCTTCTGTATCCGCGAGATCCCATCTTGGAGCCTTCGCCGCCACTCAGTCGGAGGGGGAATCGACCATGGAGGGCCTCTACATCAAAATCCTTGCCCCTCATATGAGTTGTGAGTAGTTTACCACAGACCTACAGGTCCATAGTTATTAGCTAGATGGCTTCTTCTCTCTTTTTGGATCTCAATACAATGATCTTTCTGTTGGGGAACGTTGCAGAAAATTAAAATTTTTCCTACGGTTTCACCAAGATCCATCTATGAGTTCATCTAAGCAACGAGTCAAGGGAGTGAGTTTGCATCTACATACCACTTGTAGATCGCGTACGGAAGCGTTAGATGGAGCGGTGATGATGGAGTCGTACTCACCGTGATTCAGATCACCGGAGATCCTAGCGCCGAACGGACGGCACCTCCGCGTTCAACACACGTACGGAGCGTGTGACGTCTCCTCCTTCTTGATCCAGCAAGGGGGAAGGAGAGGTTGATGATGATGGCTCCAGCAGCAGCACAACGGCGTGGTGGTGGTGGAACAACAGCACTCCGGCAGGGCTTCGCCAAGCACGTGACGGAGGAGGAAGAGGTGTAGCAGGGGGAGGGGGCGCCAGGACTTCAGGGTATGGCTGCCCCTCTCCCCTCCCTTTATATAGGCCCCCAGGGGGGGGGGGAGGGCGCCGGCCCTGGGAGATTCAATCTCCCAAGGGGGCGGTGGCCAAGGGGGGAGGAGTGCCCCCCAAGGCATGTGGTGCGCCCCCCACCCTAGGGTTTTAACCCTAGGCGCAGGGGGTGGGCCTAGGGGGGCGCACCAGCCCACTATGGGCTGGCTCCCCTCCCACTTCAGTCCATGGGGCCCTCCGAGATGGGTGTCCCCACCCGGTGGACCCCCGGGACCCTTCCGGTGGTCCCGGTACAATACCGGGTGACCCCGAAACTTTCCTGATGGCCGAAATACCACTTCCTATATATAATTCTTTACCTCCGGACCATTCCGAAACTCCTCGTGACGCCCGGGATCTCATCCGGGACTCCGAACAACATTCGGTATACTGCATACTCATATTCATACAACCCTAGCGTCACCGAACCTTAAGTGTGTAGACCCTACGGGTTTGGGAGACACGTAGACATGACCGAGACGGCTCTCGGGCAATAACCAACAGCGGGATCTGGATACCCATGTTGGCTCCCACATGCTCCTCGATGATCTCATCGGATGAACCACGATGTCGAGGATTTGAACAACCCTGTATACAATTCCCTTTGTCAATCGGTACGTTACATGCCCGAGACACGATCGTCGGTATCCCAATACCTCGTTCAGTCTCGTTACCGGAAAGTCACTTTACTCGTACCGTAATGCATGATCCCGTGACCAAACACTTGGTCACTTTGAGATCATTATGATGATGCATTACCGAGTGGGCCCAGAGATACCTCTCTGTCATACGGAGTGACAAATCCCAGTCTTGATCCGTGTCAACCCAATAGACACTTTTGGAGATACCTCTAGTGCACCTTTATAGTCACCCAGTTACGTTGTGACGTTTGGTACACCCAAAGCACTCTTACGGTATCCGGGAGTTACACGATCTCATGGTCTAAGGAAGAGATACTTGACATTGAAAAAGCTCTAGCAAAACGAACTACATGGTCTAATGATGTGATCCCGTTGTCAACGACATCTAATGTCCATAGTCAGGAAACCATGACTATCTGTCGACCAACGAGCTAGTCAACTAGAGGCTCACTGCGGACATGTTATGGTCTATGTATTCACACGTGTATTACGATTTCCGGATAATACAGTTATAGCATGAAGAAAAGACAATTATCATGAACAAGGAAATATAATAATAATCCTTTTATTATTGCCTCTAGGGCATATTTCCAACAGTCTCCCACTTGCACTAGAGTCAATAATCTAGTTACATTGTGATGAATCGAACACCCATAGAGTTCTGGTGTTGATCATGTTTTGCTCGCGAGAGAGGTTTAGTCAACGGATCTGCGACATTCAGATCCGTATGTACTTTGCAAATATCTATGTCTCCATCTTGAACATTTTTGCGGATGGAGTTGAAATGACGCTTGATGTGCCTGGTCTTCTTGTGAAACCTGGGCTCCTTGGCAAGGGCAATAGCTCCAGTGTTGTCACAGAAGAGTTTGATCAGCCCCGACGCATTGGGTATGACTCCTAGGTCGGTGATGAACTCCTTCACCCAAATTGCTTCATGCGCTGCCTCCGAGGCTGCCATGTACTCCGCTTCACATGTAGATCCCGCCACGACGCTCTGCTTGCAGCTGCACCAGCCTACTGCTCCACCATTCAACATATACACGTATCCGGTTTGTGACTTAGAGTCATCCAGATCTGTGTCGAAGCTAGCGTCGACGTAACCCTTTACGACGAGCTCTTCGTCACCTCCATAAACGAGAAACATGTCCTTTGTCCTTTTCAGGTAATTCAGGATATTCTTGACCGCTGTCCAGTGTTCCTTGCCGGGATTACTTTGGTACCTTCCTACCAAACTTACGACAAGGTTTACATCAGGTCTGGTACACAGCATGACATACATAATAGATCCAATGGCTGAGGCATAGGGGATGATGCTCATCTCTTCTTTATCTTTTGCCGTGGTCGGGCATTGAGCTGAGCTCAATCTCACACCCTGCAATACAGGCAAGAACCCCTTCTTGGACTGATCCATTTTGAACTTCTTCAAAATCTTATCAAGGTATGTGCTTTGTGAAAGACCTATGAGGCGTCTTGATCTATCCCTATAGATCTTGATGCCTAATATGTAAGCAGCTTCTCCTAGATCCTTCATTGAAAAACACTTATTCAAGTAGGCCTTAATGCTGTCCAAGAATTCTATATCATTTCCCATCAAAAGTATGTCATCTACATATAATATGAGAAATGCTACAGAGCTCCCACTCACTTTCTTGTAAACGCAGGCTTCTCCATAAGTCTGCATAAACCCAAACGCTTTGATCATCTCATCAAAGCGAATGTTCCAACTCCGAGATGCTTGCACCAGCCCATAAATGGATCGCTGGAGCTTGCATACTTTGTTAGCGTTCTTAGGATCGACAAAACCTTCCGGCTGCATCATATACAGCTCTTCCTTAAGATAACCGTTAAGGAATGCTGTTTTGACGTCCATCTGCCATATCTCATAATCATAGTATGCGGCAATTGCTAACATGATTCGGACGGACTTAAGCTTCGCTACGGGAGAGAAAGTCTCATCGTAGTCAATCCCTTGAACTTGCCGATAACCCTTAGCGACAAGTCGAGCTTTATAGATGGTAATATTACCATCCGCGTCCGTCTTGTTCTTAAAGATCCATTTGTTTTCTATCGCTCGCTGATCATCGGGCAAGTCAGTCAAAGTCCATACTTTGTTCTCATACATGTATTCTATCTCGGATTTCATGGCTTCTAGCCATTTGTTGGAATCTGGGCCCGCCATCGCTTCTTCATAGTTCGAAGGTTCACCGTTGTCTAACAACATGATTTCCAGGATAGGGTTGCGGGACGTGTCCTTGTGGACCTACGAAGTTCAGTAGCAACTTGATCAGAAGTACCTTGATCATCATCATTAATTTCCTCTTCAGTTGGTGTAGGCATCACAGGAACATTTTCCTGAGCTGCACTACTATCCTGTTCAAGAGGTAGTACTTCATCGAGTTCTACTTTCCTCCCACTTATTTCTTTCGAGAGAAACTCTTTTTCCAGAAAGGATCCGTTCTTGGCAACAAAGATCTTGCCCTCGGATCTTAAGTAGAAGGTATACCCAATGGTTTCCTTAGGGTATCCTATGAAGACGCATTTTTCCGACTTGGGTTCGAGCTTTTCAGGTTGAAGTTTCTTGACATAAGCATCGCATCCCCAAACTTTTAGAAACGACAGCTTAGGTTTCTTCCCAAACCATAATTCATACGGTGTCGTCTCAACGGATTTAGACGGTGCCCTATTTAAAGTGAATGTAGCTGTCTCTAGAGCGTATCCCCAAAATGATAGCGGTAAATCGGTAAGAGACATCATAGACCGCACCATATCCAATAGAGTGCGATTACGATGTTCGGACACACCGTTTCGCTGAGGTGTTCCAGGCGGCGTGAGTTGTGAAACGATTCCACATTTTCTTAAGTGCGTACCAAATTCGTGACTTAAATATTCTCCTCCACGATCCGATCGTAAGAATTTTATCTTTCGGTCACGTTGATTCTCTACTTCATTATGAAATTCCTTGAACTTTTCAAAGGTCTCAGACTTGTGTTTCATCAAGTAGACATACCCATATCTACTCAAGTCATCAGTGAGAGTGAGAACATAACGATATCCTCCGTGAGCCTCAACACTGATTGGACCGCACACATCGGTGTGTATGATTTCCAACAAGTTGGTTGCTCGCTCCATTGTTCCGGAGAACGGAGTCTTGGTCATTTTGCCCATGAGGCATGGTTCGCATGTGTCAAATGATTCATAATCGAGAGACTCCAAAAGTCCATCAGCATGGAGCTTCTTTATGCGCTTGACACCAATGTGACCAAGGCGGCAGTGCCACATGTATGTGGGACTATCGTTATCAACTTTACATCTTTTGGTATTCACGCTATGAATATGTGTAACATTACGCTCGAGATTCATTAAGAATAAACCATTGACCATAGGGGCATGACCATAAAACATATCTCACATATAAATAGAACAACCATTATTCTCAGATTTAAATGAGTAGCCATCTCGTATCAAACGAGATCCAGATACAATGTTCATGCTCAAACTTGGAACCAAATAACAATTATTAAGGTTTATAACTAAT
This sequence comes from Triticum dicoccoides, assembly GCF_002162155.2. Classification (NCBI taxonomy): domain Eukaryota; kingdom Viridiplantae; phylum Streptophyta; class Magnoliopsida; order Poales; family Poaceae; genus Triticum; species Triticum dicoccoides. The sequence goes on from NC_041386.1 coordinate 720,688,861, forward strand.
CTCGTAGGTAAATGTAGAGGTAGCGTGCCGACGGCGATCACATCGACCTTGGAACCATTCCCGACGCGCATCGTCACCTCGTCCTTCGCCAGTCTCCGCTTATTCCGCAGCTCCTGCTGTGAGTTACAAATATGAGCAACGGCACCGGTATCAAATACCCAGGAGTTACTACGAGTACTGGTAAGGTACAGATCAATTACATGTATATCAAATATACCTTTAGTGTTGCCGGCCTTCTTATCCGCTAAGTATTTGGGGCAGTTCCGCTTCCAGTGACCCTTCCCCTTGCAATAAAAGCACTCAGTCTCAGGCTTGGGTCCATTCTTTGACTTCTTCCCGGCAACTGGCTTACCGGGCGCGGCAACATCTTTGCGGTCCTTCTTGAAGTTCTTCTTACCCTTGCCCTTCTTGAACTTAGTGGTCTTATTGACCATCAACACTTGATGTTCTTTCTTGATTTCAACCTCTGCCGACTTCAGCATTGAAAATACTTCAGGAATGGTCTTCACCATCCCCTGCATATTATAGTTCATCACAAAGCTCTTGTAGCTTGGTGGGAGCGACTGAAGGATTATGTCAATGACCGCCTCATCCGGGAGGTTAATGTCCAGCTGGGACAGGCGGCTGTGCAACCCAGACATTTTGAGTATATGCTCACTGACAGAACTGTTTTCCTCCATCTTACAACTATAGAACTTGTCGGAGACTTCATATCTCTCGACCCGGGCATGAGCTTGGAAAACTAGTTTCAGCTCCTCGAACATCTCAAATGCTCCATGTTGCTCAAAACGTTTTTGGAGCCCCGGTTCTAAGCTGTAAAGCATGCCGCACTGAACGAGGGAGTAATCATCAGCACGTGTCTGCAAAACATTCAAATCGTCTTGCAGTGCTGGGAGAGCAGGTGGGTCACCTAACGGTGCTTCGAGGACATATGCTTTCTTGGCAGCTATGAGGATGATCCTAAGGTTCCGGACCCAGTCCGTATAGTTGCTGCTATCATCTTTCATCTTGGTTTTCTCTAGGAACGCGTTGAAGTTCATGTTGACATGAGCGTTGGCCATTCGATCTACAAGACATATTTTGCAAAGATTTTAGACTAAGTTCATGGTAATTAAGTTCATCCAATCAAATTATTTAATGAACTCCCACTCAGATTTGACATCCCCTTAGTCATCTAAGTGTTACACGATCCGAGTCGACTAGGCCGTGTCCGATCATCACGTGAGACGGATTGGTCATCGTCGGTGAACATTCTCATGTTGATCGTATCTTCCATACGACTCGTGTTCGACCTTTCGGTCTCCGTGTTCCAAGGCCATGTCTGTACATGCTAGGCTCGTCAAGTTAACCTTAAGTGTTTTGCACGTGTTAAACTGTCTTACACCCGTTGTATGTGAACGTAAGGATCTATCACACCCGATCATCACGTGTTGGTTCGAAACGACGAACTTTAGCAACGGTGCACAGTTAGGGGGGAACACTTCTTGAAATTGTTGTAAGGGATCATCTTATTTACTACCGTCGTTCTAAGTAAACAAGATGCATAAAACATAATAAACATCACATGCAATTATATAAAGTAGTGACATGATATGGCCAATATCATATAGCTCCTTTGATCTTCATCTTCAGGGCTCCATGATCATCTTGTCACCGGCATGACACCATGATCTCCATCATCATGATCTCCATCATCGTGTCTTCATGAAGTTGTCACGCCAACGACTACTTCTACTTCTATGACTAACGCGTTTAGTAATAAAGTAAAGTAGTTTACATGGCGTTCTTCAATGACACGCAGGTCATACAAAAAATAAAGACAACTCCTATGGCTCCTGCCGGTTGTCATACTCATCGACATGCAAGTCTTGATTCCTATTACAAGAACATGATCTCATACATCAAAATATATCATTCATCATTCATCACAACTTCTGGCCATATCACATCACATGACAATTGCTGCGAAAACAAGTTAGACGTCCTCTAATTGTTGTTGCATCTTTTACGTGGCTGCAATTGGGTTCTAGCAAGAACATTTTCTTACCTACGAATAACCACAACGTGATTTTGTCAACTTCTATTTACCCTTCGTAAGGACCCTTTTCATCGAATCCGCTCCAACTAAAGTGGGAGAGACAGACACCCGCCAGCCACCTTATGGAACTAGTGCATGTTAGTCGGTGGAACCGGTCTCACGTAAGCGTACGTGTAAGGTTGGTCCGGGCCGCTTCATCCCACAATACCGCTGAAGCAAGATAAGACTAGTAGCGGCAAGCAAGTTGACAAGATCTACGCCCACAACAAAATTGTGTTCTACTCGTGCAATAGAGAACTACGCATAGACCTATCTCATGATGCCACTGTTGGGGAACGTTGCAGAAAATTAAAATTTTTCCTATGGTTTCACCAAGATCCATCTATGAGTTCATCTAAGCAACGAGTCAAGGGAGTGAGTTTGCATCTACATACCACTTGTAGATCGCGTACAGAAGTGTTAGATGGAGCGGTGATGATGGAGTCGTACTCGCCGTGATTCAGATCACCGGAGATCCTAGCGCCGAACGGACGGCACCTCCGCGTTCAACACATGTACGGAGCGTGTGACGTCTCCTCCTTGTTGATCCAGCAAGGGGGAAGGAGAGGTTGATGATGATGGCTCCAGCAGCAGCACAACGGCGTGGTGGTGGTGGAACAGCAGCACTCCGGCAGGGCTTCGCCAAGCACGTGACGGAGGAGGAAGAGGTGTAGCAGGGGGAGGGGGCGCCAGGACTTCAGGGTACGGCTGCCCCTCTCCCCCACCCTTTATATAGGCCCCCGGGGGGGGGGGGGCGCCGGCCCTGGGAGATTCAATCTCCCAAGGGGGCGGCGGCCAAGGGGGGAGGAGTGCCCCCCAAGGCATGTGGTGCGCCCCCCCACCCTAGGGTTTCAACCCTAGGCGCAGGGGGTGGGCCTAGGGGGGTGCACCAGCCCACTATGGGCTGGCTCCCCCCCCCACTTCAGCCCATGGGGCCCTTCGGGATGGGTGGCCCCACCCGGTGGACCCCCGGGACCCTTCCGGTGGTCCCGGTACAATACCGGGTGACCCCGAAACTTTCCCAATGGCCGAAATACCACTTCCTATATATAATTCTTTACCTCCGGACCATTCCGAAACTCCTCGTGATGTCCGGGATCTCATCCGGGACTCCGAACAACATTCGGTATACTGCATACTCATATTCATACAACCCTAGCGTCACCGAACCTTAAGTGTGTAGACCCTACGGGTTCGGGAGACACGCAGACATGACCGAGATGGGTCTGGGGCAATAACCAACAGCGGGATCTGGATACCCATGTTGGCTCCCACATGCTCCTCGATGATCTCATCGGATGAACCACGATGTCGAGGATTCGAACAACCCTGTATACAATTCCCTTTGTCAATCGGTACGTTACATGCCCGAGACTCGATCGTCGGTATCCCAATACCTCGTTCAGTCTCGTTACCGGCAAGTCACTTTACTCGTACCGTAATGCATGATCCCGTGACCAAACACTTGGTCACTTTGAGCTCATTATGATGATGCATTACCGAGTGGGCCCAGAGATACCTCTCCATCATACGGAGTGACAAATCCCAGTCTCGATCCGTGTCAACCCAACAGATACTTTTGGAGATACCTGTAGTGCACCTTTATAGTCACCCAGTTACGTTGTGACGTTTGGTACACCCAAAGCACTCTTACGGTATCCGGGAGTTACACGATCTCATGGTCTAAGGAAGAGATACTTGACATTGAAAAAGCTCTAGCAAAACGAACTACACGATCTTGTGCTATGCTTAGGATTGGGTCATGTCCATCACATCATTCTCCTAATGATGTGATCCCGTTGTCAACGACATCTAATGTCCATAGTCAGGAAACCATGACTATCTGTCGACCAACGAGCTAGTCAACCAGAGGCTCACTACGGACATGTTATGGTCTATGTATTCACACGTGTATTACGATTTCCGGATAATACAGTTATAGCATGAATAAAAGACAATTATCATGAACAAGGAAATATAATAATAATCCTTTTATTATTGCCTCTAGGGCATATTTCCAACACTCCCCCTCTCTTGTGGAGATCTATTCGATGTAATCTCTTTTTGCGGTGTGTTTGTCAAGATCCGATGAATTGTGAGTTTATGTTCAGATTTATCTATGGTTATTAATTGAATCTTCTCTGAATTCTTTTATGTATGATTGAGTTATCTTTGCAAGTCTCTTCGAATTATCGGTTTGGTTTGGCCTACTAGATTGATCTTTCTTGCCATGGGAGAAGTGCTTAGCTTTGGGTTCAATCTTGCGGTGTTCTTACCCAGTGACAGAAAGGGTTGCAAGACACGTATTGTATTGTTGCCATCGAGGATAACAAGATGGGGTTTATATCATATTTCATGAGTTTATCCCTCTACATCATATCATCTTGCTTAATGCGTTACTCCGTTCTTATGAACTTAATACTCTAGATGCATGCTAGATAGCGTTCGATGTGTGGAGTAATAGTAGTAGATGCAGACAGGAGTCGGTCTACTTGTTTTGGATGTGATGCCTATATACATGATCATGCCTAGCTAACGTCATAATTATTCGCTTTTCTATCAATTACTTGACAGTAATTTGTTCACCCACCGTAATACTTATGCTCTAGAGAGAAGCCTCTAGTGAAACCTATGGCCCCCGGATCTATCTCTTATCATATTTGCTTTCAATCTACTTTTATTTGCATCTTTACTTTTCTTGCATCTATATCATAAAATACCAAAAATATATTTATGTTATGATACTATCTTTATTAGATCTCACTTTCGCAAGTGGTCGTGAAGGGATTGACAACCCCTTTATTGCGTTGGTTGCGAGTTCTCAGTTTGTTTGTGTAGGTGCGTGGGACTTTTGAGGAGCCTCCTACTGGATTGATACCTTGGTTCTCGAAAACTAAGGGAAATACTTACGCTACACTTGCTGCATCATCCTCTCCTCTTCGGGGAAAACCAACGCTAGCTCAAGACGTAGCAGGTGACAGTGAGCAGAACAATAGCCTAACTTTCACAAGTTAATATAAAAAATATAGAACTATAGATTGATTTTTGTTGTGCCCCCAGTTATCAGTTTAGACAACCATTTGACGCCGCAGTCCAGTTTTGGAGAAATTTAAGTGAAGGTTGCCATTCTTTCGCTCACTCGTGGTATGGAAAGGAAGATGACTGTTGTATTGTGTCTGAAATATGTTGTTGAGTTACTGTAAATGCACAAATGATGTTTGCCTAATATATCAGTGGTGAAAACACTTAGGAGTGCGCAATTTTTTCAACTTGACGCATCTCTAGAAGCACATGCATGGTTTTGTTGAGAATTTTTGGAAATGCAGCAACGCCCTAAGCCCATTTACATCTGCATTGACCTCAGTTACTACTCGCAATGGTCCACAAGTGACAAGCCCAGCCTAACAATTTTGATAAATTGCATAGCAGACAGCTGGTTAGCCATCATAAACACAGGTTCTGGAGAGTAGCCACTGGCCATAGTACCACACCAACAAATTTTTCAGACCAGCACTAGCACAAGACCACCAAAAGCTCACACAATACAAGCAGAAGAGCTACTACCAGCGGGAGCGCGCGAGCACGCGGGAACGGCGGCCGCATGAAGCAGCAGTAGCGACACGATGGGGCGGCGGCGGCGAGCTCCCACACCTAACCGTAGGTCGTCGCCACGTGGGGGCATGGGGATGAGCGGGGGAGTGAGGAAGGGAGGGAGAGAGACTAACCAGAGGCCGCGTGGGAGGATCGCGCCGCCGTCGAGGAGCGCATCCGACGAGGTTAGCCGCCGTCGAGGGGCAGCCGCCGCCGGGAGCGA
>NC_041386.1:720695305-720695926 GCF_002162155.2 Triticum dicoccoides
GGCGCCGGGGGCGGTGGGGCGACGGGCAGCGAGGCGCCGCGGCGTTGGGGGCGGTGGTGGTTGGGTGCGGCGGGGGCGATGGGGGTCAGCGGCGGGGGCAGCGAGCACGGCCGGGGATGGCGAGCACGGGGGCGACGCGGGTGAGGTGACGCAGTGGGGGGCTGAGAGAGAAATGTGAGATTGGGGATTTTAGTAGGAGGGGGAGGGTTAGCAATCGCGCACCCCCTAGAGGTGCGCCATTAGTAATTTTTTTTGGATAGCAATGGTGCACCTCCTGGCGGTGCGCCATTAGTAATCTTTTTTTTGGATAGCAATGGCGCACCCCCTAGCGGTGCGCCATTAGTATTTGGTTTAGTTTGCGAATTAATATTAACTAAATAAATTATTAGCCTTCATTTGTGAATTAATATTAACTAAATAAATTATTACATTTAAGTACTTATCATTTAAGTAAACTTCCGGGATATAATTTTTATTTTTTCATATGTATCATTCATTTAATAGTTCACATACAAAAAAATTATATGCAGTGGCGACCCGGCCGACCGGTTGGCGTACTCTATGCAGACGGAGGAGGCATGGCTCCTGGAGTGGATGGAGGGGGCCGCGGAGGGTTCGTCC
>NC_041386.1:720696268-720712319 GCF_002162155.2 Triticum dicoccoides
AGGGAGGGGGTAGGTGGTGCGCTCGGCCGATTCCGTTCGGGGGAACCGAGCGAGGAGACAGGGGAGGATGTGGGGGGTCGGCGGCGGCGGCGGAGCTAGCGGGGGAGGGTGCGGGGGGTCGGCGGCGGCAAGGGGGATCTGGCGAGGGGGGATAGCGCGCGATCGAGCTTGTGGGGGATCTGGCACGGGGGGCGAGGGGGAAAGGGATAGAGGGGGGAAGGTTCGCAATGGCGCACCTCCCAGGGGTGCGCCATAAGTTCATTGATAGCAATGGTGCACCTTCTCCTGGTGCGCCATTAGTAATTTTTCTTGGACTATTATTTTTAGTTGCATCTAATAATTTTTTAGAAAATGACAATCAAATTTGAAAACATTTATGAATGTAAAAAAATATCATCAAATTTTTTATTTCAAAATATTTATGAATATGAAAAAATATCATCAAATTTGTTATTTAAAAATATCATCAATATTATTTTTGGATTTTTAGTTGCATTCATTTGTGAATTGGTAAAACATTTATGAATATGAAAACATTTGTCAAAATACAATCGAGAAATGAAGGCTACAATTTAAATACAACCGATCTTAGCTAGCTATCTGTTCACAATCTTCTTGCCCTTATTTTTCACAAATGGAGTTCTTCCCTTTAACGGACGTCCTTTAGGTAGGGTGGTCCTGCTTCTTCTTGGGGTGTATGCTGGTACTTCATCGTTGTCGTCATGTTCCATCTTCGCGTCGCCGTACTTGTCGAAGTCTTCCTCATTGGCAACTCCATCCATTCCGATGATCTTCCTTTTGCCTCACCTCACGACAACACGACTGGGATTTGACGGGTCGGTAATGAAGAAGCATTCGTCCACTTGGGAAGCCAGTACCCATGGCTCATTTTTCGCTGTGACGTTTGCGCCCGCGGTCTTGGATTTAGCTTCGGGTATAACCATGGTGGTGAAATACCGGTCTTCTTTTAGGACGCTCTTGGCTCATCTGACACGGAACATCGGGACCTTCTCTCCAGTGTAGCTCAACTCCTAGATCTCCTCGATCCTTCCGTAGTATCTGTCCTTGTCGTTACCAGTGTAGGATTCCATCGTTACCCCGGAGTTTTGATAACCATCGCTCTTCATGTCCTTTACCTCAATGTAGAATGTGTAGCCGTTGATATCGTACGCCTCATACGGTATCAGGTTGTGCTCGGCGCCCTGTGACAAGGCGAATATGATTTGTTCTTCCGCGGAAGAATCCTCATATAAAGGGTACGACAGAAGCTTCTGCTTGAACCAACGCGTGAAACATGAGTTGTGCTCTTTGATTATATCTCCGTCCGTCCTCTATTGGCCTCGGTCATTGTACGTCTTCTCAATAAATGTTTTGTGATCTACCACCCAAGGATCGACCACGTCTATTTGTTGTAGCGCGACTAGGTTTGCTCTTTCAAAGTCGGCGAGTCGACCCTTGAAGTCGACATGAATTTCGTGGCGACCCTCACGGTGACCCCATCCAGCGAGCCTGCCGAGGTGCCTGTTGACGGGCAGACCAACGGGGTTCTCGATGCCTAGATAATTCGTGCAGTAGGATATGCACTCTACGGTCAGAAAGCCCCTGGCTATGCTTCCCTCTGGACGTGACATGTTGCGAACGTATCCTTTGATGACACCATTCATCCTTTCAAACAGCATCATGCTGTGCAGGAACATCGGCACGAGTTGGATGATATCCTCCATGATATTGACCAGTAGATGCACCATAACATCAAAGAATGCGGGCGGGAAGTACATCTCAAGCACCATAACATCTCTTCTGCTTCGGTGAGTCTAGGTATCTGCTTATCTTCCTCGCGTAACCGTAAGGAAGTTTTACTCCTACGAGGCAGGTGAAAAACTGCTCGATCTCCTCCTGACTTAGAGTGAAGCACGCGGGAGGGAAGTCATTTCCGGTCTTCTTGGCCTTTTTGCCTTTACGACGACTTTTCGTGTCCTGCTTCGCCTCATCATCATCATCATCAGCGTGAAGCTCCTCCCTGATGCCCATTGATTTCAAGTCTGCCCTTGCTTTCGGCCCATCTTTGGTCCTCTTTGCAATGTAGAGCACGGTACCAAGCAGACTCTTGCACACGTTCTTCGTGATATGCATGACATCAAGGCTGTGAGGCACACAGTTGATCTTCCAGTACGGCAAGTCCCAGAAAACTGACCTTGTTTTCCATACCTTCAGCACCGTCTCTGGCGCCTTTCGCTTCTTTCCCGATTCTGGCGCCTTTTGCTTCTTTACCGGCAGTGGGCAATCTTTCCAATTTTTCAACAGCTCGTCTATTTCCTCGCCGCTCCTCGTACGCGGGCGTCTTCGGGGTTCGGTTTGACCATCGAACAGATCCTTCAGGGTTCGGGGTTTGGTTTCACCATCGAACAGATCCTTGAGCCATCATCGCGATGCCACCTTCGATGTCCCATGAACACGGTTTTCGAAGACCCAGGATCTCTATCTAGCTGGCGATATGTTGTGTCATCCATGCACCTGACGCATCCAGAAAATCCATGGACCACCTGCCCCGTGACATATCCGTAACCGAGATAGTCCTGCACCGTCGTGAGCAGTGCGGCTCTCATAGGGAAATATTATTTCTCTGTGGCATCCCACGTATTGGCTGGCGTTTTCCACAGCGTGTCTAGCTCCTCTTTCAGCAGCCCCAGATACAGATTGGTGTCGTTCCCTGGTTGTTTTGGCCCTTCAATTAACATACTCATGTGAATGTACTTCCTCTTCACGCACAACCAGGGGGGAAGATTGTACATCCACACAAACACAGGCCAGGTGCTAAGTGTGCTTCTCTAGCTGCCAAACGGATTGACTCCATTGATGCTCGCGCCCAGCACGATGTTCCTAGGTTCATTCCCAAATTCTGGGTGTTCGAAGTTCAACGCTTTCCACTGGCTCGCATCCTTAGGGTGACTCAGCATCTTGTCTTTTTTATTTATCTCCGGATCATTTGCGTCATCTTCTCGCTTCTTCTCCTCCCTATACGCATGCCAACGTAGGAGCTTTGCTACCTGAGGGTCCGCGAAATACCACTGCAGACGAGGAGTGCTCGGAAAGTACCACACCACTTTTCGAGGAGCTTTCTACCTCTTCTTGTATCGAGTGACGCCGCACACCAGACATATGGTAGACTCCGCGTGCTCGTCCCGATAAATGATGCAATTGTTCATGCACACATCGTATTTCACGTGCGGTAAATCCATAGGAAACACGCTTTTCTTTGCCTCCTCGAAACTGGTCGGGCACTTGTTCCCCTTGGGAAGATGTTCGTGCCAGAATGACATGTTCTCGTCGAAGCATGCATTGGTCATTTTGTGTTTTACCTTCATCTCCAGAGCCATGAGCGTTACTTTCAGGCGGGTATCCTCGGGCCTGCATCCTTCATACAATGGAGTAACCGCGTCTATCTCCAGTTGATCCAGCTTGGCTTTCTCTCGGGCGACAGCTCTTGCATTACCCGTCTGCTTGAGAAGTAGCTCTTGAATATGAGGGTCCTGCACCCAGCCCATCGATGGTCAATCGTCGTCTGCTCTGGCATCTTCATCTTCATGATCATTCCCTTCGTCTGCTCCAGCATCTTCCTCATCATCATGTCCGGCATCTTCTACATGATGACTATGTACTGCATCTACTTCGTGATCATGTCCTGGAGATTCTTCGTCTTCACCCCCGCCCTCGCCGCGGTTGTCTTGTTGCCCTTCCTCATTTCTTGCCTGGCCCCCATGGACGACTTCATAATCATCTTCATCACCTTGCCACCAATAGCCATCCATGAAACCACGCAAGAGCAGGTGGTCCTGCACATGTACGGAATCCGGGTCCATAAGGCTCCTCAGCTTGCATCTTCGACACAGATATCTCTATCTCTTTCTTTTGAAGCATCTCGGCCTTCCCGGAGCTCAAAAACCTATTCACGATGCCTTCGGTCATCGTGCGGACCATGGTCTCCTGTGGGGTAGAGCCAAACAATATTTTTGAACCAAGAAAAAATTTGGCATGACTTTGCCTAAAAATAGGACCAAAAAGAATGCATAGTGCCAAATTCTTGCCGAAATAGAAATGAATCAACATTCCGGAAAAAAATTTGGCAACTATCTCATTTCAAATACCGGTACCTGCAAACACAAACATATATGCAACACCACAAACATACATAGATCTAGCTAGGCCATAAAAAGTGCATGTGCACGTTGTTAGAGGGAGAAAAAAGTATATCTACAACATAAAGAAATCTTTCCCCTTACTTACCTATCAAAAAAGGTAATTTAACCACTTAATTTGGATGAATCTATGGTGCAAATGAGGTGAGGAGGAGGAGGCAGCCGAGACAAGCTTGGAGGAGGAGGTGGAGAGAATGAAGTGGGGAAAGTGAGTGTGGTAGGTGGCTGTCCAAAATATCTAGCTGGTCCCAGGTTACTAATGGCGCACCACCTACAAATGCGCCATTAGTAACCCTGGTTACTAATGGCGCACCAGTTAGGTGGTGCACCATTACTAGTTTTGCAAAAAAAATGTTAGTAGTGGCGCACCGTGTGTGTGGTGCGCCATTACTAGTTTGAACTAGTAATGGCGCACTATACACTGGTGTGCCATTACTAGTTATGAAAAAAAGTAAAAAAATGTTAGTAGTGGCGCACGGGGTGAGTGGTGCGCCATTACTAGTTAATATTAGTGATGGCGCACTGTGCCCTGGTGCGCCATTACTAGTTTTGGAAAAATAAAAAGAAAGTTTGTTAGTAGTGGCGCACCGTGGGTGTGGTGTGCCATTAGTGTCCATCACACTAATGGCGCACCAACACATGGTGCACCACTGCTATATAGTAGTGGCGCACCAGATGTGTGGTGCGCCATTAATGTCCATATTATCTATAGCCCTTTTCCTAGTAGTGATGCATCTAGAGTATTAAGTTCATCAGAACAGAGTAAAGCATTAAGAAAGATGACATGATGTAGAGGGATAAACTCATGCAATATGATATAAACCCCATCTTTTTATCCTCGATGGCAACAATACAATACGTGCCTTGCTGCCCCTGCTGTCACTGGGAAAGGACACCGCAAGATTGAACCCAAAGCTAAGCACTTCTCCCATTGCATGAAAGATTAATCTAGTAGGCCAAACCAAACTGATAATTCGAGGAGACTTGCAAAGATAACTTAATCACACATAAAAGAATTCAGAGGAGATTCAAATATTTCTCATAGATAAACTTGATCATAAACCCACAATTCATCAGATCTCGGCAAACACACCGCAAAAAGAGTTACATCGAATAGATCTCCAAGAAGATCGTGGAGAACATGGTATTGAGATCCTAAAAGAGAGAAGAAGCCATCTAGCTAATAACTATGGACTTGAAGATCTGTGGTAAACTACTCACAACTCATCGGAGGGGCTATGGTGTTGATGTAGAAGCCCTCCGTGGTCGATTCCCCCTCCGGCAGAGCGCCGGCGAAGGCTCCAAGATGGGATCTCACGGATATAGAAGGTTACGGTGGTGGAAATAGTTTTTCGTGGTCTCCTTTGATGTTCTCGTGGTACGTGGGTATATATAGGAGGAAGAAGTAGGTCAGTGGACACCCGAGGGGCCCACGAGATATGGGGGCGCGCCATGCACCCTCGTTGCCGCCTCGACTGCTTATTGACTTGCACTCCAAGTCCTCTGGATCACGTTTGTTCCAAAAAGATCGCCCCCGAAGGTTTCATTCCGTTTGTACTCCGTTTGATATTCCTTTTCTTAGAAATACTGAAATAGGCAAAAAAAACAGCAATACGGGCTGGGCCTCCGGTTAGTAGGTTAGTCCCAAAAATGATATAAATGTGTAAAGTAAAGCCCATAAACATCCAAAACGGGTAATATAATAGCATGGAACAATCAAAAATTATAGATACGTTGGAGACGTATCAGCCACCACCAAGTGTAAAAACATAACCACTTGTGGCCTTAATCTCATCAGCATCAAATATCCAGTTTGAGTCACTATAACCGTCTAGTACCCTTGGATACCCGTGTAGTGAATCCCATAGCTCGCGGTGCCTTTCAAATAGCGTATAACTCTTTCAAGCGCATGCCAATGATCATCTCCCGGTTTTGTCAAAAACCGACTCAGCTTGCTCACAACAAAAGAGATGTCAGGCCTCGTGGCACTCGCCAAATACATAAGCGAGCCAATAATCTGAGAATACCTCAGTTGATCTCTAGCAATTCGTCGATTCTTTCAAAGCAACACACTAGCGTCATATGGAGTTGGACAAGGCGTGCAGTCACTATACCCAAAACGACTCAAGATCTTTTCCACATAGTGAGACTGAAGCAGTGTGATCCCACCGTTTTCATCTCTCAACAGCTTGATGTTTAAGATAACATCAGCTACTCCTAGATCATTCATCTCAAAATAGCAAGATAAGAAATCCTTAACCTCCTTGATTAAATCAAGTTTCGTTCCAAAGATCAGTATGTCATCAACATATAGACAAAGAATAACTCCTTCGCCCCCACCATGGCGATAGTACATGCACTTTTCACCATCGTTTACTACAAAGCCGGTAGTAGTTAATGTTCTTTAGAACTTCTCATGCCACTCCTTGGGAGCTTGTTTAAGGCCATATAAAGACTTTAATAACTTGCACACCTTTCCTTCCTGGCCAGGTACTACAAAACCATCTGGCTGATCCAAGTAAATTTCCTCCTTCAACTCTCCATTGAGGAAAGCCGTCTTAACGTCCATTTGGTGAACGAGAAGACCATGTGAGGCAGCCAGTGATAGTAGAACTCGAATAGTGGTCAGTCTAGCCACAGGTGAGTAAGTATTAAAGAAGTCTTCACCTTATTTCTGGGTATAACCCTTGGCCACAAGCAGTGCCTTATACTTTTCAATCGTACCATCAGGTCTAAGCTTCTTCTTGAACACCCACTTATATCCTATAATTTTCTTACATGTATTATTCTTTGTTATATATATAGTGCCATGGTTTGGATATGCGTCTCTGTCGGTCCTTGTCCAGTTTATGATTAAGATGTGGTATACTATCTTTTATAACTATTCGTTTCATTTCGTGTTTATGACAATTATGCCCATCAAGTTGACATAGTGAAGATGTCTCCAATGTATCTATAATTTTTGATTGTTCCATGATATTATATTACCCGTTTTGGGTGTTTATGGGCTTTACTTTACACTTTTATATCATTTTTGGGACTAACCTACTAACTGGAGGCCCAACCCGAATTGTTGTATTTTTTGCCTATTTTAGTGTTTTGAAGAAAAGGAATATCAAATGTAGTCCAAACGCGACGAAACCTTCGAGAACGATCTTTTTGGAACAAATGCAAACCTGGAGACATGGAGTGGAAGTCAAGCAACAAGCGAGGTGGCCACGAGGGTGCCCGGCGCGCCCCTACAGGTCGGCGCACCCCCCACCCTTGTGGGCCCCTCGAGAGTCCAGCGACTTAGTTCTTCCTCCTATATATACCTACATACCCCGAGAACATCAGAACAGACCACGAAAACCTAATTCTACCACCGCAACCTTCTGTATCCGCGAGATCCCATCTTGGAGCCTTCGCCGGAGCTCCGCCGGAGGGGGAATCGACCATGGAGGGCCTCTACATCATCTCCAAGGTCCTTCCGATGAGTTGTGAGTAGTTTGCCACAGAGCTTCGGGTCCACAGTTATTAGCTAGATGGCTTCTTCTCTCTCTTTGATTCTCTATACAAAGTTCTCCTCGATCTTCTTGGAGATATATTCGATGTAACTCTTTTTGCGGTGTGTTTGTCGAGATCCGATGAATTGTGGGTTTATGATCAAGTTTATCTATGAGAAATATTTGAATCTCCTCTGAATTCTTTTATGTGTGATTAAGTTATCTTTGCAAGTCTCTTTGAATTATTAGTTTGGTTTGGCCTACTAGATTGATCTTTCTTGCATTGGGAGAAGTGCTTATCTTTGGGTTCAATCTTGCGGTGTCCTTTCCCAGTGACAGCAGGGGCAGCAAGGCACGTCACTACTAGGAAAAGACCTACTAATGTCGCACCGGTTTTGCCTACTAATGGCGCACTACCGGTGCACCATTAGTAGCACGCCACTAGTATTTTTTACTAATGGCGCACTACGAAGTGCGCCATTAGTATGTAAGAACATGCGCCATTAGTATGCCTCCCGGGGGGCCATACGTAACCATGTGCTTTGTCATACTAATGGCGCACTCAAAAGACCGAACAAAGATAAAACATTACAAGTCTCAAGACCGCGAGTATCGAGTTTGTCTTCGCATTACAAGTCGATATCGATCATCTAAACTACCATCACATAGAAGAGAGCTTCGGTCATCACGATAAGCATCATCGCGATCAAACTGGTCTTCATCTGATTCCTCCAACGCTCCCTCCTCTCTCCCACTAGATAGCGGGCATATCTAGATTCGGCCTCCGCCCTAGTGGTGTACCCTTTGTAACTGTTACCGCTGAAATGGTGAACCTGTCTCCGACACTCCTCCCAGTCGTTGTAGACTCCAGGAACCTTACCCTTGTACACGACATACGACGGCATCTCTATGCACAAGCCAAACAACAGACAATACATAAGCAATATGTAAGTATGCAACAAAAGGATCGAAAGAGAAAAGCAAGACATTAATAGCACGATTCATGGTCCTACTAATAAATACCATCAATTACATCTAAGTTGAACGACTGTCCAAACCAAAGAGACATACGAATTCATTAAAGCTTAATTACAACATGAGCCAATCAATGTTTCAGAACTACACATCACTACTTTGGACTCGACTCATCAGACAGGAGCGTGGATGAAGCCGTCGTCTGTCGTGATGGTCATGAAATCGCGGTCATTGTCACCCTGCATTTGTAGCATTCCATCTATCTCACTGTTGGACGGTTGATATCTGCGGAAGAACTGCCCCGAGGTATGAAGGACATCTTGATGGATGATGTCCGCAAACTCCGACTGGATGCGAAAGAATTCTTGTCTGAGGTCCGTGTCCTGGGTTGCCGAGAACCTCGCGGCCCAATCTTTGAGACTATCTGGTAGCAGAAGGTGATGATGGTCCCTTACGATCGCCCGCATGTGATGGAGAGCATAGTAGGCATCCTTCTGACCGCCAGGCGGCTGCTTGATGCAGCAGAACTTCGTATTGTGTGAGAAGGTGTGCTTGCCATACTTACGAACTGCCCTGGTGAAGGTGCCTCCAGATTTGGTGTAGCCGGGGAGAACATCATCAAGAACTTTCTTGACATTTGTGTAGTCTATCTTGGAGTTACGGTTCGGGTCGAAATACGTGGCCACGGAATGTTTCGGGCTTAGGAGGATGAGTGTGGAATGTGTGTCACTGCACAGAACACGGAATGTTAGAAAAAAAAGAACGATCGAAATCTAAGAAATCATATGTTACGGGGCGGTTAAGGGATGACTTACTCGGGATAGTAAGCCACAAGGAAGTTATCCTTATCTGGGTTTGCCAGAATGATGCCTTCGAGGTGTGAACTCGCAACTTGGCGGTCCCCAGCGCTGCTCAAGTGCTTGGCACGCATGTATAAGGGGTCGACTATCACGATGTCCGGGGTCTTGTCTCTAATGATCCGCATCTCCATACTCAGCGAAAACAGCCGAACGAAGGTGTAGTGCAGCGGATGAAGGTTAAACATAGCAAAGATGTCATCAAACCGCAGGAGATCGTACCCCCGATGTCGCCATCCACAAAGCCCTTGCCCTCTGCACCTTGGCGACGAAAATCGGGTATGCCACATCATTCTCTCTGAGACGCCGCTTCTCCAAAGAAAGAACACTGTCGTGCAGACTCCGCATAGCGCCGGTTGCAGCATTGAGCATATTTGGCGGTAGCATCGCCCTACCCGCCACATGCACCCTCCTCGAGATATCCTTAGGTGAAGGTGGCCCGTCCTGAGCACGGATCGAACTCGGTGCCGGCTGGCTCGCACCGGCGCCCTTGTTAGTCTTTCGTTTCCATCCCTTCTTCTTGATCTCCTGTAATGGGACCGAGTTTTGGTCACAGACCGCCTTCTTGAGCGTGTTGGGGCTGATAATATTTTGCACCTCAGCTATCTGAGGCTCGGTGAAGGCGGGAGCTGGTGGCGTCTCCTGAGAACTGAACGCCAGACGACGCCTGTTGCAATTGGATTCCTCCACCGTATCAGCTAGATTGCGGTCGTCTTGGTTGGGTTCTTGAGAAAGAGGCCCGCAGAACTCGTCAGCGTACCCATGTTCGGCAAAGTACTTATCAACTTTGGTAAATGTACCATCGTCGTTGTCGTCGTCGTCCGGATCCTGTGCCATAGGGATGTCCGTATCCTGTGCCATAGGGATGTCCGGCATAGGGATATCCGGCAGGTCCGGTAGCATTGCGGCGTTCTTGCCATGGCTTGGCGCCGGCACGACTGGCGGTCTTGTCTGTGGGGTGGTGTCCCCCGCCCCCAAACGAATCTGGCTCTTCGGCCAAAGCAGGGGCCAGTTTACGCAGGCGTTGAGGGTCATCTCATCTTATTCGTTGGCCCCAATGGGTTGAATCGGAGGTAACAGCTTGTCACAGCCTGGCAGTACCCGAACCACTTCAACCCTATACACTATGGGTGCCATCGGATTACCGTGGAACATGCGTTGCCCGGTTGAACGATTCTGCCCTTGGCGACATCGACCAACTCGCCGCCCACGAAGTGCAGAAGAGTGCAAGGAACATCGGCGGCGCCCTGCGAAAACATGTAGGGCGTCAGGGATGCCCAGTCAAAGGCAAGGAGATGAAGTCATCGGCCGAGAGGCTTAGTGACCGTGATGCCGTCGAGCTCGGCTAATGTCGAGGCACCGCCAACGGCGGGCGTGCAACTGACGGAGGGGGTGCTTGCTGGCGAGGTGCCGGCCGGCGTACACCCGGGTGCATTAAGCTCTAATGCCCATGCCGGCGCTGGAGACACGAATACCGCCTCCGCCGGAGACACCAATGGCGCCACCGGAGACACCAATGGCGCCGCCTGCATGCTGTGCAAGTTGCTGGCCGTGAAGCTGGGAACCGGGGGAGGCCCCTGTTGGCCGCCTGCAATCCACGTCGTCAGCCCATGAATCAACGTAGGCACCATGGAGTTGAGCTTCATTCCCAGTTGTTGTTCCACTTGCTCTTGGACAAGCTCCAGAATCCGCGCCACTTGTGCCTTGAGTGCTTCAACCTCGCGCGTCTGGCTTTCCGAGCTGGCCTTTTTCTCCTTCCGCACACCAGCGGTATAGTATGACCCCCATTTTGTGGACAAGCATTTGTCGGCCACACGACCAGCTGATGTCGGCTTAGTGAGCTTATCCTTGTTTTTCATTATGTTCAACGCCATATTTAAAGGGGTGTCGAAAGGGGAGCTCTGAGACGACCCCGCGCTACAGCTTTCAGTTTCCTACGGAAGGAATGTGAACCATTTAGAAATATTGGGGATTAATTAGAGTGCAACCATATGGAGATAATTACGCGGGGGTGTATTCCTTACCAGAACAAGCTCAAGTGCCCTGGTCTTCGGATCCGTGGTAAGCTCCTTTGTTATTGGGTCCTCCTTGTACGGGGCCCTGACAAAGTTTGTGGTCTGCTTGTCACCGCTGTATTTCTCGAAGAGGGGCAGTAGGCCTTGCTCGGCACGCTCCGCGTCCTCCTTGTCCCATATAGGCTCCGCCACTCTGTAACCGCCGGGACCGAGTTTGTGTTCCCCTAAGTTCAACTCCCGCATTTCTTTCCCCCACTGACTTGATTCGGAGGTTGCGCTGCTCTCGCACTTGATCTTGAACTCCTTGTAGTCATCTTCGCGGATCAAAGAATATTTCGCCTTGATCTTCTCATAACTATCACCTTTATCAATTATTCTCTTAACCTCGCTTCTCCAAGTAGACAGGGCCGTGCTCATCCTCATGAGGGCGGCACTATTCACTTTATTCCCTGAGAGGCGTGTGTTTTCAAAATCGGCTGGGAACTTGTATCATTCTTGCAGCTTCGTGAAGAGGAGGTTGCACAAATTCCCTCGGTCCTTATGCCTAAGGTTCTCGGTGTTGATCGAGATGGTGCTCCGGAGAATGCACCCGAGCTGAAGCGAGTACCCCTTGACTATATGTTTGGGCTCCATTGGATGCCCGTCGGAGTACACTTGAGTAAATTCCTCCTTGAGGGTGCTAAGCGCATTCGGGCGCCGGTCCTTCCTTTGCTTCTTCGGTTGGTTACCATCTGTGTGTGCGCCGCCATCATCAGTGGTGTCATCCCCGACGCCACTAGGGGTTGTGTAGTCAGGATCGGTGTCTTCCGCGGCGTCCTCATAGCGGTGAGGTTGTTCCTCCATCTCCTGGGACAGCTCCCAGAATTGCTTGCCGCCCGAACCGTCGACCTCATCGTCGTGGGCCATGTTTCGCTCTAAATAGGGAAAAAGTTTGGTCAAAAAGTTGGTTATTGTCAAGGAACAAGATCATGGTCTCATCATTTAGGGTTTGTCGACACCGAGGCATCCTAAAAGCTAAGCTTTCATCATTTAGGGTTTGTCGACGCCGAGGAACCCTAAAAGCCTAAGCGTACATCATTTAGATTCTCATCGACACCGAGGCACCCTAAAAGCCAAGGTTTCATCATTTAGGGTTTGTCGACGCCGAGGCACCCTAAATGCTAAGTTAAGTTTTCATCATTTAGGGTTTATCGATGCCGAGGCACCCTAGGTTGGGCCTAATCACTTGGCACTAATCACTTGGCTCTATTGCCACCTATGTTGGGTTTATCATCTAGGGTTTATCGATGCTAAGGAGAATTCTAAGTTGGGCCTAATCACTTGGCTCTATTTCCACCTATGGTTTAATGCAGCAAGAATGGCATGGCAGTTGATCCTACTTAACTAAGTACTAAGATACCCTGGCCCATGCATTAGTCGCAAGTACCCCATATGTCTTATTTTTAGCAAAGTCATGCTAAAATTGATGGAAAATTTTAGCATGACCTTTGCTGAAAATAGGACATATGGACTACCTGAATTTGCCGGAACGGAAGTTAATCGACATTCCGGCAAACTCAAGGGCCTCTCGGGGTACCTGCAAATTCATCACGACACAATGGTCGGAGACAAAACCCAGCAAACTAGCAAGATGATCATCATCTTTGCAAGACAGTAGCTCAAGTTTTTGACAGTAGCCTCTGAAGAAAACAGCATTGCAACATTCAAGTTCAGACATACAGACTGAACATTTGACCAGTTACCTCTGAAGAAAAATATGCGCTGACTATTGGACATAAAGAAAACAGCTATTGTAAACATTAAGTCATGGTAGTGTGCGCTGAAGCAATTACAGTATAGGAACAACAACACAACAGTAGCAAATACAAGTCCTTAGTAAGTGTAAGAGAAGTGTACTAGAGCTGTAAACAGACTTTAAAAACCCAACTACTGGACACAGTAAATCATGGTCATTTTAACTGTAAAAAGAATTCCACATGACAGTAGATGATGGAAAGAGCTCAAATACTAGTACAAAGATAAACTTGAAAAATCATCAACAACAGCCGCAGAGATACTATTGTGAAGCAAAATATGAGGAAAAGAGGAAATTTAGAACATGAGAGACAAAACTCTATTTTCATGACAGAACAATGATTAAACAATAGAGCCACAGGAAATACAAGGGAAGGAAAATTCTATCACTCTAGATTAGTGTAGCCACTATCTAACAAAACCAGAATGTTAACAAAATTACACCATGATGATACCAAATTCTTGTAGCAGTACAATGAGTTCACAGGATAAAAAAATCATCCACATTCACCTACCCAAACTGGTGGAGATACAGCAAACCAGAACATAGCCTCTTAAATTATTTGTTATAAGGTTGTGATTCCATGATGTTATAAGGTACCTGTTTTCATCAGAAGCAGCAATTGCCACAAAATAATTTCACACACATATTCCAACAAGCACTTCAAAACAGTAGAATATTTACTAGCTGTGTTTGCCAAACTGCAACTATGTGATAGTGAACAACACAAGAGGTGCTGCTGCTCAGGGCTTCAATTTGAAATACTACTGGAAGATAACTAACTAAAAATATGTGGAAGTGGAGCATTACTACTCTACAGAAATATAACGCAATGAAACAAAAGTGTAACTCTATCTACAATGAGTGGAAATGGCCAAGCCTAAACAACTTACTACTTAACCAATTCTTAGGCAGGCCATACACAACACGGTGGCTCATAACGCACCAACCAGTCAGATAACAAGAGCAGTTTAGCACCACTGATACAGTGCTCCAGCTACCAAACCAAACAAGTAAATCAATTACCACACCAGCAGAACCATCTGCGACTTACCGTGGCCGATGCATGGAATTCGGTTGTAGTTGAGGTTGAGCACGCGAAGCTTCGTCAGTTCCCGAAGCCCCTCGAGGTTGGCAATCTTGTTCCGCGACAGATCCAGTGAGTGCAGGCCCTTCGGCAGCGATCCCGGGGAGATATGAACTGCATGACGAATAGAACAACCCAAATTCAGTTACTGAATGTCTGAAGATGCTACTGTCTAGTATGGGAGCACGGGAGCGTGCGAGCACGCGAGAACGGTGGCCGCAAGAAGCAGCAGCCGTGAGTACGGTTAACTGAACCTACTATTTTCATCAGGCTGGAGACTGGCAACATGATATTTATCACTTCTATTCTTGCCCAAAATCGCACATTTGTATTTATTACATTAAACTTATGTGCGTACAATTA
The DNA here is from genome assembly GCF_002162155.2 of Triticum dicoccoides. Classification (NCBI taxonomy): domain Eukaryota; kingdom Viridiplantae; phylum Streptophyta; class Magnoliopsida; order Poales; family Poaceae; genus Triticum; species Triticum dicoccoides. The sequence continues at coordinate 720,711,042 of NC_041386.1, forward strand.
GATAACCAGTTCAATTATTACATCAAAGTAGCGATGGTATAACAACAACAATCATAATATCTACACTTGTACAGGTACAAAGAAATGCTCATGACAGGCACTAATATGCAAGAGGGCAAACTAAGATTAAGGCCACTCCCACATGATAATCCAATGAAACAAGAAGTGCGGAGGCCTTGGACAACACAACTCAACATAAACGAATCGCGCAATCAGCAAACAACATAGCATTGCAGATCAACTGGTTATCCATCAAGAAACTATGCAAGTACCATGTCGGCAAGCCTGATGCAAGGGCGAAACACAGGCACGGCCACTCCTCCCTCTAGCTTAACTCCTAACCTTGCTCCAACTAAAATAAAATCACAGAGCTCACCAACAAGGCAACAGCTCACCAACACAGCGCTACCAAACCGTACCTACATTGGGCATCCCGCCGCGCCGGAAGAGGGAGCAGGCGACCAACCCACATGGGCAGGCGGCGGCGGAGGCCACAAAGCAGCAGCAGCCGCGGCATGGCGCGCAGATCCAAAGGGGAAGCTAGAGAAAGACGGCCGCAAGAAGCAGCAGCAGCGGCACGACGGGGCGGCGGCGAGCTCCTGCTCCTAACCCTAGGTCGCCGCCCTGTGGTGGCATGGGGATGAGCGGGGGAGAGAGGGAGGGAGGGAGAGAGACTAACCAGGCCGCGCGGGGAGGCTCGCGCCGCCGTCGAGGAGCGCGTCCGACGAGGCTAGCCGCCGTCGAGGGGCAGCTCCGACAAGAGAGATTTGGTGGTGGCCGAAGCGGAGATGATAGAGGGCTCGAGGGGGAGGCGGCGCTCGAGGGGGAGGAAGGGGAGAGGGAGGCGGCGGGGGCGCGTGGGCGGCTGTGGCGCCGTGGGTCGGGGCAGCGGCGGTGGCACGGTGGAGGGAGGGAGCGGCGCGGTGGAGGGAGAGGAAGGAAGTGTCGATCTGGCGAGAGGGAGAGGGACGAGGGAGGGACGAAGTGTATGGATGGGGGCAGATTACTAATGGCGCACCATCAGGGGGTGCGCCATTAGAATGTTTTTTTTAGTTCGAGCACTCGGGTTATATTCCACCTAACCCAATCCACAACAGAACCCCCCACTATCCCGACTGGTCAGCACACAACACACACACCAGGAGGTCCTAGGTTCAATTCCCAGGCTCCCCAATATTTTTTATGCATTTTAAATGCTGTTTGATATTTATTTGTGTTTAAATATGTTCAAACTTGTTTAAATCATAACGGTAATATTTTTTTATAAAAATAGTAATA